>NC_054473.1:124936559-125240934 GCF_017639515.1 Carcharodon carcharias | reverse complement strand
TTATTATTTCTGACTAGCTTCTTAAAAGTAAAAAGTTTATTATTATTAAGCAGCTTATTATTTTACATAAGATTGAATGTAATGGACTTTTGTTTTGACAGGAAGGGTAGAGGAAGTGAAGATAGCGCAGAAAGAAATAGGCGATTTAAAGATTTTCAAGTAAACGGCATAATTATTTGCCGGCACACAAATTGCTTGATGCAATGCACATCTAGCCTTCCTGAACACCTTGCTACAGATCTCAAAACGCTGCTCCACGCAGTTATCATTTTATGATTTCCATCTACACTATATTGCACTTCAACTGATCAAGTGCTGCTGGCCTTTCCTCTTGTCCATTTTAGCTCATTCCCACCAGACTGAAAGGAGGCCAATAACGAAAGCCACTGCAACAATCTCCAATTTTTCTACCCTGTGTAAGAAACCTGGCTTCTGTTCACTTTCCTCTTTATAAAAATTGAGATGGGTAATTGCAGCCTTGAAATTGTGGTCTATTGCTCTCTAAAGAAGGGATTCATTGTGTCAATTTACACTCTGCAGACATGTTGCCAATTTTTCTTTTTAAAATAAATTGTCCAATTGCGTAAATAGAACATAGTGATTTCCACTTACCCATCTGTCGTGATCCACGGATTATTTTCAAAGCGATAGATCTTGCATTGAAGACAGTGGTATGACGCAACCCTGGTGTTGTGAAATAGCCGGATCGTAGCAGTTGCTTTTTACCGGCCTGATTCACAACACCAGCTGCTGCACCAATACCGAGTTCTGACTGACAGTGGCACATCAGCCAGCCAGCTTGGCATTTCTGTGAATCTCTTCCAAGGTTGCTATAAAACTGAGTTATATAATGTACAATTTATGCAATTAAAATTCATCTGCTCATTTAAAAAACAGCAAAGGACTTTCTCTAAAGTTCTAACATTACAAACACTTTCCTGTAAATACCTAAAATACACCAGCATAATTAAAGATAAAAGCCGTGTTCAGTTAAAAGTCTTTAGCTTGTGAGATCCAGCTCACAGCTTGTTTTAATGGTCTCCAACACCAGTTCTGTTTTACGTAGGCTTTCCTCTTATCTTGAAAGGTTCAAAGCAAGTAATTTGTAATGATACTAAATAGAAAAATCTCCTTGCCAGATAACTTACTTAGATAAACTTATATAAGTTAATACAGTGAGTTACTGCACTGTACAAGTCAGCAAAATTCCAGGTTTGATTTCCAGCTCGAGTTTGTGGAATCTGGGTGAAGCCCTGGTAGATGCAAAATTGTTCTTGGTACCATAGCTTGGAGGGTGGAGGCATGGGCAGATTAGTCATGCTTTCTACTCCTATTGTCTACCTAGTGACTCCTGCTATAGGGGCACAATAGAATAAGGTGACTTGTGAGTCCTCACACAATGAGCTCCCAAATTCCATTATCCCAACAGCAAAGTACATTGCTAAAGGTGGTGGAAGGGATTGGTGCCAAGCTCCAAATGGCCATTCTTATGCAGTTCGCATCTAAACATAAATATAATAGTGACATTAAGACTGTTCCTCTCCAACCAGAGAGGAAATGAGGAGAAATCTTTTTTAGTATTTTGTTTTTGCATTGAGTTATGATTCTCCAGAATGCACTATGGAAAGGGTGGTTCAAAGGAATTGGATATACATTTGAATAATAAGAATTTGTCAGGTCATGGGGAATATGCAGGGGATTGGGACTAATTTGATAACTTACAAATTGCTGAATAGGCATGAGGGGCTGAATGGCTTCTTTGCGTGCCAAAAGATTCTTTGAGCAGAAATGATATTCAATTGCACCATTGCACTTTACATCAATAAGTCAAGCTGTAATTCCTAAAGAAAATCTGCTCTCAACACAAGGCAGATTAATACACGTGAAACTTTGGTGTAGAGAAACATCAGCGAGTCCATTTGACAGCAAAGTAATTTCATATCCAACTTACCCAAGGAGGCTATTTATTTATTTTTAATATAGCCAGAACTGCAGTGACCAGTTTTGATGAACAAATTCTATGGTAGATAACGCCATTTCTTTCTCCTAACAATTGGCCACAGTTAATTGTCACACAAGAAGCACTCACAACAGATGAGGACCTATCTGGGGAACATTTTTGTTGTTGTGTGTAATTCAATAAAATGAATCACAGCCTCTTTATTTACATTATTGCAATACCAAAGTTCAAAGAACAGATCTGTGATTTCCCCCTTATTTGACCTCTAGGGATTCAAATGAATAAAGACAAGCATTAAGCAGGAAAGATAATTTTATTTCCAATTTGAAAAATACAAAAAGAATTCTGAATATAAAAATCTATTACTACACCACTGGATTACCGCTCCAGTGGGTAAACTCCCCACAACTTTGTCAGTTCATGAGGACCTCCATCTGCACCAGGCGTGCATTAGTGTCGCCAGCCATCCTATATGGTATCATTCCAGCAAATGTTATCAGGGCACGTGCCTGGCTTCTGAGTTGCTGCAAAGAAACCCAACAAAAAAAAAAGTTAGAGATACTCCGTCAAGGCATCGGCAAAAAGGGCTTCTAAATGAAACAAGCAGCTGCTACAAGATGGGCTTCTAAAGATATTGCAAACACAGTTAACAGATTCAATTAAAAGGAAGTTTTACAATTCACAAAAATTAAATGTGCAGCACCATAGCAAGAATTGTTTATAAGCTGTTATTTCTTGTGTTCTCTTAAAATGACATTTAACCTGCTCTCTGCTTCCCTGTGTTGGTATGCAAGCACCAATGGGCTGCTGGATTTGTGGTACATGTTCCACACACATTGCCAATCTGAGCTGTGGAAAGATACCAAACAGAGGTGTATACGCACATAAAAGGTCAAAATCAACCGGGGCACTCCTGTACTTTCTCCTAAGAGTGATTAGAAGCCTGGGAAAGGTGATTGTTCTCCTTCGCACTAAGGAATGATGCATGGTTTTGGACAGGGAGAAAGGAATGAAACATTTAATTTTGAAAACACAACCCTAAGTTTGTTTTCTGTAATCTAGACAAACATTGAAGGCAACAATATAGTCAGGTGAAGTTTTGTATGAATCCGACATCTGGCAAAAAAATTGCATGCACAGAATAACACCACTATTTGCAATTTTTATGCATTAAAATATATTTTTCATATATTATATAAAAACATATTATTTAAGATTTCTTAAAATTATTTCAATTTTGCACATATTGTGAATCTATTCTCTGAGTGCCCAACATCAACTTTATTCTTTGGATCTACAAATTCTGTTCAATTGCTAACTTTGTCTCACCAAAATTTCAGCCTCCATCCAGTTCTTTTGTGAATCATTAAGCTTACAAAAGCATATGCTATAACCCATATGAAAGCTAAAGTTTGACAGCTTTCCATTACATCATTTAAGGTTTTCTGATTATTCATTAATCAGTTGACCCAATTTAGCATGTTTCAACAGCTCAAATAGACAGTAAAGTCTCTAACAACAACATGTTGCCAAATGTAATCTTACCGAGTCTCTATCCTCCATCACACGCTGAGGTCTGGCTGGGGTGACTGGGCTTGTGCCCTTCAATCTCTTATATTGGGTGAACAGAATATTCATGGTGGCAAGCAGCACTTCAGACAAGTTGTGTCTAATCTGTGTAGAACAGATTTGTTCATTAGTATTGCCATTAGTTACTGCCCAATCTCCCCTTATCTCCTGTCTCTTGGGCAAGTAGACTAGACAGATGACAATGGCAGACACTCCAGATTTTCTTGCAAGCAAAAATCTTTCGTTTTCCATAATGGAAATAATACTGGACATTAAAATGGTAAAAGCTTTCTCACATCCACAGACTATTTTAATGGCCGACCTTGATTGAGAGCTTGTTGTAACACTAGAAGTAGTGGATCAAAAGAATTGAAGAGTGAGCTAAAAAGCTCTTTACCATAGAGTGCTACAGCACAGAAATATGTCATTCATCCTATCCGCAACAGTTTTTGGAAGAGCTATCCAATTACCCTTTTACCCTACCCTTTTCCCCCATTGCTGTGCAACTTGTTCCCCAAGTATTTATCTAATTTCCTTTCGAACATTATTAAATTTGCTTCCGCCATCCTTTCAGACATTCTGCCAAACAGGATAATGCTTCTTTTTTAAAAAACTGCCCTTAGTGTATATTTTGATTATATTAAATATCCACCACTCGATTCCAACCTCTGAAGAAAGGCCCCTTCAGTAACAATTTAATTTTTCCCCAAACAGCTGTTGATTTCCGAGAGGAAAGCCTAAATTTATTCTGTACAGGGACCTTATAGCTAGCAGTCTGAATAATTTCATCCTGGATTTAGATGTGTGCCTCAAAACAGAATGCAAAGCAGGCTAACCCGTGCTACTCAGTCACAATTATTGCAACCTTTTTAATACTCTAGTCATCAGAAGTAAGGTGGAGTCTCTGAGACAGAAAGGAATATAATTAAAATCTACGCTATGTTAAATTTTCCATCTTTTCAAAGTAGCACATAGAGTGCTATAGAAATTTGACCTTTGAATTTACTGTACTAGAAGCCTCTGGAATTATACACTCAATGACAGGCCACAATTTTCACACCTTATGAAGGAACATGCATAATTATATTAAAGCAAGCAATCCCCAGTTAGAAAGCTTCTTACCTCATCACTGAAATTTCTGAAAGCTGCCACTCTCTCCTCAACACTCTCCTGACTGAGAGGCACAAGTTTCAGTCTCTCCATTACCTATGTGGGAAAAGGAGGCAATACAATTAGGCAGACCATCAAGAACTTTAAAAATCAAATAAAATAATGTTGATTTTTAATTGAGAGGCTTGGAGGAAGGCCCATAGTACAGGACATTTGAGACTGAAATTAGTGGTTAGGAAGATCAGATAATCAAGTAATGGTTAAATGTTGCCAAGCTTGCGTTTTAAATGCCTGATAATTATAAGAGGAAAGGAAGATCAATTTAGAACAAAAATAGGCCCATCAAGTTATCCTGATCAACATTACAGAAAATGTAACTTTAAACTTGACAGCATGACAGTTTGTTGAATTGACCAGTACTTAAAGAGCAGCAAGTTACTGCTGTCCTCCTTAGAGTGCTGTTGAAACTACTCCCTAACCAATGTTTGCACCACTGTCTTGGGACAGAAACAGCTCCTCAAGATAAAGCTTTAGACATGACAGGAACCAGATTGGTTTAGTGAAGGGGAAGAAAAAAAGAAATAGTTGCATTTATTTTATATGATCTTCTTCACAATCACCAGGCATTTGCAACACTTTATAGCCAAATGAAGTACTTTTTGAAATGTAGTCCCTGTTGTAACGTAGGAATGTTTACCATCATTTAATGAAGTGAAAACATAATAACTTACATCAATTGCTCTGTCAATATTGCCAGAATGGTATTCATCAAAAAAGGTAATTAGGTCCAGCAAAAGGTAGAAAGTGCTGTCAACTGATTTTTCTGCAGCAACTCCCCGATTTCGATACCTGCCCACAAAAGCAAAATGTTATCCTAAGGAACCGTTGTCTGGATGTTAGTGACACTGATTTCTTTATTTCATGGATCACTCCTATGCTGTCAATGCCATCTTATCTTGTTTAAATTCTCCAAGGATTCCTTGCCTCTAATAGCAACAACTTATATTTATATAATACTTTTAACATTGACCCCGGGTACTTCAAAGGAGATTTCTAAAATATAAACAGTGAGCCACATAAGGAGATATTAGGACCGAAGCTGGTCAAAGAGGCAGGTTTTAAGGAACGCCTTAGAGGAGGAAAGAGAGGCAGAGAGATTTATGAAGGGAATTCCAGAATTCCTGATGGCACAGCCACCAATAGAGGAGTAGTTAAAATAAGGGACACTCAAGAATGCAGAATTGGAGGATCATAGGTAGCTTGGAGGGTTGTGGGACTGGAGGAGATCAGAGATAGGGCAAGGCAAGCCCATGGTGGGATTTGAGAGAACCGATGACACTTTTAAAATCTTGCTTGACTGAGAGCTAATGTAGGTCAGGGAGCAAAGGGGTGATGGGTAAATGGGGCTTGGTACAAGTTAGTACACCCGCAACAGAGTTATGGATGAACTCAATTTTACAGAGAGCATAATGTGGAAGGCTGGCCATCAGCATGTTGAAATAATCAAGTCTACGGGTAACCAAAAGATGGATGAGAGTTTTAATAGCAGATACACAGATGGAACGGTGGAATTGGATTATGTTACGGAGGCAAAAGCTAGCAGTTTTAGCGATGGTAAGGAAATGTGCCCAGCAGCTCATTGAGATTACATTCAAATCAGCCATGATCTTATTGAATGACGCAGCAGGCTCGAGGGGACGAGTGGCCTACTCCTGCTCCTAATTCATATGTTTGTATATATGTTCCAGGTCAAATGACACAAAGGTTGCAAAGTCTGGTTCAGCCTCAGACAGTTGTTCTGGAGAGGGATGGAGTCAGAACTAAAGACAATTTTGGTATGGTTGGAGGAAACATTTGCTCATCTAGTACTGGATGTCAGATAACCAGTCTGTCAATTTAGAGACAGAGGAGAGGTCAAGAGAGGTGGTGATGAGGTAAAATTTGGTATCAATAGTAGAGATGAAGGAAGTGATGCCGTGTTTTCAGACGACATTGCCAAGGGGCAGCATGTCCATAAGAAATAAGAGTGGGCCAAGGGTTGATCTTTGGGCACACCAGAGTCAAGGAGGTGGGAGTTGGAAATTATTGCAAATGATTCTCTGGTTACAACTTCATGTTTAAAAGTGGAACTAGTGCAGTCCTACCCAGCTGGATGAAGATGGAGAGGCACTGGAGGAGGATGGTATGGTCAAATGTCAAAGGCTGCAGATAGGTTGAAAAGGACAAGGAAAAGATAGTTTGCTTTTGTCACTGTTACATAGGATGTCATTTGTGACTTTGATAAGAGCCATTTTTGTGGTGTGGTGAGGCATAAAACCTGATTGGAGAGATTCAAACATGGAATTCCAGGAAAAATGGGCAATGATCTGGGAGAAGGTAACCATTCAAGGACTTGAGGGGAAAGGGAGATTGGAGACTGGATGGTAGTTTACAAAGACAAAATAGTCTCAAGGCTTGGTAACTTCCTACAACCATCATATATCTCTCCGTCCTTCTGTTCCTCCGACTCTGGCCTCTCCTGCCAAGCAGCCATACTTTCAGACATTCAGACTTCTACTCTAGAAATTTTTTCCACTAAATTCTTCTGCCTCATGTTCCTTTAAGGCCTATCATTAACCCACGTTTCTAACCAAGCCTTTGATTGCTCTAATATCTCTTCCTTTGGTTCAGAGTCTTTTTTCCCCTCTTGTATCTCAGAAGTGTCTCAATCTGTAGGTATTTATCCAACTTAAAGGAAAAGATGTTTTCATCCTGCTGGCCTCTGTCCACCTTCCAAAATTTAGATTGTCCAAAATGGCATGGCCTGCTTCTACTCCAGCATACCCACCAATGCAGGTCATGACAAGTTCCATCATTTCCAACAAATCAATTTCAGGATTCTTATTTTCAAATTTCCCCACCAGTTAACTTCACCCAGAGTGGAATCCAACCCATCCCCTCCACCGCCATACCTCACTTATTGCACCCTCCACTCCATCACTGGGGGCTGATCTATCAGTTAATAAAAATAACAAACCTGGATTTACATAGTGCCTTTTACAACCTCTTACAGCCAATTAAGTATTTTTTGGCGCATAGTCACTGTTGTAATGTAGGACACAGAGACAATTGCACATAGCTAGACCCCACGCACAGCAATGTGAACAATAGGCTCCTAGTCTCTTGAAGTATCTCCTAAAACTATTTTATGCTTTGTGTCACAAAACTATTGGAGATGTTTTCCTTTATGCAATGAACACATTAATGGCCTATATTTTCTGCATGACACAGAAATAGTTCAATATCCCAACAATCACTGATATGAACTGTTTGAAAAATGACAATCGCTAATACGTAATTTACTGGTATCTTTCAAGATCCAGAATTATTTGGCAATTAGCTTCACCACCAAGCCAATATATAGTATCCAAGCAGTGCATTTTACTGAACGTTTCACTTGCTCTAAAGGCGTCTATATTGATGAGTCACAAAAACAATGTGACATTTCCTTCTAGTCACCTTGTTTTTAAAAAATATCCATTCTTAGCCATTTTAAATCAGATAAGTTTTAAACAGCTGAAAACTCAGTTCAAATTATGCTTATGAGCTGCTTGAGATAATTAAACCCAACTGAACAAACATGCAATGCATTTTCAATGGGACTACTGAGTGTGAGTTATGACGCATTGGTAAATAATTAACAGCCCATTTTTAAATAAGGCATTTTCCATTACCTCAATATAGGAGTTAAGATAAAGGCAAAACCACTGGCAGAACCTACAGCTCTTACCTCTCAGCTACTGAAAGTGCCATGTTTTTCAATCGTTCTTTGTTAGACTGGGGTGCACTGATTTGTGGTATCACAGGACTCAACAGTTTGTTCATCAGCTCCAGGACCTTGTCTGGGTTCTGCAGAGGGTTCGTTAATGAAGTATTAGCATACCAATTAAAATATTCTGTACATACAAAATCTTGATACATGTTTCTGCACTATAGATCGATCAGGTTTTCTGAGCTGTATCTGCCACAGAGATAAATTTCCTGCACGGAAAATAAAATACAAGGGCTTAGATTATCTACATTGTTGTGATGATGTGGAATTATGAGGTTTCCAATCTTGAGATTAGAGCCACAGACTCGAATGGCTTACATAATTGTGCCTCATAGCTTTCATTGGAACTTTAGATATCATGGGGTGTATTTTCACTTCTACTGCCTAGTTGAAATTAGGGACAGAAGTCTGGCTGCCCTCTTTCATTTCCATTGATCAGTGAAGATCAATCAGGCCATCCACTGTTGCTTTCTACTTGATGCAGGTGAAAATTCTCTCACATCAGTCATAGTTCATCATTTTGAAAACAAAAGTCTACAGAGTTTACACTAACATCCCTTACAATAGCAAAAGAAGAATTTGGATGTAAACTGCTGGCATTGATGGATAAAGTGACCCCAGGAACTAAGACATTCTTTACTGGCTGAGCAGCAAAATGGTTTCAGAATTACGATTTTTAATTTTATTTCCCATTTCCTTGGGCGTCTCATCGTTTGACATTTGTAAAGTGAGAAGGAGAGAGAGCAAACTGGCCTCGGGTTTCTTGACATCAGTTAGAAAGAGGTGCAAGGATGATTTATGATAATTCTCCCATCTTGTGGGAGTATCTGGCCTCTGCTCTACCATCCCACAAGTCACATGGAAGATTGTGAGCTGGGTGAGTGGACGAGTGCAGACACAAAACTACATTCCACTATCCTTTGGCACACTGCATTGGGCTCCAACAGATTCTGCTGTTCAAGTAGGACTGACATGTACTTAACAACCTCCTGGGTCCTACTGCAGAAACGTAAAGCATGCTTTCAAGGAGGGAGGGAGGCAGAAAACAGGAAACTATAGGCCAGTTAGCTTGATGCCTGTTGTGGGGAGGGTGTCAGAATCGATCATTAAGAAGGTTATAACTAGGCACTTATAAAAACTCAAGGTAATCAGGAGGAGTTGGCATGGTTTTGTGAAAGAGAAATTATGTTTAACCAATTTATTGGAGTTCTTCGAAGGAGTAACACGCGCTGTGGATAAAGGGAAGCCTGTAGATATACTGTGCTTGGATTTCCAGAAGGCATTTGATAAGGTGCCACATCAAAGGTTATTGCAGAAAATAAAAGCTCATGGTATAGGGGGTAACATTAGCATGGATAGAAGATTGGCTAGCTGGCAGAAAACAGAGTATGCATAAATGGGCCTTTTTCTGATTGGCAGGATGTGATGAGTGGAGTCCCAAAGGGGTCTGTACTGGGCCTCAAATTTTTACAACGTACATCAATGGCTTAGATGAGGGGAGTGAAGGCATGGTAGCTAAATTTTCAGATGACACAAAGATAGGTTGCAGATGCATATAGATAGGTTGAGTGGGTGGGCAAAAATCTGGCAGATGGAGTATAATGTGGAAAATTGTGAAGCTGTTCACTTTGACAGGAAGAATAAAAAGTCAGAGTATTACTTAAATAGAGAACGACTGCAGAATTCCGAGGTGCAGAGGGATCTAGGTGTTCTCACGCATGAGTCACAAAAAGTTAGTTTGCAGGAACAGCACGTAATCAAGGCACCTAATGGAATGTTACCCTTTATTACGAGAGGCATTGAATATAAAAGTAAGGGCATTATACTTCAGCTATACAGGGCACTGGTGAGACCACATCTTGAATACTGTGTGTAGTTTTGGTCTCCTTATTTATGGTAGGATGTAAATGCATTGGAGGCAGTTGAGAGGAGGTTTACGAGATTGATACCTGGAAAGAGTGGGTTGTCTTATGAGAAAAAGTTGGACAGACTGGGCTTGTTTCCATTGAGTTTAGAAGAGTGAGGGGTGACTTGATTGAAGTATAAAAGATCCTGAACAGTCTTGACAAGGAAAGGAAGTCTCCTCTAGTGCGTGAATCTAGAACTAGGAGGCAGGGATCAACTTTTTAGGACAGAGATGAGGAGAAATTTTTTCTCAGCGTGGTGCGACTTTGCAACACACTGCCTCAGAAGGTCGTGGAGGTGGGGTCATTGAATGTATTTAAGGTGGGGGCAGATAGATTCTTATTAGACATGGGAATCAAAGGTTATCGTGGGTAGATGGGGATGTGGGATATGAAACACAAACCGATCAACCATGATCTTATTGAATGACGGAGCAGGCTCAAGGGGTTGAATGATCGACTTCTGCTTGTTTTTGTGTATTCTCATTTCATTATAAGACACAAAGAAGGATTGCAGACATCTGTAACCAACTGAAAAGGCCCTCATTATAGTAACGTGTTCTGATTCACTGAAATTGTGGACTCAGTACTTTAATACTTTAATAAAGCTATAGGCATCTTCCTGTGAAAGGCATTGAAACCCTGTAATAAATGTGTAGCTTTACTAGCCAAAGGAAATGAAAGGCTTTTTGAAAACCATCGTACCAACATTCAGGCAGATAGTTGTTTAGTAGTACAGAACTTGAGTATTACTGAAAAAAAGACATGCCGAAGCTTTTCATCTTGTGCTTTTCAGGACACTTCACAAGAATACCAATACAGGGGAAAGACAACAATTTAAACTTCATGTGAAGTGTTTGCTGATTGGTTGTCAAGTGGAGTCTGGTTGGTAGAAGCGTTGCCATGGAGAATGCAGTTAACTGATGGTTAACTGCCAAGCATTGTTTGAAATTTAAACCAGGCAGCGTTACCCTGATTGGTCAAGGCATTGCCCTGATGAATGAGTCAGCGAATGTCTG
This sequence comes from Carcharodon carcharias, assembly GCF_017639515.1. Taxonomy (NCBI): domain Eukaryota; kingdom Metazoa; phylum Chordata; class Chondrichthyes; order Lamniformes; family Lamnidae; genus Carcharodon; species Carcharodon carcharias. The sequence continues at coordinate 125,229,561 of NC_054473.1, read as the reverse complement.
TCACTTATTTAGTTAAGCTGAAACAGGTGCAATGTGTGTACATATCCTTTCTGCCTGCAAAGAACAGGGCCTTGTGTATTAATATATGTAGCTTCAATATTACGGGATTCCAAACAACCAGTCTGACATTCACACACAGCGCAAATGTCTTTCGAATCTGCAAGGCCTTAAGGCCAACCCAGACATACACATCAGTAAACCTGACAAAGGGACAGGAATAGTCATCCTTAACAAGCGTGACTATATCAACAAAAGGCATGCCATTCTTAATGACAGATCCAAATTCGGATGCATTCAACCGGCTACTCAACATGACCGGACAGCCTTGCTCAAAAGTAAGCCAAAAAATGCTTGCTGGGCTTGTGCAATCCCGCAATACGCATGTGCTAGATCAGCTAGGCACTCTTCCAAGGATTCAGCGTCTTCAGTGGATGCTGGTTTGTGACAGGATAGTTGGGAGTAGAGGAGTTTGAACTCAGCAAATATCCCTTCTTGTTTGATTTGCGATGAAGGCAGACCAAAATTGAAACCATGTGCAAGATCAAGCTCCTCACTTTCCAAGAGTACATGGTCAGAGAGGTTTGTTACGTGTCATCATTAATTGCATTGCCAAACTGCTTCTGCTTAAGCGAGTTTATGGTGCAGACGTGTTTTAAACAGGTATTATTTATGGTACAGTCAGCTACTGAAGCAATATAGTGGCATAAATGGATCAAATTGAAAACTGAAACAAATTTGCACACCTCAGACCAAATGCAGCTCACTTGAGATCCGCCAGAGGATTCTCTACCACGGACTACCACAAGAATACCTTCACTGGTCAATATGCATTGGGGTTCTTACAGTTCCACACACTATAAGATTGGTCATATTGGCAACCTTGTAAATAGGGCTCAAGTCATTTGCACACCATGCAAGCTTGATGCTGAAGGAGGGCGCAGCAAAGGCATCCTGCCAGATAATGGTTACCCTGATCAGATAATTTCGCCCTGTATATCAACAAACACGTAAAAGGGCCTAAGGTCATCACTTTCGGACCACAAAAGCGTCCAGTCTACCTCAGGTTAAATAAATACTGTGGCTCCAAGAACAGGTCAGAGGCTAGGAATCGTGCAACGAGTAACCCACCTCCTGACGCCTCAAATCCTGTCCCCCATCGACAGGCAGAAGTCAGGAGTGTGATGAAATACTCTCCACTTGCCTGGATGAGTGCAGCTCCCACAACACTCAGGAAGCTTGACACCATCCAGGACAAAGCAGCCCGCTTGTCTTGGCACCACATCCACAAACATTCACTCCCTCCATCACTGACGCACAGTAGCAACAGTGTGTACCATCTACAAGATGCACTGCAAGATTCACCAAGGCTCCTTCGACAGCACCTTCCAAACGCACAACCACTATCATCTAGAAGGACAAGGGCAGCAGATAGATGGGAACACCACCATCTGGAAGTTCCCCCCCAAGTCACTCACCACCCTGACTTGGAAATATATCACCGTACTTTATTGTTGTTGGGTCAAAATCCTAGAATTCCCTTCCTAACAGCACTGTGGGTGTACCTACACCACATGGACTGCAGTGGCTCAAGGCAGCAGCTCACCACCACCTTCTCAATGGTAACTAGAGATGGGCAATAAATGCTGGCCCAGCCAGCAAAGCCCATATCCCATGAATGAATAAAAAAAAAAATTCCCTGGAAGGGCAAGGAACCTCAAAATTTGAGCAACAGGTGAAGCTAGCTGGTTCATGCTATTACTATGCAGTAGCAACATGAGTGGTATTCACCGATAATAGGATGCTGCCATCAAGCCAAGAAAACATTCTGCCTATCACACAAATGAGCAATGTGGTATATGAATTTCAGTGCCAGTACGACACTAGCTAGGTATGTAGGCTATACGTCACAAAGATTGGTGGTTCATTTCAAACAGCATTTCTCAGCCACTGGTGAGGTACAGACCGTACCCAAGCAGCCTGAGCTTGCAAAACTCAAAACATTAGATGTGATTCCACAATCGGACAACATCTGCTAAATAATCCTCAGTACGCTAAGAATTACAATGACAAGCAATTTAAGATAGTCAGTCAGGCTTGCAGTGTGGCCCATTTGCGTGTACTGGAAGCTACATATATTAATACACAGACCCCAGACAGAAAGAACATGCATATACATTATGGCTGTTTTAGCTAAACAAAATAAGTGACAGTCACTCGCTGACTCATTCATCAATCGTGGTCAAGCTGGCCGCACTAAATTTCAAACAATGCTTGGCATTTAACCCAGAGAAAAAAACAAAAAAACAAAAAAACTGCGGATGCTGGAAATCCAAAACAAAAACAGAATTACCTGGAAAAACTCAGCAGGTCTGGCAGCATCGGCGGAGAAGAAAAGAGTTGACGTTTCGAGTCCTCATGACCCTTCGACAGAACTGTCGAAGGGTCATGAGGACTCGAAACGTCAACTCTTTTCTTCTCCGCCGATGCTGCCAGACCTGCTGAGTTTATCCAGGTAATTCTGTTTTTGTCTTGGCATTTAACTGTCAGTCACCATCACTCCATGAGAAAGCCCACTTGCCAACCAATCAACGTTCTCTTCACATACAGTATAAATTGTTGCCTTCTCCTTGTTGTGGTATTCTTGCGAATTGTCCTCAAGGGTGCAAGATGAACAGCTTTGACATGTCTCTTTTTTCAGCAATGTTCAGGTGGATACAAAAAACATCAAAATCAGCTCTTCCAAAGGCTTACACTGTTACTGATGGTCTAGCAGATTTGGATCATTATGCCTGGGAAAATTAAAGGCTGTGAAAATTGATGTCAGCATAGCTACAGGCTCCACTACTGAAATTAACAGAACTGGGAGTCACCAGTAAATAATGCCTACATTTCCACTTAAAAATTGTTAAAAGCCAGAGATAATTATTCTAGTAAGGACAAGTGCCCAAATAAATGCCAGGGAGGTGTGTGTGTTTGGGTGGGTGGCAGGGGGAGTGTGGTAAGGTGCGCTAGGATTACCTTTCAATAAAAATGAAAAGAAAAACAGAGTTTCAGATAAGCACAACATGTCTGATTAATGAGAACTGTGATCAGTCAGTCATAATGTGGCACGTGTTCCAACTATTCCCAGAATTGTTCATCTTGCATGAGAATGTTTTCAGTATTTCCAACTCATAGGATCATTGATTATAATACACAGGATGACTGGCAACATACAACCAATAAACTGATAACATTCAGCCTGCTGTACCAGGACACTATAAACCAAATACTTCATTTGTTTTCAGCGTCTTTGTTTAAATATCCACAAAAGACATGTTACAATACCTCAGTCACTGGTTTTGAAATAAAGAAATTAATGTAATTAAGACTGGCACAGCCAGAGGGAATGAATAAATACCACAAGGTGACCAAAGAGCTGTAGAGCAGAGGGTACCTGCCCATCATTCCCCACTAAATCAGTTTCTGGTCTTAACTGGGTTATTATAGGGGAAGCTCCAGGGAAGAGGGAACAATTGAAACAACTCGCTCTGCATCACCTACTGCAGTTAGGGGCTGAGCCTGGGAAATGTATCCATTTATTCCCTCCTCCCTCCCAAGCTGGGAAATATTACTTATCACAAAACCCTGAAAGAGCAGAAAATATTTTTTTAAAAATTAAATTGCCCCTGAGATTCTGGATGGGAAAAGGATGAAAAATATTTTAAAAAAAATATTATGCAACATACAGCACTGTTCAAAATTTATCCAAATAATTTTAAACATCTATACTACGAAGCCATAATTTAAATGCAGTTTGGAGGAAATCTTATCCTCTTCACATATATCTATACTTAGATACTTCGTAGTTTCTGCCTACCTTAGCCAGGTCATAAAGCTTCACAGCCTCTTCAAATAAGCCCTTATTTTCAGCCACTGAAGCTACTTTACTGATAACAGCCCTTGTATCTCCAGCAAACTTGTCGATTACACCAGGCTGATCAGTGAAAGAAAATGGTTACAGTAAGAGAAATGGCATTCTGTAATTAACTTCAATTATTTACCTAATCCCACTGAAATTTTCCACGGCAACTAGGTAACAAAGCTTATTTAAAATGACTATTTAGAATGGCAACTGATGGGCTAGTACAGGAAATGGAAATTTTGCTAACAGTGCAGCAGTGCAGAACACCTTCTGAGACTGGGGATAAGAGACATCATTCACTGAGAATAAAGTGCACTCTGTGCCACATTTAAACTTATTAATCTTGTTCAGTGACTATTGAACATGATCACTGGGCATTAAATACAAGATAATTATTCCCAGCAAAGTCATTCTCAGAGTGTAAAAAAATTATGGATTTTTAAACAACAGAACATCGATTAAATATCTAGAACATTAAATACAATTACAGCTTACAACACCGTTGCTTAGAAACACAGTTTAGCTCCAATGCCTAGGTAAGCACTTAAGGGTTGTGCAACATTCAAAAGTCATAGTCAGGTAATTCTTGAAAATAAGTGTGTAGAGCAATTTCCTTTCATCAACCAGGTGTATGACACAAACACATCAAATTGCTGAATAGTCTCCAAATCGAACTATGGAGAAATCTACATAGCTTGAGCTTCTGTTTGGTTAATACTTTCTGCCCCAAGACACTTCCCACTTACTGTGGCACAGTGGTCACTGCAAGTGTGCAAAGCCCAAGGCTTGGGCACCCAAGTATGCGTTAGGATCCTAAAAGTGCACAGCTTACCAGTAAAAAGCACAGGTGAGCTTTAAATATACATACACAATGGCTTTCTTAAAGGGAAACAACTCCAAATTAAAGCTGTTGTCAAGGTGATTTTTAAAAAACTGTACTAGCTCTATTATATTTCAATATTGTAACAAGAATACATAAGAGGATATGGTTTCTTACAGGATATGGTTTCTTACAGAAGATAATTGTTAGCATTAATAACCATCCAACAATTCAGAAAGATTACATTTTAATTGGTTAGAAAGCAGTGAATGACATTTTCTCCATAAAGCTGAGCACCTGTTACATGTATCCTCAGTGAAGAATTCCTTTCCTCAGTGGTATCATCATCTCAAAACAACAAGGCATGAAGTATATCCATGGCTCAACAGAACCATGCACCAATCGCTATGCTACAGAGCCATGCAAAGGGTTTCATCCTTGGTCAATACTGAATTAGCTGATCTCAACACAGAAGTCAACAATAATGGTACAATAGCCCTCAGTCTCCCTGCACTTTTTTTGGTGAGGTGCTGGTGGGGGGTTTGCATAGTGGCAGCCAGGGCCCATGGTCTTGATCAGTGCAGAGTGGCCACCACTGCACGTGAGAGTTTGAGGGCCAGAAAGAGAGAGAATGAGATTGGCAACAACATCCATTGTGGCCAGATGACTGACACTCATTGACCATGCTGCCATGACTACTTGGACATGCAGTCTGAATGCTGCCAGCATACATGGCATTATACCCCAGCATTAGTTGCTGCCTTCAGAGAAATGGTAAAGGGAGAAAGTGGGAAGAAAAAGAAATACAGCAAAACAAAAACAATCCAATTTGAAGCCTTGGTGGAACTGCAGGAGACTTCTAAAACCATGTTACACAAATGGATGCAGCAAAACTGTTTACTCTCACTTCAGCCCACACATCCTTAAAAGAAGCACTCTTCAAAATAACACCTTTAAAGAGAACGGGGAAAAAATTTCTAGTGTCATAGCAAATCTCATCTCACCTTTCGACTGCCATCTTTCTCTAACCGTCCAAGTAGCATGTCAAACTAGAAACAAGGAATATAAAAGTTAATTTAAAAAAAACAGAAGGTACCACGTTACAGTTATTCAGCACGTCTCAGTTGGTACACTGCTTACCTCTCGGCTTTCAATGACAAGCTCACTGACACATCTCATGAACATGTTTTCTCCATGACTGTCATTCTCATTTCTGCATGAAACAGCAAACAGAATGAAATAAGCATCAATCCGATGTAACAGCTGAGTCACAGAGCACGTTGTACAGGTTGGAAAGCCATTTTCTAGTTACTCTCTCCTTTTCTCTTCATCACCACGCAATTTATTCTGACTGAAATAGTACCATTAACGGTGATATGCAGCCGGTTGAACTCTTATCAACCTCCTTTAGCAATTGGCCATGCACTGAGCATTTACATGACTTTGAAGGTACTGCTTCTCAATATTTTATTCAATGGTCAGGTCATACACAAACGTCTGTGTGAACTACCACATTTGAAATTTAGAAACCTGATAACTGAAGAACTGTGTTAATGTTTTGAGCCCGCATGACCCTTCTTCAGAGTTTCCGAAGAAGGGTCATAAGGACTCGAAACGTTAACTTGGTTTCTCTCCCCACAGATGCTGCCAGGTCTGCTGAGTTTTTCCAGCATTTTCTGTTTTTGCTTCAGATTTCCAGCATCCACAGTATTTTGCTTTTAACTGAAGAACTGTGTGCTGATTGATAAAATAATTTCATAACCATATTAAATACTATAGAAATTCTCTGCAGAGTAAACATTAGTGAGCAACAGGTCATTTTCCAATAAACCTGCAGTAATGGCACCATTAATAATCCCCTTCTGTGATCATCAGCTGAAATCAAGTACAAGAAGCTCAAACAATTAATATCTGCATCTTTTTTTTTTCTGGCACTAAAGCAAAACTGCCTTATTAAACTGAAGATATATTATAAACAGGTACAAAATAATGCTTTCAAGACTATTTTGCTCTCAATGATAATGATTTGTCATTCCAAAAGCCTTGCTCTCAGTTTACCCTGATTAAATTATTGCTTTTATATACACATTTGGATTTCCACAATTTTCTGCATTAACTATCAATTCACATTTACAATGTTCGCATCAGAACAAAATTTGTACAATGGATTGTCTTGTAGTGCACTTGAAAGTGTTTCAAATGAATAAAAAAATGTTTTGCTATTTAAATATTTCATAATTTTCTAAAAAGGAATAAAGCATAAACTATGCATCTGGATTTTCCAAGATTGCAATAGATAGCTATTAAGGAATATTACCTGAGGAAGTAGAAATATTGGAGTGCTTCTCTTGGATCAGTAGGCTCAAATTTTCTAGTGTACAGCATTAGCAGACGGATGAAATTAAGGCGCCGTAATGGACGGGGATCGGCATTGTCCTGACTCACTGTTATGAGATTACAAAAATGAATTATAAAAGATTGAAAAGAGCAGCAATGTTGAAACAAAGTTTAAAAAAAAAAATAAACTGGGTATTCCCTCCAAAAAACAAAAACAACATGACAGGCCGAGAAAATCTCAAGAAGAGAAAGCAAAAATCCGCCACAAAGAGAAATCAAATTCAAGGTATACGAGTGCAACAATCTTGAGAGATTAATTTGGGGCATGAGACCTTCTGCATATCATATGTATTACGGGAACCAGCAGCTCTTGCTACAAAAACATTAGAGCAAGAGGAGGAAAAATCTTGAGCAAAATCCCAATAGTGTGGAAAATTCCATGTTTGGGCTTATGAACTAATGAAACATATTCAATGACTTTGGAACAAACTAGGTTAATTACACAAAGATTAACACTGGCTCATGATTTTAGCTACCAAGTCATTTTCCACTGTAAAGAGGTATCCATCCAAATCATTGGATTAGAAAACTAGGGAAATTTTCATTAGGCAACCTAAATTTGAGTTGGAACATTTCTGTTTTATTGCTAAGAATATTAAGATAAAACCCTTTTGACTGTAATTAAGTAGTCTATGATTTCTGGTAGATCGGGTTTGTCCCCATGGTAGTAAATAAATGCCTACTAAGAATTTCCCCAACGATTCAAATGATCAAAGTATTAAGGAGCTCAGCCACACAAAGCAGGAAAAACCCAAGTTCAATCCCTGGTCTGTGCCAGGTTGCTGGACGTTAATGCAGCCAGTACAATTAGCCTCAACACCCAAGTTAGGGATATGCCCCATGGGATAAACTGGCAAGGGTACCCGAAATTGAATCCAACAGCCCCCAGCTAGAGCATGTGTCAGGTAAAGGAAATGGGATTTGGCTGCGATTAACCTCACCATTAAGTAACCACCAAGCTCAATTATCAACAACCACTTGAACAAGATGTGTGTGTGCTTGGAGTATCAATTCCTAAGTGAGCCCAAATAGTGGTGATAGGAAATGAATGGCAAATTTGATAAGGCCTGTGTCCAAATGCTTTGAGCCAAAGCTTAATGTGTGCAGAAAATTCTTGATGCTTCTGTTACACAAAGCTTCAGTCCCATCTGGGTGCCATGGGTGGTTTTGGATGCTGAACCTCAGCAAAGTTAACATGACCTTGGGTGGGTCACAGCCAGATTCACCAGCTTTAAATTATTAAATTAGAAGGGCAGTTTCCTGCATTTATAAAGATATGGGGTGATCTAATCAGGATCTTAAAAATTATGAAGGATGGATACAGAGGGCCAAAGGGCCTGTTTCTGTGCTGTATGACTCTATGACTCTGATGAGGAATCTAGAACAAGGAGGTAATCTTAGAAATAGACCAAGGTCATTCAGAAGCAAAATCAGAAAGAACTTTTTTCACATAAAGGATGGTAGAAATTTGGAATTCTGTCTCCAAAAAGCTATAATTACAGGGTCAATTGGCACTTTCAAGACCGAGATCCATAGATTTTCATTAGGTAAAAGCATCAGGGGCTGTGAAATAAAGGTGGGAAATGGAGTTTAAGTACAGCTTTGAGGGTCTGATTGGCCTACCATCTGCTCCTATGTTCATCTATCACACTGTTTCCATCAAATATACAAAAATCAACTATTTGAAATCATTGTGTTACAGATATAACTTTACTAAGTACAGGCCTTGGAGAGGTGCAGAGGAGATTCACTAGAAAGATACCAGGGATGAGGGACTTCATTTACATGGAAAGCCTAGAGAAGCTGGGTTGTCTTTTTTTTAAAAAGAGCAGAGGGGGTTAAGGGTTAACAGAAATGTTCAAAATTATGAATTGTTTTGAGTAAATAAGGAGAAACTGTTTCCGCATGCAGGAGGGGAGTTAACCAGAAGGCACATGGCCTGATAGGGTGGTAGAAGATGATTCAATAGCAACTCTCGAAAGGGAGTTGGAGGAATACTTGTAAAAGGGAAAAATTGCTAGGCTAGGAAAATGGAATTAGTGGACAGATCTTTCACAGGCACAGTGACCTCCTTCAGTGATGTGTGGTTCAGTTTCCTCAGAGGTGGCGGCATATTCAACAAAACCAAGGGCTCACTTCCAAACAATAAAAATTATATTTATTCCAATTTGGTCATATCAATAATACTTTGGTGAAAATCACTTTTGTTGGAAAAGTTGGCAGTGACTGGGATTATGCCAAATTCTTAAACTTCTTGATTGATTGAAACATTAAGTGAAGAATGCCAATATAAAACCTATTTCAAACTAGCTAAAGGACTTATAGAGGACAGTTTGGACATTGTACTTACACAGCTGTGCACTTTGGGCAGATGATTTCAGAAGAAGTTTTAACTCATAAAGAACCAATGCTACATGCACTGCATGACAACGCAGTCGATCCATACGGAAGAGAAAGGCAATTGCTGCCTCAAATTGGGCTGTAAGGAAAAGGACTTGGAAGTACAGGAAAGGATGCTGGTTTGCTGAAAAGTGCGATTCACCTGGAGGAGTAAAAAATATATTTAGGTGCATGATCGCAATGAAAGACTTGACTGACTGCAGCACTGTGAATCAACAACTTATGGAACACAAAATTAAGTGGTACAGAAGCTGAAAGTTGACTTTATTTCTATGATTAACTTATCAAAATTAATGTAATAATCAAATTGCCCTGGAAAGAAACAGAGTAAAGTTGGAATTGAGAGAGGGCATGAATAAAACTTTACATATGATGAACTGTTGAAAGGACTGCAATCCTTGCAATTGTCAAGACTACTTTACAACAAACACTTGCTTTCCAGTTATCATAAAAGCAATTTTGCTGCAGGTGATGCACTGTACACATCTTCACTCTAGGTACAACAAAATATGTATTAATTTTCATAACTTAGAGCTGTAGATTGATTCTCTAGAATAAATTATTTGCCTAGAGTTCTTTAAAATGTAGTTTTATTAAAATCACAAAACTACCCCTAGTACTCACCACCTACACAATGAACAGATGGTATAGATCTTACTGTGGTAGTATAACCTGTGACACCAAACCAAGTGCCTTTTTTCAAAAATTGTGTGCCATCTGAATGAACTAACAAAGGTGCACTCCACTTTACATTACCTAGAGGAGCACTGGCCAGCATAAAGGCTTAAATACACAAATCACTAGGGTTAAGTGCTAGCAGATAGCTGGGCATGCCAAATCGCATGTTTAACACAGGAAGTTTACCATATTCCTCCAGCAGTTGGCTCTGCAGCTGTGGCAGGGTTTGCCTGTCCTGAGGAGAGCTGGTGCCATCATCTTCAAAACACACTTGATTCAGCTGAAAACATAACACGAGAACACACTTAGTACAACATAGAAAGTTTCAGCAGAAAAGGGCATTTCACTCACTGGATATCACAAGTAGGGTTAACACCAAATGACCCAACAACAATACCAAATTCATGACAGTACCCCTTGCTACTAGTCTGATGTTTTCATTTCATACATTATTCATTTTTGTGTTTTGTGTTACGTGACCAATTTGATGTTAAATTATGCAGTCTGTGCTCTTGAGGAGCTAGATTGAACTGCACAAGCCAAGAGCACTTAGGATCTTTGCAGTCAGCACAAAAGTAGCTTTTAACTAGTCGCATACGCTGGAATTAAGTTTAGGTTGGTGAATAACTGCATTCCAGCACATTATACTATCCAGTATCTTGTAAATTCTGTATTTACTGAAAGCATCACTTTTCAAATGATTGAGAGTGTTACTTCAGGTATTTTTTTTTTCACTATGCCAGTGAATCAAAATCAATGATTTAAAAAAAATACTTGGTATAGATAAGCCTGTAGTTCCAAAGAAATTTCTTGATCCATGTTATTAGTATTACAGATTACCCCCTTGCCCCAGTACACTTTGATTGGCAGCGTCTAACGAAGCTTTCGACTGTTTGGTGCAGAACTTGGTAATACATTGGCTCATATTGCCACTAACAGAGAACTTTGACAAATAATTTAACTGAAACTAGCACACACAGCAATCTGGAGTTGAATCCTTGATGACTTAGTATTTTCAACAGTTAAATGATATTTTACAATTCTGTGCTGAAAATACAAACATGCTATATATTCAGCAATTTTGAACAGAGTAATTAATCAGAGGCCATATTCACAAATCTTAGGAAGGAGGGAGACACCGATCAGGTCAATAGTAAGGTGAAAAATATGACTGAGTTTGTCAACACTGCTATCCTTTCAGCCATGCAAGAAAGACAGGGAAAGAATGAAGTAAGCACTAATACCTTTAGCCAGAGGTAGTCGTCTGTCTTATCAGCAATTTCACTGTGGTTGTCAGTGACATCACATCGACCAATCAGGCAGTAGACTGCTCTTTTATACGGGTCTGTGCTGTTCCGCAAAGCACGGCGGTAATGTAGGCGAAGTTTGTTCTCCGTTGTAGGAGGCAACCTAGGAAGGACCAAACAAGTCCAAACAGAAAAAGAGAAGTCAAGAGGCAGGGACATCATTTTGAATGTGTGTAAGTAAACACATACAAAACTTTCAACCTCTCCAGTTGTACACAAAAATACACAATCATTTCAGCTGAGCTATACTGTACTTTTTCCCTCTGATTTTTTTTTTCCATCCAAGCCAATGCTGCTCTACAAAGGGTCACTTTCTATCCTGGTTTTTATCCCCTTTAGGCATTATAAGGATTATCTATTCAGTGTACCTAATTCCCTTTCATTAAAAACTGTTCTAGGCTAAAGAAAATTTGACTGCAAACCTTTTTCTCTGCTTTCATTCTGAAAGAATGAACATGTTTCCATTTATATAGCATTTTATCACGCCATCACAATATCTCAAAATGCTTTAAAACCACTGGGTTATTTTTGAAATGTTTGAAGCATACCCATTTGAAGGGTATGTTGTATGTTGAAAACTTAATTTTGAAAATAGCTCTTCTCACAATTTCACTATATTGATAGCAAGGCTCTACAATTTAACTACAATTCATCATGAATCTCTAGCTTAACATGGCACTTACCTTCTGTCATCGCCTTGAACATACTCCTGGAACCAATTGCCAAATTCCCCAAGCTGATGCTGTGCACGATTCACCACCTGCATTGCTGCCATTAAATCTCCACAACGCAAACAATAGTAGATGAGGGCCCAGACTGGCTGACCTTCAACCTCACCATCCTAGATTTTAAAACATCCTTCTTAGAACATTATCCACTACGATTTTTGACCATGAGTATTTAAAATACAAACATTAGTTATCAATAAGCAGCTCAGAGTATCACATTATTCTATACAATAAGTCTACAATTTTTAGTTTTTAATTAAAATGGCTCAGTATACATGGCATTTTTCCATCTCCGCAAGTTCCTATATCACTGGCCATCAGATGATGCAATATACAGAAGTTCCTATGCCCCATCAGCCATCTTCGAAAGAACAATGTACAAACCCTCTTCAACACCCTTTCTTCAGGCATCATGCCCTGAAAGGGCATTGATAACCATGGACTTATGTGTTGGTCCATGGTTATGTTTGGCTAGGTATTGCAGAGGTTTGCCATTGCCATCTGCAAATGGCTGACTAGGAAACTTGCCCTCTCTTACCACCTGCCATAGGTGTATCAGGAGGATTTACAGTTGAATATCAATCTGTTTGGCTGCATTATGAATGCACCTTTTGTGGCCATAAGACTCGGGGGGTGGGACCTGAACCCGGGGCTTCTGGCTCAGAGGTAGGGATGCTACCCATTGTGTCGCAAGGGACGTCCCTCTTCAAATAATTAAATTAAGTCAACTGCTGTTCAATTAACAAAAGGGAAGGTCGGTGATACAGTAGAGTGATGAAATGATAAAATGGACAAAGGCACAAGGAAAAAGGAGATGATAATGGGACTAGTGAAGAAACAAAAGATGGGTCAAGAGAAGCCATCAATAGAAATAGTAGAATCATCACTGGCATTTGCCATCTGAAAAAAAAAATTGGGGGCAGAGACAATGTGAAAGTGTTGAGTTGGATGGTCAGTCTTGAAATAAATTGCCTAATTAGAAGATGAAGTCCTGTTTTTTAAGCTTATAGCGAGCTTCATTGGAATGGTGTAAGAAGCTGAGGGCAGAAAGATCAGAGTGGGAGAGGGGCAGAGAATTAAAATGACAAGTGACTGGATTCTTAGGGTCATGCTCGTGAACTGAATGGAAGTATTCCTAAAAACAGCTACCCAAGCTATGCCTGGTCTCCCCAATGTAGAGGAGACCGCGTAGTGAGCAGTGAACGCAGTATACTAAATTGAAAGTGGAGTTAAATTGCTATTTCGCGTGCAAGGAGTGTTTGAGGCCTGAATGGTGAGAAGGAAGTAAAAGGGAAGATGTTGCGTCTCCAACATTTGCATTGGAAGATGTTGAGAGAAGGGGTGGGGGTGATTGAGGAGTGGACAGTGTGTCATGGAGGGAACTGTCTCATTGGGGTGCTGAAAAGGAAAAGGAAGGAAAGATGTACTTGGTAGTGGCATCATACTGGAGGTGATGCAAACAGTAGAAGATAATGCGCTGAATGTGGAGACTGGTGGGGTGGGAGGTGAGGACAAGGGAAACCCTATTGTGATTTTGGGAGGGTGGAAAAGGAGGCGAGCAATAATGCAGGAAATGCAATGGACACACTCGAGGGTCCTGTCAACCATACTGGTTGAGAAAAAATGAAGACATTAGAAGCACTGTTATGAAAGGTGGAATCGTCAGAACAGTTGTGACGGAAAAACTGGGAGAATATAACGGAAAAGTCTTTACAAAAAAGATGGCAGGACGAAATGTAGTCAAGATCCCTAGGGAAGTCAGTGGGTTTAGTGGGAAAAAAACTATTTTTGGCACTATAGATTAATATAATATGTATGGATTGAGTCCATTTTTACACTATGCCCAAATTGCCTTGATCTTCTGTGCAAATGCAGTGGAACATTCACCACTCATTAACATAGCTTTGTCCAATTTGCAAGGAAAAAGAGAATGTGAATTTTTTGCATTGATGCCAGTTCTGCAAGAACATAAAAGTACACTTAAAACTTTAAGTGCAACTGGATCCAAAATCATTATTTTAAAATACATTTCTCCACACAAACCGACACTCTATTTTCCAGATTTTTGAATATATTTTCACCACCTCAAAATGAGTTACATTAAAAATTGAAGTTTCTACAATTACATGTTCTTGAATGTGTGCCTAATGTGCAATATGGACTGTTTGATGGCATCAAAATGAATAATTTTCACACATAAAAGGATTACATTGTGCGCTCTAAGGTGCCTCCAATTGTTACTCTGATTTTGGTTCATTTCACAACAGTTTTTACGTTTTGACAGATCCTAATTAAATTTCAGCACAAGGGGCCAATGGCAAGATCTCTAAATTTTGGCCTGAATTGATTACATTATTTCAGGAAATTCCAGACCACTGTAAAATCCAGGTGTGGTTAGAACAAGTTGCAGGTTGCAAAACAGGCTTGAGGTTCCTGGTGACTATCTAGACCCTCAAAGTTTCTTACAGGTGAGGACTTCCAAATATCTGAGATTGATGTTATACACTCCAGACTGAAAGCCCATTCCAACCCAACAACTATTTTAGAGTTAACGCTGATACTATTATAAAATCAGCACAGCATAAGCAATCACTTGGTAAGGATACAAATATACAAATAGCTCTTCTGGATGGCTGGTTTGTGATGCAGAGTGGAGCCAACAGCGTGGGTTCAATTCCTGGCTGAGGTCACGTTTCTCAACCTCACCTGAGGTGTGGTGACTCTCAGGTTAAACTCACCACCACGCTCTCTGAGAGAGCAGCCTAGGGTCCTGTGGGACTACGACAACTTTCACTTCAGCTAACAGTCTAGGAAATTTTGGTGTGTAATGGAACTAGCAAGAGGAATCCAAACAAATGGTGATTGTAGTTTCCCGAATTTCACTAACTGTCTTCACATCCCTTTGGGAATACAAATTCAACATGAATACCACATTACTTTCCAAATGATCCCTAAAACAGTGACTCAGGAAGGGTCACTTTAATGGGTAAGAGTAAAATCCTGTGCACTAACTGGAAGTGATAATAACCATCATATTCACATGGCTCATAGAGCTGGTCTTTTAAACTTTCCACTAGAACTAATATTTTTACTTTGGCTACTGAGCCTATATACACTGAGGCTCCCACATGCTGATGATTATTCCAAAGATCTTTTATCGTATTTGAAGTTTTGCTTTTGTTTTAAAAGAACCAAATAGATAGAAATAACAAAAATGAGAGACTTGGGGATTAAAAATCCTGAACCTTAAATCAAATTTTCCTTTTATTCATTTATGTTTTAATATTGAACAAAATGTAGGAAGCATCTCTAATATTTTGAGTAAAAATACCTGAAGTCCTTGCAAAGGAGCTGGCAGCTTAATATTGAGAAAGCTACGGACGAGTTGGTATGTTCCAGGTACACCACCTAGTTGAGCCTGGTGCAGGTTTCCATAGACTGTTGCCATTACATAGTTCTTGTAGCTACAAATGAAAACAAAAGAAAATAAGTCAGGCAGTGGTTAGCACTGTAGCTTATGCTCCAAGTCTATCATTATGGTCTTGAGTAAATAGCATTAAAATGAACCCCATTTGCTCTGAATAAATAACTGGCAGCTATGAAATAGTTCTCAGACATATTATTTTGTGCAGTTCCAAGACGTAATATAAAAGATGCTTAAAAAGTTAGCAGCAGGATGTTAACCATTCCTCAATAGGCCATGTCTCACCTCTGCTCCAGAAAATGTAAGGCTTGTCTTACAAATGCCATTTGCATCTCCAAACTGGTACGGCTCAGTGCATCAGTGACAGGTACCAACGGAACATCAGTCATCTGCTTCACCATTGTCCACAGTTCAGAGACATTCTACAATCAAGAAATTAGTCAAATGAGTGCAACAGCCTTCTATTATTTCATAAACCTTGTCTGGAGGCAGATATATTCCTTGAAAATAATGCTTACCTTTTCTTTCTGGAAACCTTACATTAGTATATCAGGTATTATATCAAGTAATTTCATGAGCAGGCAAAATAATCTTTTCCCCAATCCCATGTTTTAAAATCTATTTCCATTACTTTTAAAGCACCTTTCCACAGCACAAGATACTATTCCCTTGCCAAAAGGGAAGAATAGCAAACTTCATCCATTGCTTCTCTCGAATCAACAACTAGACACGACATAGATCCATGAATGGGTGGTGGGAGGAAGAAACAAAGGTACTCAGCCTCCACTGGTTTTCTTAAGACTCAACAGAACTAAATGTAATCCACAACAAATAAACCCACTCCACTGTCAAACATGAAACCATTACCTGGATTTGTTTCTGATGATAGCCAAAACACAAACTAATGCTTCAATGATCTACAGCTCACTTCAGCAATTAATATTTATACAGTACTTTTAATAGAATAACACACCCCAAGGCACTAAGCAATGCAAAGAAGTTGTACGGCTTGAGTGGAATAACTTTAGGCCAAATTGAGCAGTCTCTAAATCTTGTAAAATTCCTAGGTTGTAATCAATGACTGATGGGTGGGTGGATCATTTCCACACAACAAATTCATCAGAAATGTTTCCACTTTCAGGGGTGCTACAGGAGCAAGAGAGATTTGTTAAAAAGATGAAGGTGAACTGTATGCAAACAAAAGAAAACAAATACAAGAGAAGGTGTGATAAACCCATTGTATTTCTTTAGCTTCCATGCAAATTTAATATCAAAGAAACACATGGATTGCACAAGATTCTAGAATCATAGTACAATACACAGTCTCATCGACAGTAATCTTTGAAAATACTAACTTTAAAAAGTTTAAACAAAATCTAGGACTGAAAGTGCAATACAACAACAAAAAAGCACAGTTTAAAACAAATCAACATTTTGGGCAGGTCTGACAGCATCTGCGGAAAGAGAAACAGTTGACGTTTTGGGTCCGTATGACTCTGAAGAAGAGTCTGTTTCTCTCTCCACAGATGCTGTCAGACATGCTGAGTCTTTCCAGTATTTTCTGGTTTTGTCTCAGATTCCCAGCATCCGCAGTATTTTGCTTTTATCAATATTTTAGGCAATGTTTAACACTAAATGGCTAAATACAAACGAATATGACAATTAAAATTTTTAGATCTGGGTACCTTGTCATCCAAAGACTCAGCTACAGTGCTGCAAAGGTCCCCCAGGTTCGGCTGTAGATGCCCATTCACTACCTTCTCATTATATACATAGATCTACGATGAGCAAGAAGGACAGGAAACATATTGAAACTCAGGTTTAAGACAGCGGGATTTTACATGAATATTATGGGAAAAAAAAACAAATGCACGAGGTACATAGCTGCATCAATCGTTCATATTGGCCTGGACTTTACAGTTATAGTGACAGCAAAACTTTCGGTGTTCACAGTCATTATTCTGTGAAACTGACAGAAATTTCTGGCGTCTGCACATGCACAGTCACAGTTAATCACAGAATTCCAGAAGTTTCTGTCAGTGGATCTTTGATCCTCCATAGGGTGAACTGTTGTAGTCCCCAGAGCTAAAATTCAATTAGAAATCACTCATTTGATAGCTTTTACAGAGAAACTAATAGTATGAAAAAGTTACGCCTTGTTCAACAGGGTAACTGGGTTTTTAACAGCGTACTAAGTCATGATTCTTGATGAACAATCCCTCTAGTTCTAAAAAAAAATTTATATTTGTAGAATGTCAAATCTCTCCACTCAATAATAATTTTCAGAGATCTTTAAAATGATTTTTTTAAAGTTTATAATGTTAAACCTTCTACCTTAAACCTGTGTGTATATATCAACCTTTACTCCACTTTCTTTTAAAATTTTATTGGTCTCTCTTCAATGTACTTCATACAAATTTTTTTGTGGTCACTCATACCATTGGCCATTTCTTCATCAAAATGTTGGGAAGGCAAATTGAGCCCAGAACACAGTTGTACTATACATATAGACATAAACATACTAGAAAATATGCTTTCTCTTTAAACTTTAGCATATATCTCACCAGATCTAGTGTGTACACAACAAACCTCATGAAAAAGACAAATCTGAAAGTATCTCTTAGTGTAAAATTTATCCCAAGTGGATCTGACTAAATGACTTGCAATCTTGCCTTTCAGCAAGGGGATGGGTTTAATGTGAACCACCAGGACTGAAAAACATGCCCGACACCTAAAAAGCTAAAACCAGCAGATACAACATAGCATTTACATACCTGTCGAGCATATGCCACTTCCACACTGTCCATTGCACTTCGTCCTGGCGGCCCCATTTCACTTACAAAACTTGGCTGTTTATAAAAAGGAAGAGTAGACATTAAGCTTTACTAAGAATAATGTTTCACATCAACTTATGGACGTCCATGCCAAAAACACTTACTGATTAAACGATAGAAGTACACCCAAAAAATTCTTATTCTGTCCTTTCTTCTGAACTTTCAACTAGTTTCTGACAGCCATTTGAGTGATCTACAAGTATGTACATCTAAAGTGCTCTAGTATGTCATAGCATTTTTATTGCTAATTTTCTCTGCTCCTTTCCTGAAGTAATGAATGCTTGAGATAAATTCTGCAGAAATGAAAATGTGGTGACTGATCAATTCTTATGTTTACACAAATGATGAACTGCTCAACCATGACTGGTTACAACTCAGCCTCAATAGCTCACTTAACATCCACACATATGTCAGCAAAAGTCACTAGATAGACAACAGGAGCATGGATGTTGGCTGATTATTTTCCCCTTCACAGCCAAAGGCTGATGCCCACTGCAGCAGTTCAGTGGTGGCCTCAGGAAATATCAGCTAACCCATCACACACTGAATTGATGTGATGACATTCTGATGTAGTTCTATACCATCTTTGTCCACCAGCCCATCAGGAAAGGTTCCTTTAATTAGTGTTTTTAGCTGCTTAAGCAAATTAATACCATCTCTTTATATCCTAAATTTAAGCTACCTTGCAACTTACCTCGGCTTCCTGTGTGAAGTCAAGAGCATCCTCCCCCGATGTCAGAAGAGTATGGAGGATCTTCTGCTTCTCATGTTCCCATTCCACCAGCATGGATTCCCAGTGGTACCTCTCTGCCATCGCAAACGTCTGTCAAAACATACACAGGGAACTAAGAAATCTTTTTGAACTAGTGGACAGAAGGGAATGGAAAGTTTAATATAAATACATAATGGTAAAACTATTGGTGTGGTCTTGAATTAAATTTCAATTGTAAACCCCAGTCAGCAAAGCCATACAAAAATAATTTGCATGGGTATACTTGCTTGATTTGTTTCCTGTATGATCTTTGTAATCTTGATGCACAATATATCTGAGATTACAGCTGAATAATGCTCCATAGTGAAAAAAAAATGCCTCTAATAACTTAAATTTGAAATCTATATAAAAAACCCTAACTTGCAGATTGGATGTTACACTTCTGGAATAGAGAGATAACATGGAGCAATATTGTCTGGTTTGTAAAATGCTAATAACCACCAGCATATTATAATTCTAAAGATTAACAAGATTAAAAAAACAGCAATACCAAATTTCAAGTTTACATTTCAAAGCAAATATATTTCGAACATGTTTTTGTTCAATGACCATCTCATTGGAACATATGTAACTTTCATCAGTAGTTTGATCACCTTGCTGGAGTATCAGAAATACACACCACAGATCTGAGGGGTAAGTAGAGTTGAGGTACAGGTCTGTTACAATCTAATTGAATGGTGAAGTAGCTTAAGAGGTTAAATGGCCTATTCCTGTTTCTATTCTCCTGGGAAGCAGATCTTCACACAGTGATTAATACCTGGAATGGTTATCAGGGGAGGGTAAATGGGAGACTAAAACCCGAGAGTCATTCAAGCGGAAGTTGGATGCAGTGAGGGAGCACGGGCTGTAGGATTCCCCTGGAAGGCAGGTTGAGCTAGATGGGCTAAATATGCATTAAACTTACTTCAAAAACAAATTTCAATTAACAGATATTTTGCTGAACCAATGGGTTTTAACAGAATATTTACTGTTAATATTTTATCTGAAAAGCAGGAATGAGTTCATTGAAGAAAAATACCACTACACCATTATAATGCCCAAAAGGTTGTTTGTGCCTTTTCATTTACCACAGTTGGCTTGCTATTACGATCTGTAAAAATACAAATCACAACCATGGGTTTGTACACATGGACTGCACTTCTATCTTATTTAACTTGGCAAATCTACTGGCTAACTACTACCTTCATAGGTGCTTTCCTTCAATATAAAGAGAAAATTGCGTTATTAGTCATCTAATTATGCTAAATATGTTCTCACTTCTGTATGTTCCGATGATTATATAACAAATTCTGAATCGATTGTAACAACAATGAAGATACCTAAAAAGGCTCTGCACAAGTTGACAACTGACTCGGCTTGATAAAAGGAAGAATTTTTCAAACAAGTTACAAATTTAGCAATTTTTATTTTATTCGTAAATCTTAATTTCTGTAGTTTGCTCTCTAAAGTTACTTGATAGCAATCCATTTTTAAGTGGATTTAGAAGCTATATTTTCAGCAATGGGATGCTGATCTGAATGTTAAAATTATAATTCAAGGGTACAAGTTTAAAATACTGTTAAGTGTACAGGAAAAGCTTTATTTATCTAGTCGAGTCGAGCATCAATTTGTGCTGAGCCATTTTAGGTTTCTTCACTGCTATGATCTATACAGATTAGAAAGCTGAGGAGTCAACGTAACTTGAACCGCCTGCAAATCAGTCCACAGTTCAAATTCTCATTCACGAGATCAATAAATTGATCTTTGCAGTTTATGGACTAATTATCCAAGGCTGCATTCAAGCTTTAATTCAAATGTTACATTGATTCGGTTTATTTCCACAGTCCAAGCACAACTATTGTCAGAACTTTGAAAATGCTGCTGCAATTTTGTTTCACAATATAAGCTTCAATCCTACAGATTTTGAACTCTTATCAGAAGCCAACTATTATACTCGTGCAAGTAGCGCTGGGAAGCACCGTTTAACTATAGGATCCATTGAGAGAGATAATACCCTTCACTTACGGGAGATGCTGGTGTAGTGGACTAGTAATCTAGAGGCCCAGGCTAATGCTCTGCAGACATGGACATAAATTCGACCTTGGCAGCTGGTGAATTTAAATTCAGTTAATAAATCTGGAATACAAAGCTAGTCTCATTATAATGGTGGTGACCATGAAACTTTCGATTGTCGGAAAACCCACTTGGTTCACTAACATCCTTTAAGGAAGGAAGTTTGCTGCCCTTACCTAGTCTGGCCTACATGCAATAGCATGTACAGATTAACAGCAATATGGTTGACTCTTAACTGCCCTCTGAAATGGCCTAGCAGTTTCAAGGACAATTAGGACAACAAATGCTGGCCTTTGTTAATAATGGCCACATTCCATCAAAGAATAAAAAACTTTACAATGGTAGCTAAAATTTTGAGACACTGAACTTCATATTCATGAATCACTATTTAAACTCCAAATTACTCTGCACTTCTATGAAATAATAATCCACTGATAAACTGAAAGTGTTATTAAAAACAAAATGTTCAATTCACATCAACACCAAAATAATTCATCTCACATCCAACAAAAATCCCTAATCAAAAGAAGAGCATTATTATTAGACAATTTATATTTTAATGCTCAACTTGGTATAAGTTTATGAGCTGTCTATTTGAACAAGTTGGGTCTTTTTCAGTACAACGGCACCATATTACTATGTAAGACAAGAAATTCATAACAAAATTACTCTGTGATCCATTATGAACGTTCAATCATTTTAATATTCAACAGAATACAGCAAATCCTCACTTAAAGTTGTAGCTACATGCTTGAAAATCACGACTTTAAGGGAAACATAAATTCCCAAAGGAATCGATGTTAAAACTGGAGTTAGGTTTTGTAGGACCTTCCTCATCAGAAAGAAAAAAAAATTATACCCTGTAAATTAGAATAGAATAGAATTGCTAAATTCCTGCACTGGTAAACTAAATAACTTGAATCAAAATAACTTTATATGATCAAAAAAAAATGACTTTCTACCTTGTTCCCTGATCCTCCCTCCTGGTTGCTGCAAATACTCCATCCCTGACTGCCTGACTGGTGGACCCAACTTGTGCCTTCTTCCCCATCCCAACCTCCGACTCTCAGCTTCTCCCAGTGTTCAAACCACCCTACTGCTGGACCTCCTGCACCCTGACTTGCCCTTTCACTACTTCCCTCTCCCGAACCTGCGTTTCCAATCAACATCCAGATCCGATTCAATGCAGGAGCTCCAAGGCTGTGAAAGTGAGATTACCGCTGGTGCAGAAGTGTTGGGCTGGGGCTATTATAATTCAAGTGTTTTTTTTTAAATGCTCCCGCCCGCTGCTTCCCTCTCCTGAACCCTCAGTGTGAGCGAGGACTCTGCAGATCAGCGAGAGGCAGGAGCAGCTTAGCGTCATTTAAACAAAAATCTTGGATTTAACAATTTTTTTTTCACCAACATTAAAGTGAAGCAACGTTAAACTTGGACTTACCGTAGTCATGTTTTATTCATTTTTATTTCAGAGGGCAGTTAAGAGTCAACCATATTGCTGTTAATCTGTACATGCTATTGCATGTAGGCCAGACTAGGTAAGGGCAGCAAACTTCCTTCCTTAAAGGATGTTAGTGAACCAAGTGGGTTTTTCCCACTCAAATACTATTGTGCTTTGGACTAAGCTCAGTTAATATTATGGATGTAAACAAATCATCAAAGTCTCAAGAATGTACCCTACAGCCATATAATAAAATCAAAATTCTGGAAACATTCAGCAGGTCTGGCAGCATGTGGAGAGAGATATAGAATTAAGGTTTTGAGTTGAGTACGACTATGGTTCTATCCTGGAAGATGTTCAATCGAGCTACTCTGAGCATTGGATGTAGGGTCACATTCTCTCAATAACACTCAAGACTATGAAAAATCGTTGTGTTTTTTGACCCTTTACAAGTATCAGTAAGGGCAGACATTTAATGGGAGGTATTCAAAACAAGGTGAAAGATTGCCAACGTCCAGATAGAAAAACAAAAGGTAATATTCTATTTATCTTAGTGGGTCATAAGTACACAAAAAATTTTGTGAAGCACCAAATCAGCATTGGCATATCCTTTCAACATATCTATGTGCTCTCAGCATTAATAAACACTAATTAAATAGTGACCAAAATTAGAATGCCTGTTTCACTATAAAATGGGAGACTGTTCATTTCAAATCATTTTCAGAGGAAGCCCTGAAAGACTTGGATAGATCATAGCTAGTACTACTATTTTGGATAAGATTAAATTTTGTAGGGCAAGACATCCTGCTGCAGTTGCCGAGTTGGGATTAGCTTTGCGATTTTCACACTATCCCAACGTAATTGACACAAACATTCCCTGCTAGAATCAAATTTGAAGTTTGGATAGCCCATTCCAGCACTTACAAAGCACTGGGTTCCAGCTCTTTAGGAAATACATGGATGAGAAATTATGGTTATAAGTGTTGGAGGTGAGCATTAAAGGAGCAGCTTGTTTCAACTATTTAAATATAGTGGCAGAAACTGTTCACAAGTACATGACCTGTGAAAGCATTTAGGCAGTCACAGGACCCCCTAGTCTTCTTGAAATTTCTGGCCAATTGTATCGCTTTCTCTTGGATTGTCATGCAACTTCCATCTGTCATATATAGGACTTTCCTTTCAACTATTTGGAAAGCTGAGTTCTGACAAAAACTCTTTCTCTCATGCCACAGATGCTGCCAGACTGGACTTTTTTTTGCAGCGCTTTGTTTTTATTGCAGAAATATTTGATCAAAGTTTTCTTTTACACCTTCCTGGATCGAGGGGGAAATATATCCCTCCCTGCTCTTCCTCCTCTCCAGACCCAGTTATCTATTAAACATACAGAACTGTGGAACATTATGTATGTTCTATTGGATGATGTAAGTCACAATTGGTTTCTTCAGATCAAGTCTGGAAGCTATTACATGCTAAAACCAGTCTCAACTGAGCACCGCCATCATGGATCAACTTAGAAACAATTTACTTTAACCTCACTAAGGAACAATGCAGCATAAGCCACTGGATGGTGCCGCAGTTGCTTTTTTTGGCAGATGTTCTCAAATTTCATACAACCTAAATTTTTACAAAGTTATCATGTCAAAGCTTTTCATCTTGCACTCATCTGGATGCTTCGTGAGAATACCAATATGGGGAAAATAACAATTTATACTGTATGAGTGAGTGCTGATTGGTTGGCAAGTGGACTCTGATTAGTAGAGACGTTGCCATGGAGAAAGCACCAGTTAATGGTGCCTGACAGTTAGCTGTCAACCTATCAGCAAAAATATATAAACTGAAATGGTAATAAGGTTGGATTACAGTTCGATGATATAGATTTTCTATATGTGAAAGGTATAACATCCACTAGGCAATCTACATTAGCTCTGCTAGATTAACCTGACATTTTATTGCAGGTCCATTCATGAATGTTCATTTAAATTTAAAATTATTACATGCTAATTGAAATAGGGTCAACCCCATTTTTCCATTGTATAATTGCCCTGAGTAGTCACAATTTGTTGAGATAACACAAAATATCTCTTCTCCAGAAGACGATGACACGTGCTGAGATATGATTCCATGGGTGGTCAAGTGATACAGCCATTTGCCAGATATAGGCTGACACTATCAGTGTTAGTATTTAGAAAGAAGTGCAAACAGAGAGGAACTAGTTACTTCTCTTTGATTGAAGTTTTCAAAAGATTGTGCCACTGCCCACTTTTTGCGAGTACTTTTTAAAATTTAGGTTCTTATGTTAGCACACAAGGTGCTTAAGAAATAGGAGTAGGCCATTCAGCCCTTCAAGCTTGCTCCACCATTCAATAAGGTCATGGCTGATTTGAATGTGCCCTTAACTCCATTTCTCTGTCTGCCTCCCATAGCCGACTCTCTTGTAGATCGAAAATATGTCCATCTCAGCTTGAATATATTCAATGACAGCTTCCACTGCTCTCTGGGGAGAGAATTCCAAAGGTTAATCGCCCTCAGAAGAAAGTCTTCCTCATGGGATACCACTAATTTTGAAACTGTGGCCTGTAGTTGTAGATTCCCCCACAAGTTTAAACATTCTCTCAGCATCTCCTGGTCAAACCCCCTCAAAATCTTATGTTTCAACAAAATCACCTCGAGGGTTATGGCAGTAGACAGGAAAATGGAGTTAAGGCCACATGCAGATCAGCCATGATCTTATTGAATGGTGGAGCAAGCTTGAAGGGCTGAATGCCCTACTTCTATTTCTTAGGTTATGTTAGCACGCAGGATGTTTAAATTAAAAAAGTACCCACAAAAAGTGGACACTGACATGCAATCTTTTGAAAACTTCAATCAAAGAGAAGTAACTAATTACTCTCTTCGCACTTCTTTCTAAATACTAACACTGACAGTGTCAGCCTATATCTGACAAATGGTTACATCACTTGACCACCCATGGAATCATATCTCAGCAAGAGTCATCATCTTATGGAGAAGAGGAAATAATATTTTGTATTATCTCAACAAATTATGACTACTCAGAGTGATTATGCAATAGAAAAATGGGGTTGACCCTATTTCAATTAGCAAGTAATAATTTTAAATTTAAAATTAACATATGTGAATGGATCTGCAAGAGTTTACCATTTCTAAACTCAAATGAGTATAGGTCCAACCTGCTCAACCTTCCCTCATAAGACAAATTGCTCATCCCAGGAATCAGCTAGTCAACCTTCTCTGAACTGCTTCCAATGCCAGTATGTCCCTCCTTAAGTAATGTGAAAAAACTGTACATAATTACTCTGGGTGTGCTCTTATCAATGCCCTATATAGTGGTAGTAAGACTGTACTGTCCACCACATTTATACTCCATCCCCCTTGCAGTAAAGGCCAACACTCCTTTTGCCTTCTAAATTACTGCATGGTGACTTTGTCTGATTCATGTACAAGGACACCCAGATCCCTCTGTATTGCAGCATTCTATAGTCTCTCTCCATTTATATAATATTCTGAATTGTTGATTGTTTCAGCCAAGTAGATAACCTCTCATTTTCCCCACACTGTCTGCAAAATTTTTTGCCCCCTCACTTAACCCATCTATATCCCTTTGCAGACTCTATCCTACTCTCCTCATAACTTGCTTTCCTATCTATCTCCGTAACGTCAGCAAATCTGGCTATAATGCTGTTGGCCCTTTCATCCAAGTCATCAAATATAAGTCATAAATACTTGAGGCTGCAGCACTTTTCCCTTTCGCACTCCATTAGTTAGTCTGCGATCCTGAAAATTACCCATTTATCCTGAATCACTGTTTCCTATTAGTTCACCAGTCCTCTATTGATGCTTATAATCCACAATACCATAAACTCTTAGCTTCTATAGTAACCTTTTGTGTGGCAACTTATCAAACGTCTCTTCGAAATCCAAATGCACTACATCTAATGGCTCCCCTTTATCCACCCTGCTTGTTACATCCTCAAAAGGGAAGAACTTACATTTCACAAAACCAAATTGACTCTGGCCGATAGTATTATGATTTAAATGTCCTGTTACTACCTCTTTAATAATGGATTCCAGCATTTTCCCAATGACAGTCATTAAGCCAATTGGCCTATAATGTCCTGCTTTCTTTCTCTCTCCTTTCCTGACAGGTGTGTTACATTTGCAATTTTCCAATCCGCTGCGACCTTGCCAGAATCTAGGGAATTTTGGAAGCTATTTCTTTAAAGGCCCTAAGGTGCAGGCCATCAGGTTCAGTGAACATGTCAGCATTAACTTCCATTAGTCTTCCCATTACCTTTTCTCTAGTACTAACGATTGTTTTAAGTTCCGCTCTCCCTTTTGCCTCTTGATTTTCTACTACTCTTGGGATGCTTTTTGTGCATTCCCCTACGAGGAGCAGTGTAATGAGAACATACTATCTTAAGTACAGAAAACTTTGATAAATTAGTCAAACAAAATTCTTTGTCCGGGACTCTGCCAGGCTAGCCCCATGAAGTGCACAAACTTATTTTACTAATTTCTTAAAAAGTGCTTTCTAAAACATAGCTAAAACTCATCACAGATAAAAAATATATATATAATTTTTGGAGGTATGGGACTTTTTGAAAGTGATTAGAGAAAAAAAAAACATTTTTTTTGGAAGGAAAACTGAAGTTGTCATATCATGATGTCAAAATCAAGTAAAAGAACTGACATCCATTATTAAGACTATCAATTCTGCCAGCAAAACGTTAAACAACATGCACCACTGGTTGACTGAAAATTATTTCTAATTCTAGTTGTGCAGATTTATTTGCCAGCTTGTTACAATTTATTTTTTGAATCGAAGAACTGGGGGCTTCTCAGGTTAATATATACATACATACTTAAACAGACTTACACATATTGCAATTCAAAAACAAAGGGCTGAATTTTCACAGCCCTTTGGTGGTGGGCAGCAAGGAAAATAAATGCTTTGGGACCATTCCCAATGCATTCCAGCCACAGGGGAACTTTCCCAGGGTCGCCTGGGAAGCAGATTGGGTGCTGCTCCATGGAGGTGGGCAGCCAATTTTCGTAGTTAGGGCTCCAATTCAGGTTGATTACGTGGCACTGCTGGCATTCTGCCTGCATAGGAGCGGCCCCCTTCACCATATGCAAAAGTTGGCAGCTCAAGGCAAGCGACTTCCATGTGGCAGCTGGAGACTCAATGTAGCAAAAAAAACGGCTACACTTATAAAAGATCTCGATAGTGGCTGATACCAATCCAGCTGAGGGGGTTTTCCCTCCACTTTACTTTACTTGTCTAGTTCCCAGTTTTTTTATTGAATGCTGTGCAGCCCAGCAAGGGAGCTTCCATGTTGAGGCACCCTCGCTGTCCTCAACCTACCTCAGCAGCACCCACCTCGCCTGGTGGGGCTGCAGAGCTGCAGGCTGTCAGAATGGGTCAACAGCATTAGGAGACTGCCCACTATCCTTCATAAGATGACAGGTACAGAGATAGCCAATTAGGAGTCACCTCTGGGAAGATTGCTCCACCGGTCTCGCTGCTGGCAGGTGTGGGCTTGGGATCCCCATTTTGTCCTGATGTCAGGGTCTCAATGCTCGTGGTAAAATGTAGCCCAAAAGTTGATAGGAAATCTTAAGCTGTTGTCTTATACAAAGTATATGCCTGACAAAATAGATAAACTATAGATCGAAAAGGCAAAAATCATTTTTATATAATATAAATTGTTGGCATATTGCTAGCTCAGTAAGCTAATGGTCTGAAACACTGAGCTATATATAGATTACAAGTGTCTCAGGTTTGACTTCTGCTCTGTTTTTACTTAACTGAATCTAGCCATGGCAGCAGTTCTGCAATTGACTTCAAATGTTCAGAGACTGGAAATGAGCAAGACCTCAAACCATGACACTCACTTCTGATAGCACTCCAGTGACCCCTGCTGGAAAGTGCACTTGCACGGATGCACCAGGTAAGAACAACATTGGGTTCAGCCATGATGCCACTGATCAATGTCTCCTCTGCACACACAAAGGACAGCAACTTGGGCGAGATGCCAAAGGGCTAACAAGCATCAGTGTTAAAGTATAAATCAGTAGGAGCTAGGCAGCTATAGGAAGGAAAGAAAATTAGAACTATTTTGTTTTAACACAGCCAACACCAGGTAATAAAATAAGTCATTATTTAAAGATATTTCCAAATGTAATTCCTGCAGTCTTTAATTTAGAGAAGGAAAATATTGCAGAACAAAAATTTGAATCTGTAATCTTTCCATTGCCTATAACAAATATTTTTTTCTTATTTCAGCACCTTTCAATGGGATTAAATTTAGCTGAATTAAATGTTTAGAAATGAAAAAAGAGTCCACTACTTAAAACAGCACTGTATCCTTAATATTCAATTTTCACAATTTTGTAAGTGCAGATTGAACTTAAGTTTAAAAATTGCAGTAATATTCTCTTTTAAACACCCCCATGCCCCATTCTTTTGTCTTTTCCAAGCATGGTATTCCAAGTGTTTCTGAATGTTTCCAAAGGATTTCAAACTCAATTTATTCATTTTATTGAAAGGAAATAGAATATATCCTTTAGGTGGTGATGATAAACAAATTGGCCCCATGGACTTCAACAACATTACAGTTGTGTTGAATTAACAATTTACAATGCAGCAAGGGAGCTCAATTGTCAGCTCTTCAATACAATATGGTGAGCCACCTAGAGACATGGTACAGAACTGACAAAGCTGCTCCCAGATTCGAGGCAGTGAGCTTGTGCGCCATCAACCGCAGGCACTCAAATCTTCAATTCTGCTGGCGTAGGGTGTATCCATTATTGTTCCACTAAGACGCCACACCGTACAGTTTTAGATCTTCAAAATGGCTGCACATTGCACAACACAAGAATATAGCTCAATCTGCAAAAAGGACCAAGCATCTTATTTCAAAAGTAAATCAAAACCAAGTTATTATAGAAGGTATCCAAGCTCTCAGTCATTCCAATGTAAATCAAAAAAATTTGATATTTTATCAGAAACTGAGAAAAATTGGAAACGTGTGGCACAGCACGTATGAACACCATAGGTTTTGTCTGTGGTTGGTCGATTCCAAAGTAGCATTTTGCAAATCTGATAGCATTAAAAAACAGTATTAAAATGTTACTGCAAAATTTCACTTACCCTCTTCCTGGACTCTTCAATAGCTGACAGCAGTGCATTATCGCGCTCATTCTTCAGAAAACCCTACAAGGTAAAGAAAGTCACATCAGTGCCAGTGCTTGAAAAACTGTCACACCAGGCTTCACTACGGCATGAACTAACAGCACACCACTGCACAGTCTGCATAATTAGTAAATCCAGAGAAGGTTCTAAAAAAAATTCCATAGCATATTATCAACCTGCTCAAAGCAGTTGTCTACGAATGCTTTGAACAATTTGTGTCACACACATTCTGCACATCTAGGCAAAATCTAAAATTATATCCTGCTAAAAACCATGATTCGTTGATAGTGTAGCCGACTACTAAGCATCCTCAATAGGGATGCAGAATTATCTTCATCAATGCATTTAACTAATGATGCTTACCATTCATTTACGCTGTGGAGTTGAGAATTTAGTCTATTAAGACAACACAATCCTACCTACTGCTTCATATTTCTGGCAAAGCCATTCTGACATGCACAAAAACTATTACAGAAAAATATGAGGTGAAACGGCAGCTTCCCACCAGTCTCTCTCCCTCTGCCAGCATCTTCATTACTCCTTAACCTACATATAGAACATCACTGGCAAAGACAAGTGGAAAAAGTGTTAATTAGCTTTATCTTCTTCAATGTCATTTTTCATCCCCAAACTGTACAGTTGCCTTCATTTGTCCCCCTGCTCTTTGCAGCATGTGCTTAATGGTGCAGCAATCATTCAAATGACCCCACCCCATCTCATAAGTCTGATGGACAATGACTCATGGCTTGGTTTAGCAATTATAAGGATCCTGCTGCAAAGTTGTAAGTTTTTAATCTAGTGCAGGAAATGATATAAAATTGCCACTTCCTGCACCTCAAAATATTAAGCATCGTGTTAAAATAACTTTGGTGAGCAATTTCACAGTTAATTTGTACTGTACATTTCTAAAGGATATGACAATGTGGAAACTAAATATCAGAATTGGATTAATAATGAATGCAACTGCAATTTCTCCACACTTATCCATTCCAGTTCTTTCTTCACTCATGGAGGCAGTTTTTCCTAACCTTGCTATTATACTGGAAGCAAAAATGTTAAAATGGGTCCAAACTGCAAACAGGCTTTTCATGACGCAGTTACTTGACACACCCATGTCTTCAGAGTCAAATCCTTGGAAACAATGGATAATTAGAATATCTTTGAATGGATACCTTTTAAATTAAAAGGCAAGAGTGCAACCAAGTCACTGAAAATAGTTACAATGCACAATCATAGCTAGCGAATAAAAGTTGTTAATTACAAGCTTTAATGACTATTTTACAACTTCTTGCTATGAAGCAATTCACATTTACAACTAGCTAACCCTGAAGCAGGATCAGATTCAATTTATTTCAAGCAATTAAATAACAGATTAATTACCTTTGAATATAATTAAGAAAAAAATTGCCAAACATTTTGCTCTAATTTTTCAAAATTAAAAGATCGAAAAGCAGTCCAAACCTTCTGTATTGTTGCAATTTGATAACCAAAGTAAAATTACACATTTCACAAGGCTATACTTTACACAGTCTTTTTAAAATTAGAAATGTCACTGATGAGCTTAAAAAAATGCAAGAGAAATTGCATAGCTGCATTTAAGCAACATCCTCCTGTCAGCTTTCTTAATATACTGGACCAGAGGAAATAGTTCAGTGCTAAAAATAGGAAACAAAAGACAAGATAAAGGGGGCAAAAATAGCATTAGCAATACAGTTTACTGATTGTATCGGGGATGATTTAGAAAGGGGGTAAGTGAATGGGGTTAAGAAAAATTAGATGATGAAGTGAATGAAGGAGCAGAATTAATGCTACTGGTCCAGCATCTATACAGCTGCCATTTGCAGTCGTGAGAAAGCCTGGACAAAGAATTGCTTTTAAAGGACTTACTATATGCACCTAAATGAATACGTCCCACAGCCAAACAATTTAAAAAAATACATAATTCAAATGATTAAAAAGGCACAGTAGTTTATTATAGTTACTACACAGTAAACTCCTTGAAACAGAACAATTGAAAATGAAAACTGATAAGCAGACAGACGCAATACGAAGCTTACGGATCCAAGGCGCAGCATGACCCCACCCTAAATTTGTCACACATTGGTTCCTATATGGCCACAGCATGACCAAATAAATTTAAAAATCAGCTTCCTTACCTGGAGAGTAAGTCTTTTGTTTATATATGTAAAAAAGGAACTAATTCGAGTTCAACAGTCGTACTGATGGAGTTTGCTCGGTCATATATACAGCAATGCTGTACTTAATAAAACATTTAATGCCTCGAGGCCTTTCTGGGATGCTTCACGCTCCAGATCCATTTCTGATGCTGCTTAATGTATATCTCATTGCTGGAGCACCCCTTGTACAGCAAAGAGAGCACAGAGGTTCTGAGAACTGTTGATACAGTCAACAGTCCGGGAGCATAATTAACGAGCAGCTCAGCGTCTAGGGAGCTGAAAATCAGCTGAGTCTATTTCGCGAGTGCGTACACTGCAGTTCACCCAATCCACAGGACTGCAAAACGTGAATTCTATAACCACCTCAGCAGTCCAAAGCTGGCTGCTCTGATGTGTGCTACGGTTTTAGGGTTACACAGGGATTTTTTTATTGTTAAAGGACTGTACCATATCAATTTGGGGTGGGGGTGGGGGGGAGAAGGGCGGGGAGGAGACAGAGATATGGAAGGGTGGGGGTGTGATGGAAAGATGATTCAACCTTTTTCCTCCTTTGGCCCACTGCAATTTATGATAATAGGAATTTTTGATGACTTCCGACATCCTGCCTTGAAATCAGGCTAATAATCCTTTTAGCTGTCATGTTTTGTTAATGAGGTAAATGCGGCTGCAGAATGAACACTGGGAACTGCACAATTTAATCACAGATGTGAAGCTATTTTCTTAAGCTAGCAGCCTTTATTAGCATATGTCATGCAGCATGAAGTAGAGCTGTAGCATTTTCTCCATTCCCTTATCCAGCAGCAAGGCTGACCAGCTTCCGCCATTTAAATAAGCAACAATAAGTGTCTTTTCTAACTGCTGGCCAAGCGCAGATGAAAAATGCAGCAGATTTAATAGTCAGTGCCCATTTGAGCACAATTCAGCACTGATTTGTTGCTGCATGGGAACTAGATCATACTCTTGCTCTGAAAATCAACAGTGCATGCCACCTTAAATAATCTTGTACATTCTTGTGTTCGGTCTACAATGACATTCCTTGTAATACTGCAGATGTTACAAAAATTAACTTTCAATATCATGGATGACAGATGACTATTATTATACCAGATATCTTGGGGCAATCACAGTAAGTATGTGATAAAATGTAGGTAGATTATAAATTAAACTGGAATATAAACTATATTGGTAGAATTTTTCTTTAATGGAGATGCACATTACTTCATGTAATGAAAGGATCTCGTATTACTGTCAACATTGCAGGTTGCAAATAGCATAGTGTCAATCTGGCTATTAAACTCTAATCAGAGTTTTTCAAGCCAAAGATGGTATTATCTCAAGCTAATTTGGCTTTGGCCAGTAAGGCTGTGATTTTACCAGCTCCGCATTATTGGGCTATTCTTACATATTGATGTTCTAGTAAGGTAAAATAATAATGCCTCACAGATCAGACTTGGGGTGGGGGGGCGGATAGGGGGTGGGGTGGGGCTATATCTGGATGCATTGACAAGACCTAAAACAAGAGCTAGCTAGCCTCAAATGATCATAATCAGGCCAGTTTATTCTATACAATCAGGCAATGGCGCTGTCATCAAATTGCAGAAAGCCAGAGAAACTTCTAGAGACACCAGCACTCATTCAATTCAGGTTCCAGTGAAGCATTTTCTTTAACTAACAACTGCACAAAACTGATGGCATGAGTCTATTTTTCAAATTTTTAAATTTACATTGTATTTATTTTAACTAGTCAACAGCTTTGTGTGTGAATTCCATGGTCTTAAATTAATTAGCTGGGGAGTGATACATTTCATACTAACAAAACAACAGTTCTATTAACCTATTTTATACCCAGAAACTGGACCAACTGATGCAACTTAAAAGATGCAGTCATGTAACTTGTGTACAGGTTTTCATTCTCAATCAATTTACAACAATGGTAAAAATAATTTGATTTATTGAATTATACTGTGAATCTCACTGTGCAATTATTCTGCAGCAATGTCAGCAGTTTTTCACCTACTAAACCAACAGCACAGCCAGAATGATAGATTTATGTTTCTAAAGACAGGATCAGCATATCTTGTGAAACACAACAGGATTGGTTTTAGGGAGCATAAGACAGTAATTTAATTTCAGGGTTCAGATGGCAATGAACAGCATTTGCTGCTCTCAGAATTCATGGTATCATCTGAACCCTTGGTTTAAATTACAGCCTCATTATTCAATCCTAGCCAGTCAATCTATGTGTTGTCACTGCAGATTGCTAAAGGCATAAAATTCCTTCTAATCTAAATCAACAAACTTGAAGAGCAGAATTTCTGCAATCACAGTACTAATTGTTATAACTGACAATAATTAACATGTTGAAAAAAAGCTATGCCTTAGTCTTCATGATAATCTCAAAGTCAAATTTTAATTTCCAGAGTAACATTTGGCTGCTTATGATACACAAGGATAGGTCAGTCCTGTCAGCCATTTTACATGTCACAAACATGGAAACTTTGATTTTGTAAAGTCAAAGTGGGGCAAGCTTCAATTTGATTCTAAACATTTGCCATTTAGATATTTTACATACCCTTGAGCTCCAGGATAAATGGCATCTTTAGAACCTACATGAAATCTGAAAAACTTAACATTTATGGTGTTTGTGATGGGGCCAGGGTGGGGAGGGAAAGTGGTAAGAGACTGGGTGATATCAGCTAATATCCTGCTTCTTCATCTCAAGTTTGGTTTGAATCCGGTCAAGATTACTGAAAAACTTTGACTGAGATAGAATCAAGTGGGCACATAGATTTTCCTCATTCTATTGGGAGATGCTGTGCAAGGGATGTCACACTGATATAGCAGATGATACACTGCAATTCTGCTATGGGGCACATTAGGACAGCTTTACTGGTCTCTGATCTATCAGAGTTCAATGCGGATACTGGTATCCAAAAAAGAATACTCATTCCCCAGAACAGGCATCCCTCATCTTGAGAATGGCAATAAAGCATTTTTTCATAAGTGTTTCTAATCAAATATTGATCACAGATTCAGAGAACAGTAATAGGGGTAAATCTCTTTGTGGTAAAACTGCTCTTCAAGCTATAACAACTACAGTAGCGATGAAGATTAGAATTAATTTCAGTAATTCTAATGTATGATAGAGATAAGTTTTAGCATATATAGAGGTTATAGCAAAATGTGCAATTACAGAAGTTTTGCAGTCTATTAGAAGTAACTTCACAAATTAGGACCATGCCCTCCAATCTAACAACTAGCCTTAGCAACCCTGAGCTTAAGGGAGGTAGGGGTGGAGGGGAAGGAAGAGTGTGATACAGGTTTCCTTTCATCTCTAGAACCTGGTAAAGAGAAGCATGAGAAAATGACTAACTCATACAGTTTCATACTGCTATTATATATGGGTCAACACAAAGCCAGAGGGTTGCAAATGGGAATATGTAAAAAAAGGGTACAAAAAGACATACCCATTACTCAATGGGTTACTGGAAGGACACTATTGTAAAAAATCTTGCTTCAAGAAAGATATTCTTCCATTCTTGTTCTTTCCACGACTGAAATGTCAGCACATGCAAGCTGAAAATACATTTGTTATGAAAATCATTCGG
This sequence comes from Carcharodon carcharias, assembly GCF_017639515.1. Classification (NCBI taxonomy): domain Eukaryota; kingdom Metazoa; phylum Chordata; class Chondrichthyes; order Lamniformes; family Lamnidae; genus Carcharodon; species Carcharodon carcharias. The sequence goes on along the minus strand of NC_054473.1, from coordinate 125,193,809 downwards.
GTTCAATTCAGAAGAATTTTTTTGGGCGAGACAAAAAGCACGAGAATGTGCAATGGTCAAAAATCATTGCATTTTCTTGAAACTAAGGAAGCTCATTAATATAGGAAAATGCAGAGAATATATTAAACCTGATTGGCATCAATTTCCTCCTCTATTCCTAATTTCCATGCCAATGACACAGCAACTTTTGTCATGCTGCAGCTGAGCAAGTTCATGTTCCAGTACAAAGCGAGCCTGTCTGCACACCCACGTCAGCAATTAATGAATCTGACCTGGCAGCAGCTTTAGGCTACCATTAAGTTATTAGTGTGAATTTAAACACCACCCCCTCCCCCCACCTCCATTTTCTCTACATACTGTAGGTAATACTATCCTTCCGGCTTTTTCCACCATCTCCGATGCATCATCTGCCTCAATCCCCATTAGCAAGATTTTTTTTTCGTCCCTTGTGATTTATTAAAGGCTTGAGGGCAAGGTCGATGCAGCCACTCTTTGTGTGACCTACTGATAGTGTCTTTGCACCATTGTAAATCCCACATGATCATATCATACAATCAAAAGTGGCTTATTCAAGCAGTAGGAAAAAGGCCGACATCCCATTTGCAATCTACTCTGAATCAGCAGCCCATGGCTGACATCAGCAGATCACTCCATTTCTAGTTATGGTTTGCCTCATGACTGCATTTTAATATGCAGTCCAGTTAGGAAGAGATTGTCTTTTATTGTGGACGGACGCCTATTGCTTTACCTACATGTTAACTTTGATTCATGTACAAGAAGCCCCCAAATTCTTCTGAATATCAGCTTGTCAGGAACTTTGGGTAAGGGGTTATTGGGCCACAGGGAAATGAGGCACCACCAAGGCGCCTCCAGTCATAAGCCTTTTTTTAAGTCAAATGGAAAAGTCAAAACTCATGTCTGCACAAAAGCCTCCTGCTTATTGATCAGCCACACCAGAATAATCCGAGTACAGTAAGTACAACAATACTGTAGAGATTCATCAATAGGCTTCCTTTCAAAATGAATGATGAGCTTTATTGTAGACTTGCATCAAACCAGAGAGAGATGTAGATATTCTGGCTGTATTTTTGAAAGAAGTTTAGTGCAGACACTAACATCATATTTTTAAAAAAAGGATTATGACTGGAGGCGCCTTGGTGGTGCCTCATTTCCCTGTGACCCAATAACCCCTTCCCAAAGATCCTGACAAGCTGATATTCAGAAGAATTTGGGGGCTTCTTGTACATGAATCAAAGTTAACATGTAGGTATAGCAATTAGGAAAATAAATGGTATGTTACACTCCTGTGATGGCATCCTTCCATCGATGAGAGATGATAGGCATGCAAACAATCCATTTCGCTGGGGCTGTCAAGTGACATTGTGGGTTGTTGTTTTTGGCATTGGCACCCATTGCCAAACTGCTGTAGCCAATGGTTGTCACATACCAGTCCACAGGAAGTACTGCCCTCTTTCATCAGCTAGTGATTCCCAGGTGCAATAGTCGATGTTTAGGATTTTCACATCATGCTTGCAAGCATCCTTAAAGCAGAGCCTTGAGCCCCAATGGTCATCTGGTTCCAGTTACCTCACCATACAGAAGGTCTTTGGCTATGTGACCATCTTTCAACCTGCAGCTGTGCCCCATCCACCGAAGCCTCCTCTGTTTGATTAGTGCTAACAAACTTGGGAGCTCTGCCTTTGAGAGGACTGCTACCCTCACGATTTTTGTCCTGCCAGGATATACCTATTATGTGCCACAGACAGTGAAGATGGAAATTATTGAGCTTCATTTCCTGATAGCTGTAAGCTGCCCATGTTACATATGCTGAGAACACAGGCCCTATAAACTATCAACTTGGTCCTAAGTGTTAGCTTGGTATTATCCCATGTGCATCTTTGCAAGACAACCAATGACAGTGCTTGCTTTCCCGGTGTGTATTGAGTTCTGAGTCAAGGGAAAGATTGTTCGTCATCACGGTAGCAGAACTTGCTAACCATTTCCAGTGGGTGTTATTTAGTGTGATCAGGGGCGGAGATGCAACACATTGTCCCATGACCACAGTTTTCTTGATGCTTATAGGGAGGGAGAACAAGTTACAGGCATGGGAGAGAGACCCAGGGTAATGCTCTGGGGACCCAGGTTCGAATCCCACCATTCACCAGATGGTGAAATTTGAATTCAATAAAAAATCTGGAATTAAAAGCAGTATGATTTGATGACCACAAAACTATTGCTGTCATCAAAACCCATCTGGTTCACTGATGTCCTTTAGGGAAGGAAATCTGCTGTCCTTACGTGGTCTGGCCTAAATGTGACTCCAGACCCACAGCAGTGTGGTTGACTCTTAAATGTCCCCTGAACAAGGGCAATTAGGGATGGGCAATAAACGTTAGACCAGTCATATAAATGCTGTGGCTACAAGAACAGGTCAGAGGCTAGGAATCCTGCACCAAGTAGCTTACTTTCTGACTCCCCAAAGCCTGTCCATCATCTACTAGGCACAAGTCAGGAGTGTGATGGAATACTTTTGCCTGGATGAGTGCATTTCCGCAACACTCAAGCAGCTTGACAACATCCAGGGCGAAGCAGCGTGCTTGATGTGGTGCCACATCCACAAACATTCACTCCCTCCACCATCGACGCACAGTGACAGCAATGTGTACAACCTACAGGACGCTTTGCAGGAACTCAACAAGCCTCCTTAGACAGTGCCTTCCAAGCCCATGGCTACTACCACCTAGACAGACAAGGGCAGCATACACACAAGAACACCACCAACTGGAAGCTCCACCCCCCTCAAGCCAATCACTCTCCTGACTTGGAAATATATCGCTGTTCCTTCACTGTCAATGGGTCAAAATTCTGGAACACTCTCCCTAACAGCACTGTGGATGTACCTATACACAGGGACTGCAGCGGTTCAAGAAAGGAGCTTACCACCACCTTAACGGCAGTTAGGGATGGGCAATAAATGCTGGCCAAGCCAGCACTGTCCTCATCCCATGAATGAATAAAAAAACATGTCCAGTATATCTCACAGTTAAGCACTAGAAGGTGAGAGAAGTGAGATATTGCAATATTAACACATTCAGGTCATGTATGCAAGGCAGGGGTTTTAGCTTTAATGATTGAAAAAACAAGGATGGGGCTAAATAAATGATTTCAAAGCCAGTCAAGTTGAGATGGTTGTAATGGGCAAACTACAACCAGCCCACTACCCCCAAATACCCCCGTGCTGTAAAATTCTTTGATTTTAATTCATTGTTTGTGAAATTTTGAGCACAAATGCCCAACATTGCCGAGGCCAATAGGACTGTGGAGTAGTACCAAACATTTACTGCATCAAAAATGTTCACAATTAGCAGAAATTGGGTTTGCAACTGTTTTAAAGCATAAAAACCCAATTCAGATCAGAAACTTGTTACAAAAGTTGTCAGTCTTCAACAAGAAGTAACCCTTCAGGATCCAGTGCAAACGACTGTCCTACTTTAGGACCGGTCCTAATTATGAATATTCAATGCTGACCAAGTATGAATCCTATAATCGAATAATATGGAACTTTCTAGTCCTAGAAACTTCCAGATTGATTTAAAAAAGTACAATTATTTGCTGTGAAGGCAAATATACTGCTTAATGGCAAGAATCCATAATGGATATCTTTTGACACCTGTAACTATTCTTCCCCAGAACTGTGCAAGAACAGTTATAAAACATTTTCCTCTACAAACTTTGAAATGATTTATTTTTAGGGTCTGGGGAGGGGAGAAGAACATTAAACCGAAAACAATCCACTGGATTAAAAAACTCAATTTAAATTTTATTTTTAACACAGGTACAGACAGAGAATAATTAAGCAATCATGATTAATTCATTATTCTGGCTAATTTGAAGCAAGCTCAGACGGTTCAGCAATAGTGCAACAATTGAGATTTTTTTTTAAACTTGCAAAATAATGTGGTCACTGAGGTAGCTGTTAATACAGAATGGCTGGCACAGTTGTTTAGCATATTGTCCTTTTACCGATATGGATTTCAATCCAGTCCAGATTGATAGAACGAAAATCCTCTGTCGATTTGCTGTAAGGATTTCATGTGAAATCAGTTACTGCAGGCTCAACCCACAGAACAAAACCAGCCTTATTTTGCACAGTGTCAATCTCACTCAGACAGTTCACAGAATAGCTGCTGTCAAAAATGTAAAATGCCATACTGGTGCAGTAGGGAGTGCTTTTTGAGATAAAAAGGAAGCTGAAATGAAACCAGAATTGGAGCCAGTCTGTCTGCATCTGTAAACAAAAAGATAGGTAAGCATTTCAGGTGTAGATCTTTCATGAGAACTGAAGCTCATTCCAATAAAAAAAGGTTGCTGAAAACAGGCCTAAAATATTATATAAAAACAAAATAGAAAATGCATGGGGAACACAACAGGTTAATCAGTATCAATGGAGGGAAGAGGCTCCATTTCTGTTACATATACTTTTTAGAACAAAGAAATAAGAAACAAAGAACATTTGAATACAATCAGAAAAAAAGAGGGTGAATGCATACTTGAATTATGAGTTAACACGTCATTGAAGATGCATCAGTGGAATTACATATCATTTAAATAATACAGAACCACATAAGAAATAAAACACATTAAAAAATCAAAAAGTAGCAAACATTTGTGCGAGGAGTCTTGTTATCCTCCTCTTGTTTATTTGTATACTGGTCCTTGCAGGGATGGCTTCAGCTTTCACTTGTATCCTGGTGACACACAGCTATATGTGTCCAATAACTCTCTTGACCCCTGTAAGGCCTCTGTGGCACCAGGCTCTCCATTTATCATCCAGCCTTGAAAGAACCATAATTTCCCCCAGCCAAAAATTGCACAAAAAAAATCTAACTTTTGACCCCCAGCACAAACTATGCAATCTTGCTACCAACTCCATCATCTCATGATCAATATCTGAAGGTGAACCAGCCTGCTTTCACACTTCAAACACTATTTGATCCACTAAGTTTCCAGCTTTATTCCCTCAATCACACAAAAAAACTACTTACGCCTCCATAACATTGCTATCTCCAACTCCCACCTCACAGCATCTGCCATTCAAATGCTCATTCACATCTTATGGTTTGATAACTTCAATATTCTTCTGGTAGGTTTCACAATGACCAATTACTGTAAACTTCAACTTACCCATAACTCTGTTCTATCCTGCACCAAACTGTACTTGTCTATCACCCCTGCCCTCGCTGATCTACTTAGCTCACAAAGGCTCAAATTTAAAATTCTCATTGCATTTAAATCTCTTTATGGTCTCATCATTCCCCATCTCCAGCAGTACAATCTGAACCTTTGTCCTTCTTGTGATTCTTGTCCTCTGTGTATTCCATCGTCTTTGTTCCACTGCTGGAAGCCCTGCTTTCAGTGGCCTGGGAACCACACTGAAGTTCTCTCCAAGACCACCCCTTCTTTTAAGATCTTTCTTAAAGCCAGCCTTTTGACCAAACTTTTGGTCCCTTCCTAACCTTTTGTCTTTTGGCTCAGCATCTGTTTTTTTAATTCTTGCACTTAAAATACTTTGGGATGTTTTTCTCCATGAAATGTACTATACATATGCAATTTTTCACTGTCAGGCAAATAAAGAGAAAATGGGTTGGCTGAAGAATAGAAAACCTGGGAGCTACTGATGAAGTGAGTGTGGAACTCACTACCACAGGGAGTGGTTGATGCAAACAGTATGGATACACTTAAGGGTAAGCTAAACAACTACAAGAGGGAGAAGAGGATAGATGGTTACGATGATAGATTTAGATAAGAGATGGGAGGCGGCACATGTGAAGCATAAACACTGGCCGAGGCTAGTTAGGTCGAATGACCCGTTTGTGTGTCATATATCCCGTGAAATTAAAGCCAGTTACAAATTTAGAATATAGCTGACTCTGAGGCTACTGAAGTCAACATTCAAATTGTTAACCTGTGTCTTCTCTTAAGAGTTGTGTAAAGCCACTTTCTTTTTGAGATCGGGAGCAGGGTACATGAAACTCCAAGGTACATGAAACTCCAGGGTACATGAAATCGCATCGACCAGTATTGTACTTGACCTGGCTGACATGTTGACAGAAATGGAAAATGGTTCATTTCTGTGCTAATGTCCCTCATCGTAAGCATGAAAAAAAGAGAAAGTCACCATTTCCACCCTATCACAAACTAATTTACAAACTTAATTCTGGTTCACACAAGTATAATTGTGTTTTAATTTAATTTTTAATTAACACAATGCAGTAAGAAACCAGCTCTCCTCTTATATTCCCACTGTCCCTGTGAACTGAAAAATATGTTTCAGCCTACAAATGATTTGCACCGTAAAACCTTCCTGGCTACGAAATCATGACAAACCTAGAGGGGATAGCATTGGTATATTTTGAGGTTAAAGCCACAGGCATCGCTCATTACTTGGTTAGTTCCTAGTCACAGATTCAGTAAAGCAATTGCTTTATCTGAAATATTACATAGATCTAAGGTGACCATTGTATGTACATTATTTTGAATCCAGGCACCTACTGTCTAGCTCACTGAACTGCTCAGCAATGAACTACTTGGAAATAAAAAGGACTGCATTGCCATCTACACAATCAGCAGTAAGAATTAATTAGAATACAAGGGCAATAAAAAGCCAATCTTTAATTTGTGCAAACGCTCTTTATGTCTAGTCGGTACAGTTACTGAGTCATGCGAGACTTGGAGCATAAATTCAGATCATATATGGAGTAAATCAGTATTAATTCTATGGAGATTCTTTCAGTTCTCATCGACCTAGCAAATGAATATTGATTGCTGATCTCTCTTTTCCCAGTAACATTGCAGACATTTTTAAAAAAATTGTTCATCTTGGCTTGTGCACTTCTAAAGTGACCTTGCCCTCATGTGTATAGGAGACAGTCAAGCTGTGTTTAGGTGCAAATAAAGCCTAACCCAGCCAAACAATTGGATTAGAGAAATAGTGCTTCAGAGAATGAGTACAGAATATCAAGGTGGATCAGCCATTGTAAACTCAGCAGCACCCTTGAACTCTTATATAGAAGAGTGGAGAGTTTATTGCAGTATACTAAGTAATACTGAGACCAGTAACTTGACAGGCTGCTGACTCTGCAGTTATGTAACAAGCCTCCATCCATCCATTAGAACTGCAGATTTTCACAATGCAGAAATCTATTAATAAATAATCAATTCAGGGCTTCTAATGAGTTGTACTTAGCTTAAGTGCCGAACCCTAATTATCAAACTAAATACTTTTGGAGTAGGAGATCATCAAGTAGATGAGAGACAAAGCCAGACTATATTTGAAAACAATCTTGGATGAAATGATAGAAAAGCTATTTGTTTCTTCAAGAAAATAGAAGCTCATTTATACATGTTTTTCAAAGCAATTATTTCTTTTGTTTATAAAATGGTCAAGATCCTTTGAACTGTATCATTGTATTGGCTTTTAAATCTGGGTATAAGTAGCATAGATATTTCCTTTTGGTCATTAATGGGCAACTTTGAAAGTCCATTAGATAAATGTAATGTGTAGACACTTTGGGGCATTACTAAATAAGGGGTAGTCAGCTTGAATTTGCAGAGGGCAGGTCTTGCTTGACTAACTTAAAGTGAGGAGAATGCAGTGGGTTTCAGAAGACACATGGAAAGGTATCACCTAGGAGCTAGCTACAAAAATGTATACAAGTATTAAAAGAAATGTGGTCATATGAAGAGAGGTGACTAAGGGGCAAAAAGTAAGGTTAAGTGAATGGTTTTGGATTGCAGAACATGGGTAGTGGGTTGCCCCAGGGACCTAGCTGAAAAACACAATTGTTTTTAGACAACAGAATTGAACATGAGTATGAGATGAATCATGTCAAAGTTTGGTGGCAGATACAATTCAATGGAGAGAAATAAGAAGTACATTTGGAGAAAGGAGGTTAAACAACCAGTATCTTAAAGAAAATCCTTAAGAATGGGGGCCAGAGAAATTGAAGTACACAGGTGGAAATAATAGACCAGGTTAAGAGATACACTAGAATACCAGGATAAAGTGGCCGTGTTCTTTTCAAAATAGCAATAGCTAACAAGCAGAAATACCCAAACTCATGAATCTGCATAAGGTCATCATCTAAAATAAAAGTCTACAGGTAGACTTGGTGTGGTAGGATCCTAAATGAGAAGAAAACCTGGGACTCTAATATGCAGGAAATGTTAACCTACAGCTAGATTGAGAGGTAAAACAGTACAACTAGGAAAGTGAATAGATTTATTGAATACAGTAAAGATAATTTCTTAAAGCAGCAGGGTCATCAATCCAACAAGAAAGCAGGTGATTCTTGATTTAGCTATAAGTAATGAACCAGAAATAGTTACCACTTTACCCAAGATTTTCAGTGTGGCCAGGAAGTAGCTCGGAGTCCTGAACCTTCCAATGGGACATTTGTCCAGGTCAGTTGGCAAAATGTTGCATTGCCAGTGGCAGAGTTACTCAGTGTATATTTAGCAAGGCATCCAGTACCAATGTTACCTAGGAGTTTCTAGGCTTCACGGAGAATCAAAACAAATGAATTGATAAAGGGAGAGTTATTGGCAAAAATATAAAATACAGATTAAAGCTTGAATTAACAAAAATTCTGTTCCTAAGTTATCTTCTGGAAAGCAAACCCAAAATATAAAGCACTGGAATTTATGAGATAATTCCTTTAGATCAACCAATTCAAATTATTTCTCAGGATGTAGGCAACATTGATCATATGGACTGCCTATTCTAGATTCCTTGGAAGCTGGTGGACCTTTTTGTGCTTACCTGAATCATTAATCAATCTCTCATGCTTAAATTGTATTAATTACAGCTTTCAAAAGCATCATGGTTTCCCTGCTCAAGGGAAATGACCAAGTAACATTATAGCCAGGTGTGCAGTCATATAGTGCAGAATGTATACCATTAGCTCGAGTTTGAACTTATTCCAAAAAGCATAGGATTCTTTACTAGTTACAATTGGAAGTCAGGTGAGAAGCCCATTCTGGTCAAGACATCTTCAAACATTAGCAAGAAAAACCTGGAAACTTCCAAAAGGTTCTGACAGGACTTGAGAACCCATATCTTGATATATCTTACTCATTCTTGGTGCTTCAGCTTCTCCCAGGAGTGCTTTTCTCTTCAGAAAACACAAGCTTTGGGATTTGTTGTTTGTTATCTGTTGCCTGCTGGATTGAATGATGTAGGTTTTGTACCTTGGGTGTAGATTTTGTATGCTCTTAGAATCTCAGACGTTTGCTTATCTCTATAGCTATGCAATACATTTGTAAAAATACAACGTTTTACATACACAATTTTTTTAATTTAAAAAGTGCTAAAAGATTTCACTGCCTTCAGAGTTAAAAAATAAAATTTGTCCCGTTTCAATGTAATATTTCGCTTTATGAACTGAATTTTGCTTAGATGTATAATGTATAACATTTTCAGTGAGATGAACCGCAGAACAAAAAATTATTGCTTGAAATCCTCAAAGATTTGATTGTGCCTACATTTGGTTAATTACATCAGATATAACTTTTCTGGAGGCTTGGTTTAACACACTACAGATTAGCAACTGCTTCAAAATGCAGAAATAATACAAGTTTAAAAACTGGTACAGACCAAAAGATATATGGTTACAATAACTCTTCATAAATCTATCACTAACTTTTATCAAAGATGGGGGAGAGGCAGCAATAGGAAGGTTGCCATTACATTCTCTCACTGGTTCAAAGGAGAATTTTACCTCAGATAGTTCTATGAACAATTCCAATGACATTCTATAATTTTCCAGGTATCAGGTTCTTGCTCTTTTGTTTCTGTCTGAGAGCACTGTCAGATGCAAGCTGCAGTGCCCAGGACAATAAAGCACGGAACAGCAGTTTCCCAGAACCTTGATTTACCCAATAACTCTGCTGTCACCCATGTCTCTTCTCTCCCCAACCCCACCTTCAATCTTGAGCTGGACTTTTTTTCCACTCGCCTGATAGGGAATGAAAAGAAAAATACATTGTCCTAACACAGAATGCCACAGAGTTTTTTTCTAAAAATCATTGGGCATAAAGTCAAACATATACTTTTGCTCAAAGGGCAGAATTGATGCATATTTAGATATTATCCACTTTGATTTCATAATCATTTTTAAAGAACCATTTCTGTTGTAAAACAAGCTCAAGATCACTGTAAGTACCAAATTCTACAAATCAAAACTGATTGAGTACAATTGTACTCAACTGAGGCAACAACTTAACCAAACTGGGCCTCAAGTGGCAGGTTTTCTATTTTAATCTGCAGTGCAATTTTGCACTTCCACCGTTAACTTTCTTTTGCCAAAAAATCAAAACCCCTGCCTTGCATACATGACTCGAATAATTACCTACCACTAGTGTTAATATCGCAATATTTCACTTCTCCCATCTTGCTTAACAGTGAGATATACAGGCCAAATTGGTGTTTCATTCATTCACAGGATGTGAGCTTCATTGGCTAGGCTAGCATTTATTGCCCAACCCTAGTTGCACTTGAGCAGGTGGGGGTGAGCTGCCTTCTTGAACTGTTGCAGTCCATGTGGTGTAGGTACATCCACAGTGCTATTAGGGAGCAAGTTGCAAGATTTTGACCCAGCGACAATGAAGGAACAGCGATATATTTCCAATTCAGGATGGTGACTAGCTTGGAGGGGAAGTTGAAGGTGGTGGTGTTCCCATGTGTCTGCTGCCCTTGTGCTTCTAGATGGTAGCAGTCTTGGGTTTCGAAGGTGCTGTCTAAGGAGACTTGGTAAGTTTCTGCAGTGTATCTTGTGGATGGTACACACTGCTACCACTGTACGTCGAAGGTGGAATGGAGTGAAGTGGGCTGCTTTGTCCTGGACGTTGTCAAGCTTCGAGTGTTCCATGACCTGCACTCAGCCAAGCAAGTGGAGAGTATTCAATCACACTTGACCTGTGCCTTGTAGATGATGGACAGGCTTTGGGGAGTCAGGTGCTGAGGTGGGTTACTCGCCACAGGATTCCTAGCCTCTGGCCTGCTCTTGTAGCCACAGTATTTATATGACTAGTCCAGTTCAGTTTCTGGTCAATGGCAACCCCCCAGGATGTTGATAGTGGGGGATTCAGCGATGCTATTGCCTTTGAATGTTAAGGGCGATGGTTAGATTCTCTCTTGTTGGAAATGGTCATTGCCTTCTGTGGTGTGAATGTTACTTGCCACTTGTCAGCCCAAGCCTGGATATTGTCCAGGTCTTGCTGCATTTGAACATGTATCTGAGGAGTTGCAAATGGTGAACATTGTACAATCATCAGCAAAAATCCCCAGTTCTGACCTTATGATGGAGTATGAAGCAGCTGAAGGTGGCTGAGTCTAGGATGCTACTCTGAGGAACTCCTGCAATGATGTCCTGGAATGGAGATGATTGACCTCCAACAACCACAACCATCATGTTAGGTGTGACTCCAAGCAGTGGAGAGTTTTCCCCCTGATTCCCATTGACCCCAGTTTTGCTAGGGCTCCCTGGTGCACACTTGGTGAAATGCTGCCTTGATGTCAAGGCCAGTCACTCTCACCTTGCCTCTGGAGTTCAGCTCTTTTGTCCATGTTTGAACCAAGGCTGTATTGAGGTCAGGAGCTGAGTGACCTGCCAGAACCCAAACTAAGCGTCAGGCTTGGGCTGACAAGTGGCAAGAAACATTTGTGCCACACAAGTGCCGGGTAATGATCATCTCCAACAAGGGAGAATCTAACCATCACCCTTGACATTCAATGGCAATACCATTGCTGAATCCCCCACTATCAACATCCAGGGGGCTTACCATTGACCAGAAGCTGAACTGGACTAGCCAGATAAATACTGTGGCTACAAGAACAGGTCAGAGGTCAGGAGCTGAGTGACCTGCTGGAACCCAAACTGAGTGTATGTGCAGATTATTGCTAAGCAAGTGCTGCTTGATAGCATTGTTGATGACCCCTTCCATCAGTTTACTGATGATCGAGAGTAGACTAATGGGGCGGTAATTGGCTGGATTGGATTTGTCCTGCTTTTTGTGCGCAGGATGTACCTGCCAAGTAGATGCCAGAGTTGTAGTTGTACTGGAACAGTTCAGCTAGGGGTGCGGCAAGTTCTGGAGCACAAGTCTTCAGTACTATTGCCGCAATATTATTAGGGCCCATAGCCTTTGCAGTATCCAGTGCCTTCAGCGGTTTCTTGATATCACATGGAGTGAATTGAATTGACAGAATGTTGGCATCTGAGAGGTTGGGGACTCTGGAGGAGGCCGAGATGGATCATCCACTCAGCACTTCTGGCTGAAGATTGTGGCAAATACCTCAGCCTTATCTTTGCACCGATGTGCTGGGCTCCCCTATCATTGAGGATGGGGATATTTGTGGAACCTAATATTATTTGGTGAGAAGATTTAATTTGTTTCTCAAAACTAAAACACAAGAACGTGCCAAAACAGCATATGCCTCAATGTCAATGCCAATATGCTTCAAACAAAAGCACATACACCAGCCTTTGGTGCCTGTCGTCACCAAAAAGAAAGCCAAATGAACCAGCCCATTGAAACTGAAAAAGCACCAGAATTAAATTGATCAGTTAAGCTGTAGAAATTATAGTTAATTAATAGCCAAGCTACTGAAAGTTATTAAATAAGTTACCGGTATACAGGATATAATTGTGTAAAAATTAAATTTTTGAGACGAATTTTTTACCCAAAAGTCTAGGGGCTGATTTTTACCTGGGTAATGTTTTGAGAGTTTAACGTGTATGTGATTTGGTCCCAAAAATATCGTTGCAATGGAATAAAGTAAAAACCAGCACTAATGAATTCATATTATCATTCATGATCACTTTAATTTGAATAAATATAAACAAAACTTAAATATGGAAATATTTTAAGCATTTACCTGATATTTATTTTAACAGTACTTATACATTTACAATGTAACTGAATTGGTAACATCCCCAGGAGTATGCTTTGGTTCAGGAATTTTTGGGCTTTGATTCCTGAAAAAGTGTTGACTTTTACATGAGGTATATGAAAATTACAGTTGCTTAGGGCAAAAATCTTGGGGGGGGTTAACTTTTACGAGATCAACTCCTACATGAGTATATCCTGTAAATAGTCAAGATAACACACATCTGCATTTTGACACCTATGGCACCTCTGAACTTGGCAGCTAATTGAAAATGGCAATGAGCTACAGTCTCAATAGAGATGGTGTGCACCAATCAATATAAACCTTCAATCATGGCATATCAGCAAGCGGATTACTAGACTATCAATATTCACCAACTGAGCAGCTGTAGCTCTCCCAGCCTGTCAGAGAGGTTGGTGACATTCTTTTTGTCTCCGTTGACATATAGAGACCTTTCACAACCATTGGAAGGGGTAGCTGGACCAAACCAAAGAAGTGCTGTTCATTCAAACAGAGCAATTTTAACAGCGCTGGCAATGGGGGCCAGAAGTACATCTCTATCGGAAACGCAACATCAATTCTATCAGAACACATACATAACTGTACTTACTAGGAGGTCATAGTTACTGTTTAGAATCTTTTGTTTATAAGGATTTGGTAACTGTAATCTACTTAAGAATTCAAAGTCACCTGCAAGCTTCAATGGCCATCAGAAAAATTAATCATTCTGACCTAGCACAATTGAAAACAATTTTGAAATGCAGTTCAACAGTAGAGGCACAGCAGCAATTTGCAATGCTAATAGTTCTACTGGTCAGACCATCTCAGTAGTCAGATAAACATGGAGATCACTCATACAGCTAAATCACAGCACTCAGATGATTCATGTCCACCTTCCTGGAAATGCAATGATTCATTTGTCAGAAGTCAAACTCAGCAAGCTACTCTTGATGTGCAATGCAAAGTAAGATCTTCCAGCCTATGCAGACTCCCTAAATTTAAGACAGTCACCATCAAACGCCACTGTAAAGCCCTAATTCTTGGGTTTCCAAAGCACAATGTCATGCACTCCAGAATTATTATTTTTATACGGGTGTTCCACTGGTTTACATCAGCACTGAAAAAAGTGAACCTAGTTAAAAATTGAACTGAAATAAACATATGTATCTCATTTTGATATGCTGTAGTCACCTCCGCAGTTAAAGGTAATTGGGAAATTAATTGAAGTGTATGCTAAGCATTTCCATTTGCTGCATATTTTCTGTTTTTAAAAAATAAATCAGGAAACATACTTCAGTCACAATCTGCCATTTTGAAAACAGCCATGTTTTAAAATGGCAGCTGGGAGCAAAACATCTGATTTGCTGCGTTGTTTAAAGGGAAAAAAAATGTATGTGGCAAAGAACACCGACTACTTTTAACCTCAGCCAGAAACTGGAGAAAGTGCATATATTTTATGTTACACTTATCATTAATCCCAATAACATTTGTTTCTATATTCTCTTTTGGAAGATGATAAAGGAAAGGAAAGTCAGTATGGTGAACCTGTCACTGAAATGCTAATTTCACTGCACCCCAATATTATTTGTACAGATGCGTCCATAAAGCACCACATTGAGTTGTATCATTGTGCCTTGCTATGGTAAGTCAAGTTCATTCGCACCATATCCCATGTTGTATTCTTATTTCAGATAGCATAAAAGGCAAGGGACAAAAAAAAACCCTACTAATTTTACCCTTTGTTTGCCCATTCTTACGTCAGATCGTCAACAGTATTAGTCAGAGACAGAGGAGCAGATCCTGCCTTGGCCTCCTGTTGGCTGCAGAAAAACAATGTAGGGAAGGGAAATGAAGTAACTTAAAATGGTACAAAATAAACACTTGCCTGAATACGTTAAGTTCACAGTCAGAACCTATATTGTATTATTTATTTCCAATAATCTCAAATTTGCTTCCAAAAAATATTTTAGGTTCTATCTTCCAAATTGTTTTACTGTGGAGGAAAGAAAATAGGCGCTCCTGCCATTTTCATCCCCTTAATTTCTTTCCCTGACTTTATCCCTCCTCTTTTGGCCAGAGTACAGATCCACAGGACTAAAACAGATAATGCTGGAAAGTCAGGTATGTCATCATCTGTGGAGAGAAAAGGCAAGTTAACGGTTCAGATGTAACCCTTCATCAGAACGACAAAAACAATATCAGGTGAGCAGCATTTATAAAGGAATAGAGGAAAGGGAGGGGAAAATAAAAAGCACAAGGGCTAAAGAATGACCCGTAAAGTGCTTAAAAAGAAAACGAATTGGTTATATGGTTGAAGTAATAACATGAAATGATAGGAAAAGCATAATGAAAGTCATTTATGGGACACAGGGAAAAAACAAATAGCTGATCCAGTTTTGTGGGGCAAGCAGGGGAAATAAAGCAGGCTTGAAATGTGTCCAGGGGTGTGGGGGTGGGGGGGGGAGAGAGGAGGAGGTGGTGGTGGTGGTGGTGGAAAAAACAGGTAAGCGCTGAAGGTTACAGATTGGATGACCGAAAGTGTTCCAATGGATGGTCACTACTCCAATGATCAAAGGTTCAGGTGAACTGTTACCAGTAACTTGTCTGCTCCCTCCATTGATGTTGACAGCTGCTGTCTGTTTCCACCATTTAAAGTTTACTATACTTCTTATTTATTCCACTGGCCCTCTGTCAATTATTCAGTCAAGTGACCACTGTTCACCTCCAATATTCGACCACGAGAAAGAGCCACAGCCAAATCTGATCCTCATTTGATAACTGCACAAGTACACTTCCTTTAGGGACCACTGTATAGTTGTCAGGAGGGGAAAAACATGTTCAATTTTAAACTCCCTAGATCACAGATAATGTCGTCAATTGTACCATTCCAACACGGCCTTGCCAGAAATCTGCTGACATAACAGAGCAAGAAATGAATCTGGGATCTACCTGGTCTGCTATATATGTCACAGTACAGCGCCACAGGTGCAATTACCTATCAGTCCTTTGAAAAGCATCTCGCCCTTTAAAACTCTCCCTAATTCTTTTCCTTTAAGGGTCGGGTAAGTATTCGAAATACTCAACATTGCTGAAAAGAGGCATATTGCCGAAACTTTTTGTCTTGCACTTGCTAGGACAAACATAAGAATCCAAATTTCAAAAAGGTCACAACAATTTATACTATAGGGGAAAAGAGTGCTGACTGGTGACTTGGCAAAGTTGACCCTGATTGGCTGATGCATTGCGATGGGAAAAAGCAGCGGGGAACTATAGGTTCCCCAATCTCTGGGGTAATTCAAAAAAAATATGCAAGGCTTGAACATATTCCTGTTGTTTGCAGAGAATGGGTCCCTGTGTATGAATACATGTCACTTCTAACAAGCGTAAATGGGCCAAGTTGTGAGCTCGACTGATTATCTTAAATTAGTAAATACATAAAGAAACACTACTTGTTCCACAAGGAGGTCATGCAATATATTTCTGCCAACACCTGACAAATGCTTCAAACATTCATACTACGCTTTAAGGCATTAGCAAACTGAAAGTCTATCCTTATGATAACACCATTCTTGACTTTATCCCATTATGATCCAACAGCAGTCAACAGTAAATAAATGGAATGAACTTTGGAAGTACCTCGGGTTCCTGCTTGCTGAGATCATACTATTTTATCTCATCAATTTGATTTTCTCCTCTCTGTAAGAACTACTTTGAAAATTGCCAAGTATAGTCTGTTAAACAAAGGAAATTGTGTATTTCATGAATCATCTGCAGCTCTGGCTGAATTAGGTCTATAAAATACCTTCCAAACCTGCAAACTCTACCATCTAGAAGGGCAAGGGCAGTAGATACAAGAAAACAACAATACTTGGAAGTTCCCCTCCAAGTCACACACCATCCAGACTTGGAAATATATCGCCGTTCCTTCACTGTTGCTGGATCAAAATCTTGGAACGCCTTCCCGAACAGCACTGTGGGTGGACCTACACCACAGGGACTGCAACGGTTCAAGGCAGCAGTTCACCACCACTTTCTTAAGAGCAATTAGGGATGTGCATATCCCATGAACATACAAAATAAAAATTGTAGCATAACCAACATATATGCTGAATGAAGTAAAAATGGCTAACTACTTCATGCGACATTGCGTTCAAAAGTTATAATACAAATAACGCAGGATCATTGGCTATGGAGGCACGGAAACCTATTTCAATAGCTAAGTTTCCAATGGCTTCTGTAGAGAAGCAGCAATCACAGCTTCTGTTGTTGAACACTACTGGCTGATATTTTTTTCACCTTGCATAAAACAAACTCTCAGCTCAAACTTAAAAGCCCAGGTTGTTGGCTTGTTAGGCCCTCGTCCAAGGATCAGAGAAAAATCACAGCCAGAAAAGAAGTCCCAAATGCAACTTACCTGCATTATGGAAACTAGTGCTGTTAAAAAAAGGGGCGCAGCTTCCTTTCACCCAACTCTGCTGCACTGCAGTTTTCTCAACTGGCCAAGTCAGAAGATCAGGCAAGAAAGGTGTAGCTGCACTCCAGTGCAAGTAAATAGGAGCGGAGTGGCAATCAGACTGTGACTACCACTCCACAGAAGTTTTGGCCCAATGATACACTGCTGCAGTGTGGAGCCAAGTTTAGGGTTGAGCACATTATTGGTGTTGGCATAGAGCAGGAAGAATTTTTCTTACCTGGAAGTGCTTGATGCTGGCACCAAAAACTACCTCTTACACGACTGCCAGTCCATATCATTTGGTAAGTGTGCATATGGAACATTTATTTTCAGAGATTACATCAGTGCAATAATGTACATACACAAAATTTTCTCATTCCATGTTTATCAGAATTAGCTCATTGCATATGTTCATAGAAATCTCAACTTTACAGCATGGAAGGGGGTCATTTGGCCCATTGCATCCAGCCAACTGACAAGTAGTCATTCACCCTTATCCCATTTTCCAGCTCTTTGTCTATAGACTTGTAGGTTACAGCACTTCAAGTAAATATCCAAGTACTTTTTAAATGTTATGTAAATGTTATGAAAGTTTCTGCATCTACCACCCTTTCAGACAATGGGTTCCAGATCCCTGCCACCCTCTGGGTGAAACAATTCCCCTCGAGTCCCTTTTAAGCCTCCCACCCTAAATCTGTGCCCTTTGGTCATGGACCCTTTTGACGAAAGAGAATAAGGCCTTCCTATCCACTTTATCCAGCCTCCACAATTTTAAACACTTTAATTAGTTCTCCCCTTAGCCTCCTCTGTTCCAAAGAAAACAACCCTAATCTATCCAATCCTTCCTCGTAAATAAAATTCTCCAGGCCAGGCAACGTCCTCAAATCTCCTCTGTACCCTCTCCAGTGCACTCATATTTTCCTATAGTGCAGTGACCAAAACTGTACTCAGTACTTCAGCTGTGACCAAACTACCATTTTACACAGGTTCAGCATTACCTCCCAGCTTTTGTATTCTATGCCTCGCTTAATAAAGGCAAGTATCCGGTATGCCTTCTTGACTACCTTATCTACCTGTCCAGCCGCATTCAGGGATCAGTGGACTTGCACTCCAAGGTCAATCTGTTCTTCTAACTTCTCAGTATTCTACCATTTATCATGTATTTCCTTGCTTTATTAGCCTTCCCTAAATCCATTACCTTGCACCTCTCTGGATTAAACTCAATTTGCCATTGTTCCACCCACCTTACTAGTCCAATTATATCTTTCTGCAATCGTTGGTTTCTTCTTCATTACCAATCACACTGCCAGTTTTTGCATCATCTGCAAACTTCTCAGTCATACCCCTATATTGAAGACAAAATCATTGATATATACTACAAAAAACATGGGACCTAGTACTGAGCCCTGCAGAACACCACTAGAAACAGCCTTCCAGTAAAGACCATCCATTAACCACTACCCTTTGCTTCCTGCCTGAGTCAATTTTGGATCCACCTTGGCATTTTGCCTTGGATCCCATGGGCTTTTACTTTTGAGTTCAGTCTGCCACATGGGACCTTATCAAAAACCTTGCTAAAATCCACAGACTATTTCAACCGCACGACCTTCATCGGCTCACCTGGTTACCTCTTTAAGAATAAAGAATGTTAGTCAACCACAACCTTTTCTTAACAAATCCATGCTGACTAGCTTTAATTAATTAGCGCCTTTCTAAATGAAGACTTATCCTGGTCCTCAGAAATTTTTCCAATGCTTTTACAAATATTGGAATGGTTCTCCTAATCAAGCTATTGGTTCCTCCCTTGTGCCAAATCCATGCCTTATTTCCACAACTGTTGCTCTGATTAAAAACTCATTGGTTGACTCATTTTCAATAGTACACAACTTATCCTGTTGAAAAGTTTAAATTGCAATCCCTGTAGTTACACATTTGACCCAATGTTGCTTTTTAAATCTAATTATAATACAGCTTTTAATTATGACCTCATAACATGTGCAGTCCACAAAGAAACAGTATCCTCTTGCTCATGTTCTCTACGTGCATTACAAATAAATTATAAACCAGCACTGTTGGAAGAAAAATGGTTTCAAATGCTTCAGTAAAATAACCATAAAATCCATGCAGTACGGTTAAAGTTTAGAAATAATATTTGAATATTCTTTTAACTAAAATCCTACTTACTCAACATGTGGTATGTGCAAAATACGTAATTAAGCCACCGAGCATAATTTACTGTTAAGTTTTTCTGAAGATTTATCAGGTAAGCCCAGTAATGCAATACAAGCTATATTCTACAGATCTTCCCTGTGTATCCTCTATTTTTTTTCGTTTAGTGTACAGGCTGCCTTCCTGGCCCTGTACAGATACTACATAGAGTCTTGTTTCTCACTTAATACACGTACCCACTAAGTAAGAAGAAGCCATTAGTAGAGAAGCCATAAATCTCATAAGTATATAACAGACACTTAAATATTTGCTTTATTTACACTTATGCAGTGTAGCAATTAAGTAGAATAAACAGACAAATAATTGGAATTATTTGAAGCAAAGAGAAAGGCTTTCTCCCATTAATTGTTCTAAGAATAAAAAACTAATTTCAAGTGGTACAGACTTTGTCCGTAGCACAAGGTCAAACATGAAGAAAGGAAAAATTGAAATGCCAAAAATATATTCTCCTAGAGGGAATGAAATAAAACATTCAGAATGGGATTAAGTTCACAGCTAAGGTAGACAAGAGGAGATATACATTGTGCCATATCAGAACTCCTTGCAGCACTGCAATCTTCAAAAGTGAACAAAAAGAAATTAATAGAAACAAGAATTCTAGCATTAAATCTATGTGCACTGTAATTAGATGAATAGCTAAACAGAGACAAAGCTATACCAGGACATGCAGTTAAAAACTATGTCTTTATTTGCTAATGAAGCCTCAGAGTGCCATTGCGGTCATTATAACAGGAAGCGAGTGACTATTAAAACACAATTTTAAAAAAAAATAGCAGCTAATGCAATAGTACACGTGTGAGCAGTACAGACACCACAATATCCATTAGCAATTGCTTGGACTTTTTCAAATTGAACTGATCACTGCATTTCCCCCTTGAGTCAACCCCTGAGTACCATTCATTTATAACTAGGATATCTAGCTTTTTTCTCTCTATGTCTTTTAATTTATTAACACAGCTGAAGAATGGCTAAAAAGTCAAGGCTTTATTGCTGCCTACCGCTTATGCTTCATTAACAATAAGAACACCGGAGGAACATCAGTTGATATTACATTAGGTTTTAAGTTATTATGACTGCCCAAGCATTAGATAATTTGAGGTCACCCAGAGGGGCGAATTAGGACAATAAAGGCAGTAAACAAGATTTAAAATTGGTCTTTAGCTAATCAGACACCAAATGCAAATATGAGCATTTTCAGATCCAAAAATCAATGAATTGATGGAAGAGGAGGGAAACAGGTTAAATTTAATTAACAAATAGAAATGTGAGAACAAGAGACAAGCAAGAGGGAGATGAGGGGGGAATGGGGTGTTTTATATTGCTGATGTTATGCCACTATAAAACTTTGACCTTGAATACTTTGGTGAACTGTTAATTGTTGATGGCCATTCTACATTAATTGTCAATTTCTTCAGATCGCTCATGCTCAGTAGTGAACTTTTTTGAATGAATATGGCCTACTCCATCCTCTACAAATGTGAATGTATTCTAGCCAGGTGGTTAGTATAAGATACTGACTGGGCCAGGACAAGATGTGAGCCAGACCTTAATGTTTATGTGGATGAATTATTTCACATCTCAACAGTACTAATCTAGGAGTTCAAGGTAGAACTTTCATACACTGTTTCACTTTTTCTGGACCAGCATCTTTGGTCAAATGTAAATACAACTAATAGAGCCACTACAAATGTGGTCACAGTCATACTTATTGCATCAGCTTCAATAGTTTGAATACAACCATCAATTGTTGGTCCATAGCTGCTGGAGCATCCCTTCCACAAATGGGAAATCTGTAATTTGCCTGTTGATTCCTTGGTAAAATTTTACCAAGTCTTTGTGGGCAAAGGGACCGCTAAGTTAAGGTTTTGAAACAGATGTTCTTGTTGCTGTAATCTCCAGCTGCACTCTGCAATTAGTCTCAGATATAAAAGTTGCTATAAGGTTTGCTGGGCTAAATTTGAGGGGAATATATAGTATTCATGCTGACATAGGGGGGCAAATGAGCCAGTTTATCATAACATTTAAAACACATAGTAAGGGAAACATTAAAAATTTCTAGTCAGAAACTAATGCATCCCAGGAACTTGGAAATTAATCTAATGCAAGAGAACAGTCTGGATAAGAAACTGATTCATTCTTCACAGAACCGAATCTGCTGGGAAAGAGCGAGGATAACCACCAACTTACCTGTAAAGGCTGAGCAAGCTATTCCCTACTCCAGGTTCACACTGCAAACCTGTACGATGGAAAACAATCGACAGGATTTGTTAAATGGCTCAGAGAAGGAAAGAAGCCTTGGGTATGAGTAATCAGCTTAAATTGTTCTGGAACCTTCAGCTTTTTACATTTGAAAAAAATAGCGTCTTCAAAATATTTTGTTTGGACTCTTCCAATTTGCTATTAGTGCAAAACAAAAACAGAATTACCTGGAAAAACTCAGCAGGTCTGGCAGCATCGGCGGAGAAGAAAAGAATTGACGTTTCGAGTCCTCATGACCCTTCAACAGAACTAGATGAATCCAAGGAAGGGGTGAAATATAAGCTGGTTTAAGAGGTGTGTGTGTGTGTGTGTGTGTGTGTGTGTGTGTGTGTGTGTGTGTGTGTGTGTGTGTGTGTGTGTGTGTGTGTGTGTGTGTGTGTGTGTGTGTGTGGGCGGGGTTTGGGTCAGGGGAGGGAAGTGGGGGGGGTGTGGTGTGGTTGTAGGGACAAACAAGCAGTGATAGAAGCAGATCATCAAAAGATGTCACAGACAACAGAACAAAAGAACACATAGGTGTTGAAGTTGGTGATATTATCTAAACGAATGTGCTAATTAAGAATGGTTGATAGGGCACTCAAGGTATAGCTCTAGTGGGGGTGGGGGAGCATAAAAGATTTAAAAATAATGGAAATAGGTGGGAAAAGAAAAGAAAAATCCAATTCCAACGCAAACTGGAGGAACAACACCTCATCTTCCGACTAGGCACTTAACAGCCTTGCGGACTGAATATTGAATTCAACAACTTTAGGTCTTGAGCTCCCTCCTCCATCCCTACCCCCTTTCTGTTTCTTCCCCCTTCCTTTTGTTTTTTCCAAGAAATTATATAGATTTTTCTTTTCTTTTCCCACCTATTTCCATTATTTTTAAATATTTTATGCTCCCCCCATCCCCACTAGAGCTATACCTTGAGTGCACTGCCATCCATTCTTAATTAGCACATTCGTTTAGATAATATCACCAACTTCAACACCTATGTGTTCTTTTGTTCTGATGTCTGTGACATCTTTTGATGATCTGCTTCTATCACTGCTTGTTCGTCCCTACAACCACACCAACCCCCCTCCACTTCTCTCCTCCGACCCAAACAACCCACCCCCAGCACACACACCTTAAACCAGCTTATATTTCACCCCTTCCTTGGATTCACCTAGTTCTGTTGAAGGGTCATGAGGACTTGAAACGTCAACCCTTTTCTTCTCCACCGATGCTGCCAGACCTGCTGAGTTTTTCCAGGTAATTCTGTTTTTGTTTTGGATTTCCAGCATCCGCAGTTTTTTGTTTTTATTGCTATTAGTGCAGCCCAGTAATACATCTAAAGGGCCATTTTATAAATTAGGAAGGAAATAACAAAGGGAGACACCACTTAATAAACCTTTAACACCAGTGGTTATGTAGATTTCACAGAAAAAATATATGCATGCAACAGACTTTTCTGGCATTTAAGAAAATTTCCTATGCAAAGCAATCTTCAATCTTCATGTTAACTCTCTCAGACAGTAACAACTCCTATAAATAGTACATAAAGCCTTAAAGGAGGACCCTCTTTTGTGCCCTTACAATGCTAACAGGCCAGTTGATTCTTGCCAACTCGGTCCCTAGCACCCACAAGCATTATAGGAAAAAAACTTAAGTTAAAGAACAAGCTCACACAGTTAGTTCATTCCACATATCCTAATTAGTTAATTTTAAAATATGGGATTGTGGAAACTTCTCTTAATTTTTTTTTTCTTGCTACTAATTAACATTAGCATTGGTTGGACTGTAAATCAGAAAAGTGGCTTAAAGAACAGCATTTTGAGCTACGCTCTTGAATTCTGGGAATTTAGGAGGGTTAATATCAAGAACTCTTTGAAGCCCAGGCAGTACTCTTAGAACAAAGGACACTTACAACTACCGATTATTTTCAATTAAAGACTGAAGCTCAAATGATGTTGGGTTGTGCTCAATAGTTAATAAGAAATAAACCAGAAGTGACCAATAAAATCTGATGCAGTGCTGCCTATTATTTAAGGTTGAATAAGTTAAAAAAGTCTTACCAACTACAAGTATTTTCTTCACTGACAAACAAATTTGTTTATTTTAAGTCTCAAGTCTCCATCTGTTTGAAATGATTAACACCTAAAGTGACCCACTGCAACAGGATGAGTGACCTTGATTGGTCGGATTGTGAATAGAGGGGAAATGGGTCTCAAGTCCAGTGGGCACATACTCAAAAGGATATGGTGGACAACTGGTGGACACTAGATTTGGCTGGACTACATAAGTCACTATTGGGTTCTGCTCTTGTCTGCTAAAATAGGTCAACATTCCAGGGTCATCCTGGAATACAAAGATAATCCCCAGATTCATTTCTCTACTGCAAATCATTTTATTAAACCCCTTTGCTCTGTCACTCCAACCTCACAAACAATAAGTGTGAGGAGCTCATCGACTTCCTTGCCACTAAGATCAAAATCTTCCATTCCGTTGCTACATCTCTCCCCTCCACTCGCCCACTTGGCCAAACATGCTGTACATTCTCTGATCCTTCCCCGCTGCCCTAGTCCCTGAACTCACACCTTTCTCTACTTTCACTCCTCATACTCTTCGAGTTCACCTTGCCCATGAAACACATCTCTCAACTCCAATCCCACTAAACTGCTAACTACCCAACTTCCCCTTCTGGTCCCCATGTTAGCTGATATGGCTAAGGGCTCCCCTCTCATCAGGAACTATCCCTCTCTCCTTTAAATCTGTTACCACCCCTCTCCTCAAAGGTCATCCTTTGACCCCACCATTCTTGGAAACTGTCGTCCCATCTCCAAACTCACTTTCCTATCCAAAATCTGTATTGTTGCCTCCCAAATCTATCCTAATTTTTCCCCGAACTCACTCTGAATTCCTCCAATCAGGTTTCCACTTTTGCCACAGTAGCAAAACAGCTCTCAAAGTCACAAATGACATCCTATGTGACTGTGACAAAGATAAACTCTCCCACCTCCTCCTCAATCTGTCTGCAGCCTTTGAAATAGGTGACCACACCATCCTCCAAATGCCTCTTCAGCCTTGGCAACATAACTCGAAACACAGCTTTAGTTTTTGCCGAAGGCTCCCAGGTCTACCTCACCATCACCTCATTTGACTCCTCCACCGTTGCTAAATTATCAAACTGCTTATCTGGATCAGCAGAAATTTCCTCAAATATTAGGAAGACTGTTTTTTGATTCTCACTCCAAATCCATTCCTTAGCTACCAACTCCATTCCTCTGCCTGGCAGTCAGATTGGAACCTTGGTGTCACATTTGGCCGAGATGAACTTCCAACCTCATAGTCGTGCCTATTTTCACCACCGTAATATTACTTAACTTCTCCTGTCTCAGTTCATCTGTTGCTGATATCCTCATTCATGACTTAACTACCTCCAGGCTTGACTATTCCAATGCACTCCTGGCTGGTATCCCACATTCTACCTTCCATAAACTTGAGATCATCAAAAATTTTGCTGCCTGTGTCTTAACTTGCATCAATTCTCATTCACTAATTACCCCTGTGCTCACTGACCTGCATTGGCTCCAGGTCATACAATGTCTTAATTTCAAAACTCTCATCCTTGTTTTCAAACCCTTCCATGGCCTCACTCTACCCTATCCCTACTCTCCTCTAGTCCCACAACCCTCAGGATTTCTGGCTCTTCTAATTCTGGCCCCGAGATGTTCCCCGAATTTCATTGCTCCACCACTGGTGGCCGCACCTTCAGCTACCTGGGCTTTAAGCTCTGGAATACCCTCCCTACACCTGTCTTCGCTTTCCTCCTTTAAGACACTCTTTAAAACCTACGTCTGACCAAGTTTTGGTCATCTGTTCTAACATGTCCTTATGTAACTCAGTGACATTCTGCTTATAGTGCTCTTGTGTAGCCCCTTGGGACATTTTATTATGTTAAGGGCACTATATAAAAGTTGTTGTTGCTGCTGCATGTTAGAACTCATGCTCCATCTGGGACTCAGGGAGAAGAGAAACTGGAATGGGACAATTTACCAAATAGAATTTAAAACTCCAAGCTCATCATCAATGCTTTGGAATATAAAGCAATTACAGCACTATACAAAATACTGTAGTGTGCCAATTATCAGACATACTACCTCTTCTAGATTAAGCATCAATTTAGCTTAAGTGATTTGCAGTCTTTCCTTAGTTATAAGGTTTTAAATTCAAGCTCTACTCCAGAACTTGCAACACATAATTTGACAAGTGAGTGCAGTATTAAGAGAATGCCCACCCACCACTACTCTCCTCCGTCTGGCTGAACTTGTTCTCACACTGAACAATTTCTCCTTTAACTCCTCTCAAATAAAAGGTGTGGCTATAGGTACCCGCATGGGCCTTAGCTATGCCTGTCTCTTTATGGGGTATGTGGAACATTCCTTGTTCCAGTCCTACTCCGGCCCCCTCCCACAACTTTTTCTCCGGTACATCGATGATTACTTTGGTGCTGCTTCATGCTCTCGTCGGGACCTGGAAAAATTTATTAACTTTGCTTCCAACCTCCACCCCTCCATCATTTTCACATGTCCATCTCTGACACTTCCCTTCCCTTCCTTGACCTCTCTGTCTCAGTCTCTGGTGATAGAATGCCCACCAATATCCATTACAAGCCTACCGACTCCCACAGCTACCTCGACTACAGCTCCTCACACCCCGCTTCCATTCTCTCAGTTCCTTCGCCTCCATCGCATCTGTTCTGATGATGCCACTTTCAAAAACAGTTCCTCGGACATGTCCTCTTTCTTCCTTAACCAAGGTTTTCCACCCATGGTCGTTGACAGGGCCCTCAACTGGGCCCGCACATCCGCCCTCACGCTTTCTCCTCCCTCCAAGAAACATGATAGGGTCCTCACTTATCACCCAACCAGCCTCCACATTCAAAGGATCATCCTCCGCCATTTCCACCAGCTCCAGCATGATGCCACCACCAAACACATCTTCCCTTCACCCCCCCGGAGGCATTCCATAGAGATCGTTCCCTCTGTGACACCCTGGTCCACTCCTCCATCACCCCCTACTCCTCAACCTCCTCCCACAGCACCTGCCCATGCAACCGCAGAAGATGCAACACCTGCCCCTTCACTTCCTCTCTCCTCACCATCCATGGGCCCAAACACTCCTTTCAAGTGAAGCAGCTTTTCACTTGCACTTCCCTCAACTTAGTCTACTGCATTCGTTGCTCCCAATGCGGTTTCTTCTACATTGGATAGACCAAACATAGACTGGGTGACCGCCTTGCAGAACACCTTCGGTCTGTCCGCAAGCATTACCCAGTCCTCCCTGTCGCTTGCCATTTCAACACTCCATCTTGCTCTCTTGCCCACATGTCTGTCCTTGGCTTGCTGCATTGTTCCAGTGAAGCTCAACGCAAACTGGAGGAACAGCACCTCATCTTCCGACTAGGCACTTTACAGCCTTCCAGACTGAATATTGAGTTCAACAACTTTCGATCTTGAACTCTCTCCTCCATCCCCACCCCCTTCCTGTTTCTTCCCCCTCCTTTTTGTTTTTTCCAATAATTTATATAGATTTTTCTTTTCCCACCTATTTCCATTATTTTTAAATGTATTTCCACCCATTGTTTATTTCTACCTTTTAGTATTCCCCCAACCCCACTAGAGGTATCTGTACTTTATCTGTCCTGTCTTCTACTCTTAATTAGCACATTCCTTTAGATAATATCACCACCTTCAACACCTCTTTGTTCTTTTGTTTGTGACAGCTTTTGGTTATCTCCACCTATTACTGGCTGCTTGTCCCAACATCAACACCCCCCCTCCACTCCCCTTAAACCAGCTTATATTTCACCCCTTTCCTATTTTTACTTAGCTCTGTTGAAGGGTCATGAGGACTCGAAACGTCAACTGTGCTCTCCCCCGCTGAGGCTGCCAGACCTGCTGAGTTTTTTTTCCAGGTATTTCTGTTTCTGTTTTTGTTTAAGAGAATACTGCCTTGTTGGATGCAATGTGTTTTGGACAAGTCATTAAATGAAGCCTGTAACTACCTGTTGAAGTGAATGTAAAGCGTCTTACGGTATGAGTAGTATACTGAACAACATTTATCCCACAACCAATACCAACAAAACAAATGATTAGCCATTTATCTGATTTGTTGCTTGTGTGAGGCTCTTCTGTGAAAACTGGTTGCTTCATCTGTCTACATTACAACAAATTACATTTTTATTCAAAATTTCAGTAATTATCAGAGTTAAGGCTCCCCATACATTTCCTGTCATTCATCTTATTTACAGTTAGTATGCACTTCAATATGCAGATTGGCTGCCACATTTGCCAGCATAATAGCAGTGACTACACTTCAAAAGCAATTCATTGGTTGTGAAGCATTGAGATATCCCAAGAATATGATAAGAAGTTATATAAATGCTAATTTTTTTCTTTCTAGCCAACTTGATGGGCACAAAATGACTTTTTCACTGTAAGTCACAAGATTAGTGAGAGCTTCAGTTCAACTCCAATGCAGGCATCATGTCATATAATAGTGTACCCTAATAAAGAAAAATGATGAAGCAGATTGCTATGTTGGCTCTGAGGACTATGCACCAGCCTTCAGCTGCAATGCTTTATATATTTGACCTTAGGAAGCACAAAGTAAAATCCTGCCCACAGCTTTGCATAAAATATGTTGATCATTTGTGTAGATTTTTGAGGTGCCAAAATTGGCACTTAAACTCTCTCACTTAACCTCATCATTAGTCGCGGACCAGCAGCCTGACTATGCAGGTAATTCTTTTGATGCCTTTATGCATACACCAAATATGAATTCCAGATATATACTTTACTGAACAACTCGGCAATATGGACTTTATTTGGGATAGTTGGGATAAAGGACTTGATTGCTTCTGCAGGTGCTTGCTTTTTTTGAACCTATAACTAACTCTCACAGCACAGAGCAGGAGTTGACTCATCTGGACATAGACTACCAGTGCTGTCCATGAGATACTTGCCTTGCACTATCACAACCTGGTTTCACATTTTAACACCAAATGTCAGGCAAATGTTAGAATCACGTCCACCTTCAGACATCAGCATATCAAATGACACAGAACTAGCTTTTTTTTTACCAAGTTCAATGAAAGTACTTTGTGCCATTTTTTAAATGGAAGACACGCAAACATACAAATTAGGAACAGGCCATGTGGCCCCTCGAGACTGCACTGTCATTCAACAAGATCACGGCTGATCTGATTGCGGCCTCAACTCCACATTCGACCTACCCCCAATAACCTATGACTCATTTGTTCATTAAGTATCTACGTCTGCCTTAAAAATATTCAATGACCCTGCCTCCATTGCTCTCTGGATTAGAGTGTTCCAAAGACTCTCTACCCTCAAAAAAATTTCTCCTCATCTCAGTCTTAAATGGGGAACCCCTTATTTTTAAACTGTGTCCCCTGGTTCTAGCCTCTCACACAAGGGGAAACGCCCTTTCAACATCCACCCTGTCAAGGCTACTCAGGATCTTATATGTTTCAATAAGGTCACCTCTCATTCTTCTAAATTCCAAAGGATACAGGCCCAACATGTCCACCTTTACTCACAAGATAACCACCCCCATCCCAGGTATCAGTCGAGAGAATTGCTTCTATGCATTTATATCCTTCCTTAAATGAGACCAAAACTGTACGTAGTACTCCAGACATGGACTCACCAAGACCATGTACAAGCGTAGTAAAACATCCCTACTTTTATATTTTATTCCCCTTGCAATAAATGACAACATTCCATGCCTTCCTAATCACTTGCTGTACCTGCATTTTAACTTTGTGATTCCTGTACCTGGACACCCAGATCCCTCTATATTGGAGAGTTCTGCAATCCCTCTCCATTTAAATAATATGCTGTTTTTCTGTTTGCCTTACCAAAGTGGACAAGTTTATATCTGCCCACATTATAATCCATCTGAAATTATCCATTGTCCATTTTGGCAGGAAGAATAAGAGAAGCATATTATCTAAATGATGTGAGAATGCAGAGCTCTGAGGTGCAGAGGGATCTGGGTGTCCTAGTGCATGAATCACAAAAAGCTACTATGTAGATACAGCAAGTAATTAGGAAAGCTAATAGAATGTTATTTTATTGCGAGGGGGATTGAATACAAAAGAAGGGAGGTTAAGCTTCAGTTGTACAGGGCACTGAAAAGGCCACATTTGGAGTAGTGTACAGTGTTGGTTGCCTTAAGGAAGGTCGTAAATGCATTGGAAGCAGTTCAGAGAAGGTTTACCAGACAAATACCTGGAATGGGTGGGTTGTCTTATGAGGAAACGTTGCACAGGTTAGTCTTGTATCTGCTGGGGTTTAGAAGAGTAAGAGGCGGCTTGATTGAAACATATAAGATCCTGAGGGGTTTTGATAGGTGGATGTGGAGAGGATGTTTCCTCCTATGGGAGAATCTAGAGCTAGGGGTCGCTGTTTAAAAATAAAGGGTTGCCCACTTGAAACGGAGATATGGCGAAATATTTTCTCTCAGAGGGTTGAGTCTTTGGCTCTCTCTTCCTGAAAAGGCAGTGGAAGCAGAGTCTTTGAATATTTTTAAGCAAGCAGGTGACAGGTTATCAAGGGTAAGTGGGATACGGATTTCAGGTTATCAGATCAGCCATGATCTTATTAAATGGCGGAGCAGGCTTGAAGGGTTGAATGGCCTACTCCTACTCCTTGTTCGTATCTGCTAAATTTCTGCCCACTCAAAGGATCTGCAAAGGGATACAGATAGGTTATGTCTGCTTCACAACATACTTTCCTACCTGTGTGTCATGCCTATATTAAGGGTATGAGATGGGAAATATGTTTTAAAATATCTATAGTTATAAATAAAAAGCTGAAAAGTGACCAGAACAAAGCATTTGGAGTATCTCATTACCACTAAGAATTCCAAGATTTCACCAGATTTAATATGTATCTTGGGTTTCAAGGTTACCATTCACTTGATTCTACAATCAAGTCATTATTAATGGCTCTATAAGTTCTGCAATAAAGACTGCCATGTTTAGAATCATGATTGTAGCTCAATAGTAAACATTAATTTTTAATTTTTTGGCAGCACAACAGATTCAACTTAACTATTTCTAAACGATAGGCAATGGCCCCAATGTGCCTGTAAATGTGGTTAACTGATTCTGACCTTGTTTTTTTTTTACATTTATAAAAAGATGCTGATCAAAGATATCTTCATTTGATTACTTAAAATAAAACTGCTGCAGCATTGCAAAAGTCTGATTTTCTGATAATTCTCTTTTGATGTGGCACCGAGTCATCTAAACCAGGAAAATGCCTGGTTTTACCGAGATAGCTAATCCTAGCAGGAACAGCTGTAGCGATATTACAATTGCTTCATCATCCCCAAAATATGCAGGTTACTCCTATCTGCCAGTCATGCGAGTGTGTAGCCTTGAAACCTAAAATGCATAGCGTAGCTAGTAAAATCTTACAATGTTTAATGGTGAGGAATGCCCTAAATATTTTATTTTGATCACCTTTTATATAAACATAGACATTTTGTAGTGTGGTGAAAGTATAATAATTTTCATAATATTTTTCTAATTTGTTGCAAAGTAGGTTTAAGGGTGAGTGTGTAGATGGTTCTGAGAGATTTAATTACATTTGGAGTCCAGTAGACCACAAGCTTGAAATTAACAAAAGAAGCTAGGTGTAGAGATGTATTTGAAATGCTAATAAGTAAACATGGATACTGTCTTAGCATGTAAGGTCAGAAGGGAATTTGCATTTCTAGATAAGTGAAGGGATTGTTTGTATTTCAAAAGGATGTCAGTCCATTTACAACTAGCCAGATAAGCAAGGTTAAGTGATGTGTTTATTTTTCCCCAAAGGTTACTGACATTGGCAACATGAAATCTTTTATATTATGGGAAAGGTACAGTTCCAAAGACCTATGGAACAATGGAATTTACATATTAAAAACAGAAATATATATATATGTATATATAAAGGAAAATGAAAGGCTATGCTGGGGGCCATGTAAGATCTAACAGAGTGTGTGAAACAGCCTTGAAGAAGCCTCCAGCCATTTGTGCATAAGTCTGTTGTGTCTAGTAACTAAAGTTGGAGAAAGCCATTTGGAATTCCATTGTCAAGTGGGTACTGTGTTAACCTGTTGTTTTTTTAAATGTAAAATCTATTTTGGACTGTTGCCTTAAAGTGTAATTTGGAATCACGTTAATTAGGAATTTTAGGGGTTGTTATAGTATTAAGTAATTGTAGTCTTATGTGCCTGAAATCTTATAATTTGTTAATAATTATTTTAATTTAATTTTTAAAATCTCAAAGTCTTAGTGGACTCATTGCTTCTGAATTCAGTGCACACATCATCTTGTAATAAATATCAATTGCAAAACCATTGTGATAGCGTAACCAAGTTTCCCTTATGGATTTAGTCTGCCTGGCACACATCTGCCATGTCATAACTAATGTGAATGTGGACGTGCGGTCAAAGCATAACCTGGCTCAGGTGATCATTGTTACTTTCACTCCGCTATACTGATATTCTATCTTGACACTCCCAGATGAAGAATAGCTACTTCAGCAAGGAATCAGAGGGCCATCGGTGCCAGTAAAAATGGACCACAGCTTTAGCAGGGTGAATCAACACTTGGGTTTACTGTAACCATGCACAGTATGGGGCCCTGGGCAAAACTCAATACAAGCAAATCTGTATACAACCACAGAATCAGTTTAACTTTTACATAATATATTCAATAATTTTATCATTCATGTATTGTATAGACATTCTACAGGCACATTTCTCCATGCATTTTACCACATGTTTGTGTTTTACTCAGTTGGTGAGGGATGTGCATGGGGTGTGGAGAGGCCTCAAATGCTCGGGGTGCCCAGGGCCTCAAGAATCCTTTATCTACTTCTGACCATCAGCAAACACCTTTAGCAGACTAAGTCAAAAACATGGAAACGTTTGCATAAAATAATGCACATGGCCTTTTTTTTTTACAAATCCAATGTAATGCAGTTCTTCAATTAACTTCAAAAATGAAATCAATTGATCCAAATGAATGCAACTTAAAAAAAATTCCAAAAAACAACAGCTGTATTATAAAATTAACAGTGCTTCAGCAGTAAGCCCTTAGCACCCCTATTACACCATGCAGCACAACACTGTGGTAAGTTTAACTTTGTTTTTAGTTCCATCGGATTCCCTTGAATAAAGCAGGGAATAGCTTCCCACTTGTTTGGCACCCCATCCACCATGTTAAGTATCATTCCCTCCTTCTCCAGCACAATCTGCAAGTAGAGTCAAGATGTACTGCAGCAACTCATCAAGGCTTCTTTGCCAGCACCTCCCAAACTTACGACCTCTACTGCCTAGAAGACATGGGCAGCAGGTGCTAGAAACAGGTGAGTAACTTAGTAATATTTTTCCCACTATCGCAAACTGAAGTGTAGCTTCCCATTACATCAATTAGATCAACACATGTTCTTTTAACAGGAGGCCTAATTTGACTTTTGGAATCTCAATAAGTTAATTAGCCATAAAACAAAATTCAAAGGGTTACTCAAAAAGCTATGGTTTGGGTTGGGTAATGACATGCGTACTGCATATACAACATTTACATCTTACTTCAGTATTAATTAATCTCACAGTTTATGCATTTCCTACTCTTACTTTACAATTCCAAATCTAGCTTGGCTCTTTGCTACTATCCATAATCATCCTAAATGCTTTTAGCGCTCATGCCAAGCTTTTTGGTATTTCAATTTTATAGAATTGACCAAGTAAAATCCCCAGTGTAAAGGAATAACTGCTTTACGTGGAAGGTCTGAAAGATTCAGTTTCAGCTGATCATAGTCAAAGAGCACTTGAGAGCAATACAAGAGAACACATTCTCCAATTAAATGTAACTTAGCTCTGCACTTAATTGAAACTTAAGGTAATGCTGCAAAATGGAAGAAAAAAATGTAAAAAAAAATTCCATCATAGCAAGGTATTTAAAACACAACTTTTCAAATATAATTTAATTCAAAATTTGCTCTTGGAGGCAATGCAAAAAAAATTGATTTTCTATTAAGAAGATTCAGGGGAACACAATAGTCTTTGAAAATAAGCACTTACACAGGTTTACACAGCTACACTTCAGTTTGCGATAGTGGGAAAAATATTACTAAGTTACTCACCTTACCAGTCTGTTTCTAGCACCTGCTGCCCATGTTCTCTTGAGAAAGTACAGCCAGGGAATGCAAAAGCTATAAGCATGAAGTCTTTCAAATGCACTTACTTACCACCTGCAGAGGTCATGTTAGTTGGCAGTCCAGCGACTGAGCAACACAGTAACACTGTGCATTGGCATGCCAACCTAAAAAGATTCCATGCTTCATATCTGTTTTCACAGTGGAACACCAGTGGCGCAAGCACAACTATGAAAGAAACTTAATGGACTTAAATGTTTTAAAAATTGCAATGGAGGAAATACTGGGATTTAAAAAGATAATTCTCCAGGACCTAATTTAATACAAAGTTGGGGAAATTGAAGGAGGTCAGTCATAAATTTACAATGCTCACTAATTCAGGAATTGTGCTATCAATTGCAAAATTGCAAATGCCACTATTTAAGACTGGAGAAAAGAAGAAACCAGGTAACCACAGACCTGTCAGATTAATATCAGTTGAGAGAAAGTTACAGTAATCTATTACCAGGGACAAAGTGACTGTGTATCAGTATCAACAAATCAGCATGGATCTCTGAGGGGGAAGCCATATCTGATTGATCCAGTTGGTTGTTTTTGTGAGGTCACTAGCATAGCGGCTACTGGAATGTCTATAAACTTTGGGCTTTGAGAAAGCGTAAGATTCCAAACCCGAAATCATCAAAAATGAAAGTGCACAAAATTGAAGATAACTTCAGTTGAAAGGGAGGAGAGACACAGTAGAAATAAACAGAACATTCTTTAATTGATGGAGTGCGAGGAGCGGTGTGCCCAGGGATTTGTACTGGGACCTTAGCTTTTCCCCTTTTGTATTAATGACTTTGAAAAAGAAGGGTGTTATGTATATCCAAGTTAGGAGGCGCAGTAAGTTTTGTAGATAGCAGTTATAAGTTACAAAGGGCAATAGACAAAACTAAATGAGAGGGCAAAACAATACACAGATGGAGTTCTGAAACAGGGCAGGTGTGAGGTCATCCATCTCGATCTGAAAAAGACAACTTGGAATATTTTCTGAACAATGAGAGGCTATTCAGTAAAGAGGAACCAAAGGAATTTAGGTGTCCAAGCAAACAAATCACTAAAATCACAGGTGAAGAAAGCAATCAAAAAGGCTAATGAACTAAAGAGGGTGGGAATAACTCAGCTGTTGGTCAGTTGGGCCTTGGTCAGATCTCATTTGGAGTACTGCGCACATTTTGGGAACATCACTGCAGCAAAATGCAATTTTTAAAAAATTAAATTCTCAGGGCGTGGGTACTGGGTCATCATTATCCCTAGAACTGGCTGGCACGCTAGGCCACTTCAGAAGGCAATTAAGAATCAACCATATTACTGCGAGACTAAAGTTGCACACAGGGTAAGCCAGAGAAACTGTGCTCCTTCCCAATTTTAATGGAAATCTAACAGTTTCATGGTCATGATTACTAATCCAGTCACATAATCACAACATTACCATATCCGCAGATTGGCGACAATTAGCCCTAAAAATTCAAACCACTGATAACCTCGCAGTAAAATATAATCTCCCGTTCAAATCAGTTTTCCCCGTTCAAATCAGTTTTCCCCGTTCAAATCAGTTTTCCCCGTTCAAATCAGTTTTCCCCGTTCAAATCAGTTTTCCCCGTTCAAATCAGTTTTCCCCGTTCAAATCAGTTTTCCCCGTTCAAATCAGTTTTCCCCGTTCAAATCAGTTTTCCCCGTTCAAATCAGTTTTCCCCGTTCAAATCAGTTTTCCCCGTTCAAATCAGTTTTCCCCGTTCAAATCAGTTTTCCCCGTTCAAATCAGTTTTCCCCGTTCAAATCAGTTTTCCCCGTTCAAATCAGTTTTCCCCGTTCAAATCAGTTTTCCCCGTTCAAATCAGTTTTCCCCGTTCAAATCAGTTTTCCCCGTTCAAATCAGTTTTCCCCGTTCAAATCAGTTTTCCCCGTTCAAATCAGTTTTCCCCGTTCAAATCAGTTTTCCCCGTTCAAATCAGTTTTCCCCGTTCAAATCAGTTTTCCCCGTTCAAATCAGTTTTCCCCGTTCAAATCAGTTTTCCCCGTTCAAATCAGTTTTCCCCGTTCAAATCAGTTTTCCCCGTTCAAATCAGTTTTCCCCGTTCAAATCAGTTTTCCCCGTTCAAATCAGTTTTCCTGTTCCCAAAAAGCAGCAACAATAGAGTATTCGAGCTTAAGTGCAAACATTTTGCACAAGCCTCATTGTTCTGATCAGTATCATCATCTTCAATGGGAGATTAAGAGGTACTGGAGGGTTACAAGATAATGGAATTGGGGTTTTTGTCTGACAATGCAGAGAAGAATTGCAGTGTGTGGGTTTGAGTGATCGATAGGCTCAATATTAAATGACAAATGCAT
Organism: Carcharodon carcharias; assembly: GCF_017639515.1. NCBI lineage: Eukaryota > Metazoa > Chordata > Chondrichthyes > Lamniformes > Lamnidae > Carcharodon > Carcharodon carcharias. Next base: position 125,157,349 of record NC_054473.1, on the reverse strand, counting down.
ATGTAAAGTTTTTGCCCAACTGCAGTATTTAAATTACAAAGCAAAGCCGTACTCCTTTGCGAATCTAATGCACGATATCCAGTTTGTAAGCTTTCTGAAAATCCTCCTTTTCTCTATGTAGCTTCATATTGTAAATTGCTTAGATGAAATTATATTGAAATTCCATTTAAGTAACTTCCTGTTTCTCCCATCCACCTCCCACATAATAGCCCTTCAATTTGAACTTGTTTTACCTCACTCCAGCTTTCTAATCCACAATTAACATGATCTGCATATATTATCCTGCACTTTTTCACCTTTTCACATGTTTTTGGAAACCTATTCACAGACCAGAACTGAATCAGGTCCATTAAACACTTCTGAGATAGAAGTTAGTCATGCATTTCCATTATTTTCTTCAGTCCTCATAAGCCACTTAACTTCCAGTTCTGAAGAAGGGTCTCCAACTGAAATGCCAATAATTGCTGTAGCACTCCTGAGTTACAAAGGAAGGAAAGATACATTAGACTGGAGGCCAGAGGCAGAGCGTGACTATGAAGGGATTTGGAGGGCACAGGTCAGAATCTTGAGTTGATTCTAAAAGCACATTACTGCAGATGCTGGAAATCTGAAATAAAAACTAAAAATCCTGGAAACACTGAACAAGTTAAGTAGCATCTGTGGCTAGAAAAACAGTTAAGATTTCAAGGTGATGAGAATCAGAACTGGCTGAGATTAAAGAAGAACGCAGTCTGGGTTCCAACTTCTGAAAGCACTCGTGTTGAAACTGAGGTCAGGATTAATTTTGATCCTGATGCCTGCTAGGATGGAAAATACAATGGAAATCTATGTCACTTCAAGGCTGTCCACCACTAAGTTAATTGCTTCAGTTGAGTAAATATTGCTAATTCTTAGTTCAGCCAAATAGAGTGCCACATTAACCAAACTCAGATTTATTTTACTCATAAACTTCAATGGTATTACATGAACAAACTAATATGTAGGCAATGCCTTTGTACCTCCTTGGATATCCCAAAACACTTCACAGTAAACTAATCTACTTTTGAAGTCTAGTCCTCATTGTAATGCAGGCAAAAATGACAGTAAATTTGCATGCAAATTAAAATAAATGGCCAGCTAATCTGTTTTTGATAGTATTGGTTGAGGTATAAATGATGGACTGCATACCAGTACTCCATTTGCAGTTTCAAATAGAGCCACAGAAGCTGTGTCCACCTGCAAAGGCCTGTGGGACCTTGCTTTGTCTCACTTGAGAAACACTATCCTGCAAAACAAATGCAGCACTAACATAACCTAAGCTGTGTGTTTAAACAACACCTCAATTGTAACGAAAAGGAATGGGGGGCGATCAGACTGCTCATATTTTTCTTAAACTGCTAGAGACATCCTTTACTCAAACTATGTATGCAAAAAAATGCTTAAGTATAAAACAGGCATCTCACCAGCAGTGGCAGACACTTCAAATACTTTCCGTTAAGTGGCTGCACAGGATAAAGACAGCATTAATAATGTTATGCAATAAGCAAGGTTTGCGATCTCTAAAACATCCAGGCAGAAATGCACCAAGTTGTAGTCTTGCAAAGTGTAAGCAGCAAATATTTATTTGACAAGGACAAAAAGAGAGGATCAAGGGTTTACAAAAAACATGCTGGAAATGCTTAGCAGATTTGGCAGTATCTGCAGAGGAAGGAGGCGATTTAACATTTTCAGTATTTTCTGTTTTTTTATTTCAGTTTTCTAAGGATCCAGTCCTGGGGACTGCTTTTTTCATTCCACAGGAAAGGAAAGACTGATGCAGGCTATATTCAGGAGTTACAACATCTTAGAGGGACACTACCTTTTACAAAACATTACTTTCATGAATGCTCAGATTGTGTGCCCACTCCTTCACTGAATATTCAGAGAATTCAGAGTGAATAATAAACATATGGGGAGTATTTTGCACTGAATGCACTCTCCCTCCTGCTTTAAGCATGTAGATTTTAGCATTCTCTATTTCAAGCCATCTGCTACTCCCACGCTGCATCCTTCAGCCACTAATTGAAATTACTGGAGTTCAGGTTTCTCAACATTTTGAGTTGCAGTCTGGTCAGCTGATTTAAGGTGCATTTCTGCTAGGAATTTGCTTCTGCCTCCTCCTCACCCATCCTTTAAAAATCACTCAGCTACTTTTCACTAACTGGCTAATCAAGAACAGAAGATGATCCTCCAATTATAGCTATGCCAATCAACAGACTTGAAAACTGCTAGTCCTCTGGTTGTAAGTAAAAACAATATCACCAGAATAATCAAGGTGCCACATAAAAATTGGTATTCAGAATTCTTATTAGAATCAACAGTTACAAGTCCCTAATGAACTGTTGAATCAATTCTGAACACATCCAGGAATTAGCACCATTTTAAAGAAAAAATGGAACAACCATATTAAGGATATTCAAAAATCAAACATGAATAAAACAACAGTACCCAGTTTAAAAACAGAAATGCATCTGCAGCAATCTTAAATGGCAATAACATTTTAATAGATGACTGCTGCCAATTTTAATCAATGAATTTTGATTGTGACAGGAAACTAACTACCCATTTCAGGAGCAGCAGAGAGCTGGCTAGAGCTGTAGGATGCAAAAGCTTGAAAGCTTTTCCTGGAAGACCATATGTTGTCCTTATTTATTACTGCCTGACCATCGCCTACCAACTATATGACTCCCCCGCCACCCCTGCCTCAGCCCAACCAGCCCCAAATTGAAAAACTGCTTTTTGGATTGCTAGATTAACCTGCCAACTCATGTGGTGCAAAAATGTATCACATAATACAGGAATGAAAGTACTATGCTGCCTTTTTGAACTCTCTTATTCAAACTGTTTCATTTATTGAAACCATTGAGATGCATTTATATACAATAATTGACCTTAACTGGTCTACAAAGAGTCAGGTTAAGGTAAGTTTTAGGTGTCATATTATGTCAGTATGGTGCAATACAATTGTGGCACAATGAAAGGAAATGACAGTACTAAATGGATCCAAATTCAATAATGCCTTGAACTGGCCATTTTGGCATAAAAATTATGAAGTACCAGTGGAAGTCATTGTTACTGCAGCACTCAAGAGGAGCCATATTCTGCTCCATATCTTGCAGCATATTGCTTTGCTGCTGTATAGTGATAGAAAATCAGGAAATAGCTACATTCTGTTCAATACTCTATCAATATATTGTTATTTTAGAATCACAATTATGGTGCTTTTATGGGGAATGGTAGCATTGTGGTTATGTTACTGGGCAAGTAATCTAGCGGCCTGGACTAGGGATCTGGAGACATGAACTCAAATCTCACCAGGGTAACTGTGGAATTTAAATTCAATTTAATTAAATAAATTTAAAATTAAAATGCTAGGATCAGTAATAATGACCATGAAACTACCAGATTGTTGTAAATGCCCTTCTGGTTCACTAATGTGCTTTAAAAAAGGAAATCTGCTGTCCTTATCCCTTCTGGCCTAAAGGTGACTCCAGGCCCACAGCAATGGGTGACTCCTTCCTGCTCTCTGAAATGGTCAAGTAAGCTGCTCAGTTAAGAGCGATTAGGGATATGTAATGAACACTGGTCTCGTCAGCGACACCCACACCCTGTCAATGGGTAAAATAAAATCCATCTTTTACATATTGCAACAGACAATGTTCTAGATCATAATGTAGAAAACAGCTTTTGCTCAATGATATCCATGAAGTTTCAGTACAGGCCTCTCCTAATTCATTGCTACCAGTGTGCTATAATTTTAGGATATTTTAAAAAGATGTTCACTTTTGTAGCAGTTTCACCACACTTCCCATAAGTCAGAAATCACTGGTACCCATTGCATCATATTTCTATCCAAGCTACTTCAAAAGATTGTACTAACACACCGTGCTAGTAGAGAGATGATTTTGGATTAACCAAATAAGAAATTAAATCAAAAGCACATTGACAGCAATAAAAGCTGAATCTTAATGTTCCTGCAGCAGTCACAATCTCTTTACCAACACAATGCAACACTTCAAGCACTTGCTTTTGGTTCCACTTGGGCCACCATGTGGGTTAGTCTTTTAATTTTCTCTAATTCTAATCAATCCTGTCTCCTACCCATCTCAAGAGGCAGAAATAACTCACCATGGCTGTACAGCATCAAAACAACTTAAAGTAGTTACAGATAATTCCAAGTTGGACAATCCACAGGATGGAATTACAGCACCTCCACAAATTGTATCTTTCCAACTTAATGAATACATCAATGATATTCCAGAAACTAGGACCAGCAAAGCTAGTGGTCATCTTACACCTCACTTAGTCTTTCCATTCAAACTAAATGCAATAAATTCACACATATAGGTATACAGGAAGGTAGTTCTACCTATAGTGACAATACCATATAATCTGTTACTGAGAAGGTAGCTAGTTCTAAGTATGAGAAACTGGCATGTATGAACAATTAACTCATCGCCATAGATTGAAAAACACTTCTGAATAAAAACAAGAACTAGAGTAAATGAAGAGGGCAAACAGTAGAGTGCAGACCTCCACCACAGTATGTTAACTCAATGGTATTTGTGCTTCTTTGAGGCTCTTCCCTGCCTGGCTGATGCTCTGTAACCAAAGCTGAAAAAAGAAATCTTTTTAAGACTTCCCCTCTCACTGATGAGGCTTCAGACCAACCCACATCCAATAACCTGCTCTGCTCACATTTTGACACCTGTGACAAATTGCACTACGGCAGCTGAGAAAATCTACAACACTCTAAAACAAACATTCTAAATAAACAACCCACAACATTCTTAAAAAAGTCAATTCGTCCCATCTCCCAATATTAATGGATCCTTTAAAAAATTCCAAGATCCAGATCCGTATCTTCACCATAAACTAATCATTCTTCCTTGGGCTACACCCTGTGTACCAAGTTTTGTTGAAATCCATCCATTAATTTTTGAGATACAATAGTTACAGACAAACAGACTAAAAAAAAGGGACGAAAACATTACCCCCGCCCATCTTCAGTGGCAGAGGTAGCGATTGCAACCAAATATTTGCATTTGTAAATATCAGCTGCTTATTGATCTACCAAAATAAACCGAGTCAAGTTCAAAAAGCTTACTCCTGATGAAAAACTGTAAAGCTATTTGTAAAACTACAAACATAAAATCAAGCAAGCCTCCTTTAAAAAGCTAAAATTAGTAGGAACATGATGCTAGAAAGACTATGGTATTGTTTATTGTATAATGACTGGATGCGGCTGAATCACTTCTATGTTCCAATCAACCCTGCAGAGGCAGACAGAAGACTCATTATTCTTGTTTAAAATTCCCTTTAGAACTGGTCCTGAATTTCAGCTAGTCATATAGTATCAGTATACAAATCAAAATCTGTTTGATATGATAATGACAAATTCTATATACCAAGAGCATTAAGTTTCTGGATAAGTGTGGCGGAAAAAGTGTAACTGGACAATGATAGCTTTTTAGTTCAACATTGGCTGCCATGTTTATCACAAAACAATAATGACTTTACTTAAAAGTGGTAATGATAGCAATAAAGTGCTTTGTAATGTCGAGCATATGAAGCACACCATTAAATATTAAAGTTGTTTCTTTCCTGATTTAACTATCAGCACATACATTGCTTATGGCAATAGCACCTATTGTTAGCCAAGTTCACAAATGTCCATGGCAAGGAATGAAAGACTGTACACAAAACATACTTCACTCAAAGTATCAGAGGGATTTAAAGCTCAGTTGGAGGGTATGTGTGCACTTTCAAAAAAATTAGATTGGTTGTGAAGCGGAGGGTGACGCTTACAAAAATGATGCATGGTGGACAGGCAGGCCATCAGCCAGAGATCGTGCAAGCCAACAGGTTGAAGAGCTGCAGAAGAGCCATCAATATGGGTGCACTAGTGCCAGTCAGAGATTCAGGTGTAGCATTCAACCAGAATCAGGAGATTTTCAGGGCTAATTAGGGGTAGGCAGGGCAAGGAAAGAAAAGAATATTAAGGGGCTGCCAAAGTGCAATTTGGAGGAGTCACTTTCAGATTATAAATGCAGGCCTTCGGGCCAGATGGTTTTTTTTGGGTGCGTGGTGTGGGGTTGGGGGACAGTGGATGGATGGATGTTGTTCGTGCCTATCAGGAGAAGTCTATCAGCAGCAGGAGTTGTTGGTTAGTTTTCAAATAATGTTAGTAATTACACTCAAGTTAATGATTTCCATCATCTACAAGCACATTACCATTAGAATATTTTGATCACACAACTTTTAATTTATATTACATTGCTGAAAATAAAAGACATTTTGTCAAAGTTTTTTGTCTTTCATCCATCATGGCAATTTGCAAGAATACACTAAAGGAAAACAACAAATTTATACTGTATGAGAGGAGAGTGCTAATTAGATAGCAAGTGGACACTGATGGTAGAGGCATCGCCATGGAGAATGCACCAGTTGGTGGTATCTGATAGTTAACTGCCAAGATTTGTTTAAAGTTTAAACCAAGCAGCTTGATTCTGATTCATCAAGGCATTACCCTGAAGAATGAACAAGCCAATAGCTGTCAATTATTTTGTTTAGCTGAAACAGGCACAATGTATATGCTCTATCTGCAAAGGACAGGGTCCTGCATATTAATATATATAGCTTCCAGCACATACAAATGCGCCACACTGTGAGCCTGACTGACAACCTTAAATTGACTATCAGCATAATTCTTAGCACAATGAGGATTATTTAGCAAATGTTGTCCAATCACAGAATCACATCTAATGTTAGACACTTTGTTTTGAGTTTTGTAAGCAAGGGCTGTTTGGATATGGTCTGTACCTTGCCTCTTGTGAACAGTGGAAGGGGCATGCTTTTTGATGTGATCTGCCAGTCTTTGGGATGCATCACGTAACAAAATAAGTGACAGCCATTCGCTAGTTTGTTCCTCAGGGCAATGCGCTGACCAGAGTCAAGCTGCCTGGTTTAAACTTTAAACAATGCTTTGCAGTTAACTGTCAGTCACTATCAACTGGTGCATTCTCCATGGCAACGCCTCTCCAATCAGAGCCTACTTGCCAAACATCCAGCACTCTTCTCATACCGTATAAATTATTGTTGTTTCCCTAACATTGTATTCTTGCAAATTAACCCAATAAGTGCAAGATGAAAAGCTTCAATGTCTTTTTTTTCAGCAATATTCAGTTCTGTACTACCAAATGACAATTTATATAACATTATGCATTACAATAAATGCCTTCTGTTTGAGTATTTTTAATTTGTTTCTTTTTATTGGATATTATTTATTGATAAGAACACAGTGAGAATGCATACAGTTTTGGGCACCTTAACACTGGTTTGTGAGCTGGTAACTCAAGGTCCTAAAATTTATAACAAAGAATGAAGGTGACAAATGAAGATTTTTGCTTTATATCAGGAATGCTGTTAAGATATGGATTGCTCTAACAAACTGACAGGGAGCAGAATCTGTACTAGCTTTCAAAAAAGAAGTGGACAAATATCTGACAAAGAGAAAAGAAAAACTTTAAAAGAGTATGGAGAAAAGGGACAAGGCAAATTACTCAGCATAGGTCCAGTGTGGCTCAATGGCTCCTCCCGTGCTGTAAAATTCAATAATTCTAGGATTCAACCTCTTGCACATACTTCTGAAGTACAGGGCATTCATGATCACAGTACAGGCCAAATAACTTGCTCATATACCAGACCAAGAAATTTCTGAAAGTTATGTTGATAATCATGTAGCAACAATGCTACAACCTTGTCTCCTACGCGAGTGGCATCAATGCAAGTCAACACTGGATCAAAACCAAATGAATTCACCCATAAAAAACAGAATATATTATAAAAGTGGTAAATAAGGTTTCAAACAGAACTGTCATTTTGACATTGACTGAACCTTTCCTTCAGATTATTGCTTTGTAATTCCAATAAACTTTTACCTTAAAGCAAAAGCTCCATCTCTGAATTACACTTTTCAAAAAAATAGTTGAAAATGAAAGCTATGCTAACTTTAAAATTGATTGATAAAAAATTGTGTACAAATAGTGACATCTGAGATAAGTGATCAAAAACAAAATGCCATAAAAAAGGAGTTAAGTTTCAAATTACTGAACTTTTGGCTCCACAATCAAAACAGGCAGGCATCGTAGTTCAAGGACTCCCCAAAACCTGAGCTTGTTTCTGATTTGATGTTTTTATCAGTACTCAGCCTGATGAAACACATCAAATCACAAACATTAGTGAGATATTTCATCATAGCAGGTGGTGTACAGCTGATGATATTTGTCCAATGCTGATAATCAGAGCTGACTATAACAGCTCATAAGTGACAAGTAGGAAGATTTTTTTTAAGTACATCTATTCCACACATTTTTCTTGCCAATATATGACGAAATGAATTTATTTTGCAATTATTTTAAATTCAATATTTTCAGTCACACCCCCTTTATCCAAGACAGCACACTAGCAGAATTCCATTTACCTGTATATCGGTGTCCTTCACTGGCTCAAGGGGTTCAAAAGTTGTAGCTGCACTCAGACTTTCTAATCGTTGAGAGATATGAGATATGTCTAATCCTTTAGAGCCTAGCAGAATGTACCTATTTAAAGAACAAAAGGTAAAAGAAAAAGAAACTCAGCATTCACAGCTTGCATATCAACAATTATTGCATCCTTCACTTGTTCAAGTACAGGGCTAGATTTAGGCATTGACAATTACACAGTATCATGTTTATGTTCCATGTGATACAAAATCTTTTCCAATGTAAAGTGAACATAAATGCTATTTGTAGCTCATTATGTGCTGTTGAAATAGAATAATGGGGGAATGATAGCACTGCTTTGGTACAACATATTAACACATGAAGAAATTTAGCATGTGGCCACGCCTTCCCAATTTCAGCTGTACCATCATCAGAAGCTTACTCTCATTTGCTGCTTGACAATGGATTATGGAGCAGGGGAGATGATGGCGCAGTGGTGATGTCACGAGAATAGTAATCCAGTAATGCCCAGGGGGCACAGGTTCAAATCCCACCATGGAATTTAAATTCAATTAATAAAATCTGGAATTGAAAGCTAGTCTGAGCAATGGTGACCATTTGGTTCATGAATGTCCCTTAAGGAAGGAAGTCTGCCAACCTTACCTGTCCTGGCTAACTCCAGACCCACAACAATGCAGTTGATGCAGTTGATTATACACTGCTCTCTGAATTGGCCTAGCAAGCCACTCAGTTGAATGGGCAACAAATGCTGGCCTTGCTAACAATGCCTACATCATGGGCATGCTCACATCCCATGAAAAAAAAAGGAAAAAAAACTGAAAGAAATCAAGCAGAGGATTGCTTGTCTCAGTAACAGGATGTTGCTTGGCACAGACAACCCAGAGGTGAAAAACAGATTACTTTTAAAAGTGCATATAAGATAAACCAAAGATATATATATATTCTTTATACAGATTGAAATTTAGCATCTAAATATTTGTTTAAGGTGCACATTTTCAGTAAAACGAACCCAATGATTTTCCCAAGAGCCTGTGTTAGTTACTGAAGTGAGGACTTGCTCCCAATTTAAGTCACAATATATTTCTGTTCATGCAGTTTTCTCACATTCACCACAAAGCTCAAGTCATACTTGTTACAGATACAAATCAATTTGAAAGAGAAAGGCCCATTACTGACCTGGAGTCTGACAATTAACAAGCACCTTCCAATCTTCAAATTTCCCTCACCTAACAAATTAAACTCTAATTGATCAGCAGCAGCATTTACTTAACATTAAGGCTTTGTAGCCTTGGGGGGTGTGCTGGGTGCAGTTAGCTCAATTGGCTAGACGGCTAGCTGTTGGCACTAACCTGATTCCAACCCATCCAGCTGAAGTATATTCAGGGCCTACCCCACCCTAGCCATAATTTTAAAAAATTATAGCACCTTAAGAGTGGAACATGCTGTATAGAGAAAAGTCGAATTCTATTGCACTGTAATTTTCCATTTGAAATGTTTTGCCCACAGGCTGTACGCCTGACTTGAAATGCATATTGTAAATATCAAGAGTATTGCAATTGTACTAAGGCACCAAAGAGTGGTACATGTTGTATAGAAGCAAGTTGAATTTTATTCCACTTCTTTGTAATTTTTCCAAGTCAAAACGTTTTGTAATGTACTTTTACAATTTTATGAATGAAGTATATTTTTGGAAACAAATCACACCACTTTGCTGTGCATCGACAAATAATCGCCAAGGACCTGACTTCAGGCACAGAACTCAAGGAGCCTTAAAGGCTCATGTTTCCACCTTAGCAGCAAAATAATGAATTGATCATTAAACGGCATAACATTCTGTCTTCATAAAAGCAGCACATCATCTGACTTGATAAGCACCACAGGAGTTCAAGTCATATTTTATACAAATTGGCCTCCTGGTAAAGGCAAGTGGAGTGCTGTTTCAGTTTGTATCAAGAAGTTTTACACCAAAATGGTGAAATGTCATTGTCAAAACATTCTCGATGAAATATCTGTTAAACTACAGTAATAATTCATGATATTCCTCAGGAAACTCAGCCTTTAAACTCACGCTTTGACATCTGCTGTCTCCTGTGATGTGCGAGTCAGGGTCCTGGATCGCAAGACCTCGCCAGCCTGCTGAATCTCCTGCAGGTTTCTTTCTACATGTGGAAGCTCAGACACACCTTCAGTTTCTGCTGCAAGCTGCTCAGCCTGCTGCAGCAGTTCTCCAAAACCTTCCACGTCCATAATAAATACTGAACAGATTCTGCAGAAAGAAAATAAAATTAGTGATTCCAGTGCACTCCATTGTGTTAATGTACATTGAGAGGCAGCTCATACACAAAACCTGCACTTGCACAGTGCCTTTAGCACAGAAAAACATCCCAAGGTGTTTCAGAGACAATCAAAAAGCAGGCACTGAGCTAAAGATGGAGGCCAAAAGTTTCAGAGATTAGTGGAGAGGCAAAGGGCTTTAAGGGCAAACTAGTGCCTATGGTTAATGAAGAAACAGAGGATGCACATGAGGCCAGAGTAAGAAAGGAGGGTTTGGGGCACAGTGAGGCTGCTGAAGCTGTTAGAGATGGGGCGACACAAGATCATAAAACAACTTAAGTGTGAAAACTAGATGTTTAAAATGATAAATTGGTCAGTGAGAATAGGAGCGCAATGGAGAGTGGGATGTTATATGGGATAGCATATGGGAAGCTGAGCGTTTGATGAACTGAAGTTTACAGAGGGCCAAGGACGACCAGCTAGCCAGATCATCATTGGAATAGTTTAATTTGGAGGGGCCCAGAGGCATGGATTTGTTTCATTAGCCAATAGAGTGAAGTAACAGTGGAGGCAGGCCATGTTATTAAATTAGAAGCAGGGAATGTTTGGGGAGGACTTAAAGTCAGGGCCAAGCTCAGGATCAAATAGGACCGAGGTTTTAAAACAGTTCATTTTAGCCCAAGAAAGTGGCTGGGGAGGGGACTGGAATCAGTGGCATGGGAGTTGAGGCAAGGGCCAGCAGACCAGTTTTCCCACAGCTTCATTTGGAAAAAAATTGTGGCTCATCCAAGACAAAATGTTGGACAAATGCTCTGGCAACACAAATGAGGCATCAGCAGATGCAGAGTTGAGTCAGATGCCGCACATCACAATGCTGCATAAAATAAAAAATTATTGACACTATTTCCAGCTCAAACATTTAAATAAGGCCTGTTAGACATAAAGAGGATAGTGAATTCCTTGATGCAGAACATCGGAAGTCACAAGTCACCAGAGTTGCAAGTATTCTGAAGGGCAATAAGTCACATGTTATAAGAAATGGGAGGAGTATGCCATACAGCAATTCGAGCATGTTTTACCATTCAATGAGATCAAGGATGAACTTTTACATCAACTCCACTTTCAGTCCCTCTTTTGAAATTTGATGATATTCAAACCAGTAGAAATGTTGAGTTATAATTTTGTGTCTAGACATGATATTAAGTGTAATTGAACTCTGAAGATAGGCTAAATACATCGCATCTTACAGTTTTTTTTTCCAGCATTCATGACTGAGCTTGAAAACAATCTATACTCATTCCTCCTTTGAATAAAGACCGTTTTAATCTAATTCCTCATAAAATGTTTCCTTTTTGGAGACAAGTTGTCTCCAAAGTTTGTCTGAAATCCGTAGTGTAAATATGAAAACTCCCCTCCTCCAACAAGATATCATGCAATTCCAAAAACTTACTGTCTGTAAGAATAACCATGGATCCAATTATGTGAACTAAATTTTAAGAGATAAGAATAGGATACAATCAGGTGTATTTGCTTTCATTTAATGTGAGACAGAATGTCCCCAGGTGTCTTTTAAACTGTAATCTTGAGTTGAAGGTCATTTTAAACTCCTGATGTTAGCTACAATTTACTAGCAAACCATAGAAATATCCAGTCACACAAATATAATGTTGCCACATTTTTCACTACTAATGAATATGTTGAAAGCTGTGAAGGATCTAACCCCCTTCCCCCACATGCAATACTTCTTGTAGGCTCTGCAAAATGTGAGGAAGTGTGAAACTTCTATGTTAATGTAAGGGCAGAGCATTTGTAGCAGTTTTCCAGGCAATATCTAAAATTCTTGAATGTGCTACTTCAAATTGCAACATTTCATGCTGAATGATCCACTCAGTAATCATATCCGCCAAAATTTTTCCACAGGAACCAAAAAGCTTTAATTGTACTGAAAGTGCACAACAAAAAAGTCACATGAAAGGCCTCCAAATCTACCGGATTTAAAACATCCAAACTGTTTCCTCACCAACCGAAAAATAGAGAAACCTACTTATGATTGCCTTGGTGAATAAGTGTTCAAAATATGGCATTTCAAATTTATTTTTTCTTATGAATTTAAATATTTCTTTCAGGAAAGGAATATAATGAAATAGAACCATCGTTTACCAGAACAATTAAAGAATTTTTAGATTGAAGTTTTCAAACTAGCCACAGATTTCAGACTTTGAAATGGGATATAATTCTCTTAGGCAGTTGAAAACCCAATCATCAGTCTTCATGTGCCAACTTCTATGTCACCAAGGATGCTATTGCTGTTTCTTTATGCAATGCACTGTGTGAAACTTGGCATCATTACAGCCAGTCTGTTCTAAAACACTTCCAAGTGAATTGTGACTATTTTTCCTATCTATCGTGCACTAAAGGGAATGTCAGTCCAGGACAAGTGTTTTATAATGTACTTTGAACATGTTAGTGCTTGATTTTCCTGCTGGTTGCTGGAGAAGAATAGTGCAAAAAGAATCGGTTGAAAAATGGCAGGAGAAATCCCAGATAGTGTGTATGAATAAGAACTCTCAGAAACTGAATGGCAACTAATGGCTGCATTCTGTGCAGATTTCTTTTGCCCCTGTTGAAACATTGCAATATCTTAATCTATTTATTTAGCTCATGTGCTGCACCTCTCTTCCCCAACCCATCTCCACTCCACCACCACGACCAAGCTATTGGTGCAAATATCTGTGTGGGGGTACCACAGTGGTGTTTCCCCAGTGGTCAATATTAAGATCACTGCTCTTTTTCATACACATAAATAACCTACACTTGTATGCACAGGATACAATTTCAAAGTTTGCAGATAGTATGAAACTTGAAAATGTAGGAAAGAAACAGCTTTAAATTGCAGTAAACAATATGGATGAAACAGGCAGATGAAATTTAATGTGGGGAAGTGTGAAGCAATGCATTTTGGCAAGAGGAATAAGACAAGCAATACAAACTAAATGGTACAATTTTAGAGGGGTGCAGAAACAGAAACACAGGGGTGTATGTATGAAGGTGGCAGGACATGAGGAAAAGACTGCTAAAAGAGTCTCTAGAATCCTTGAATTTATTAATAGAAACAAAGTACAAAAGAAAAGCCGTTATGCTAAACTTTTATAAAATCACTGAATTGGCTTCAATTGGAGTAGCGTGTTCAATTTTGGTCAAACTTTAGGATGTCATGGTCATAGAAGATACTAATTGGTGTTTAATTGCATTCAGGTGGCGTCATTCATTAGACACTTGGCTGGCTGAAACTGGGCTTGTTGGATTGGCAGTGCATGAAATGTTGTCTCTAATTAAAAAAGTAAGTGTATAAAGGTAAGGCTCCAGCTCTATCTTTCAATACATGGCTATCTGAGTTATAGCAGACTTTACAAAAGAGATTTATGAGAATGGTAACAGAGATGTGTTACTTCAGTTGTGTGGAGGGACTGGAGAAGCTGGAGGTGTTCTCCAGAGCAGAACAGGGTTAAGGGGGAGATCGGATAGAGGCATTTAGGGGTTTTGAGAGAGTGAATAAGGAAAAACTTACCAGTGGCATGAGGATCAGTAACCTGACGACATAGATTTGAGGTGATTGGCTTTTTCAGGCAACTTTCCTTGTTGGAAACATTGAACGTTATTTACAAGACAGCAGGATGTGTGCATCTCACTCTATAACTAAAGATGAACTCTCTCCCAGAGGTTTCCCCATGCTGCTAACCCATTGGTTTACACAGATCATGTGATCTTGCAACAGGGTTATTCTTGAAGCTACAGTTCTATGTTTATTAAAACTATAATGATTACATTCCTCCCCCTTTAACTTTTCTGTACATCTTTTTTTACAAGGGTGTTAATCACATTAAGTTACAATATTTACACAGGTTATGAAATTACAAGTTCAGTCTTTCAGGTGTTTCCTGATCTGTGTGGAACATCATAGCTCCATGACTTCCAATTCTTTTGCAGGAACCACATTCTCTGGAACGGCAATATCAGGTACCTCATTAGGCATACCACAGTTCATTGTCATCCACTCTGACAGAGACATCGGGCATGTCTATCCTTGGTTGAACAACGTCAACAGGAACCACAGGTTCAGCAATGGTTATGGGTGGAAAATCATTTTGTTAGGCTTCCTCCCTGCTTCTTAAATGATCCACATGCTTATGGGTGATCCGCCCCTCCACTTCCATGTGGTACGACAATGATCTGGTCACAGAGCTTACTTTACCAGGTAACCACTTCTGTCCTCCATCAAAATTCCTTACATATACTGCTTTTCCAACAGTAAATTGTCACTCACGACTATGCAAATCATGAGTTGCTTTTTAGTTCCCTTAACTTTTCTCCACCTTCCCCTCCAAATTTTGAAGTGTCAGGCTTAGTCTTGTTCGAAGACAATGCCTTATCAGTAACTCTGCAGGTGTTGCGCCTGTCGTAGTGTGGGGGGTTGTTCTATAGTGAAATAGGAAACGAACTAGTTTAGTTTCCAATGATTCCAACCTGTTAACTTTTTCATTCCCACCTTTTATTGTCTTTTCCGAGCCTTCTTCCTTTTTATCTTCTTCTTTCTACCACAGAGATTAGTCTTGGCCTTCTTTTTGACTTCATTGTCAGCCAGACTTCTCTCAGGTGAAAGCTCAACTTGTCTTAGTTCAGTAGTTGAGCTACCCATTATTTCATTATCTATTTGCATCTTGGAAAGTTCTACAACTTTTGCTTTCAAAGCCCTTTAAGCTTCATTTAGCTGATTCTACAGCTCTTCTGTCTCCTCCTTGTATCTGTTGGCTTCCTCCTGGAACATTGCTGCAACTTCTCTGCCAACTGGTTCTTCAGTTTATTCAGAGTGACATTAAATTCTTCCTGCTTCTCTTCGTAATTTTGAAAAGGTGCAAACTTTGACCTGAGGGATTCCTGTAATTTGTGAAGGTCTTTCAACAGGTTTTCCTTTTCTTTGCGAGGCTCACTTGCTTCATCTTGAATTCTGTAATTCAGCAGAGTCTCCTTGGGTTTCTTCTGCTGTTCTTCCATGTTGTTGTTTAAGACAGTCTTCATTTCTTCGGGTTGCTGAATACTTACACACTCCTTTTTCATCCTGTTGCGGTCCTTGGACTCTCCAGGCTCTTTCTGAAGTACCTTGTCTTGCTCCTTTTCCAACTCAGGAACTCTTCCTGCTCCCTTTTGGCCAATCAAGGTTAATTTCCCTCAACCAATTTTGACCGAGAAGGCTTGGTCCTCTACCTTCTAATACCATCACTGGTAGTTGTGCTGTTTGGTGTCTATAATAAACAGGTACTCCTTTCACCTGGATTCCTTCACATGTATATGTTTTCAACTTGGCAGAGGGTTGTTCCAAATTTAATCGTTGAGCATCTTTATTTAAATATCTGAAAGTGTGTTCTCCGACTACAGTGGTAGAAGCACCAATGTCTACTTCCATTTTTAAGAGTTACCATTCACTTGCAGTGTAATAGTAATTGGCTCTGTCTTCCCAATTTTCAGGTTGAATAAGGAATAAATGTCAGAATTGGCCGTTTCTGGCTCTTCCACACTATATACTTCATTGGATTTCGTTTGTTGACCGGAAGCCCATTTTAATCTCGCTTTGCAATATTTAAAAAAGTGTCCACTTCTGTGACAAAAATAACATTCCATCTTTTTAAAATTGCCAATTGTTAAGAGTATGATTGTTTCCACATTGATCAAAATTAATTTTCGAATTTGCTTCCTCTAAATTTTTGGTTTCCCACTTTGTGGTGGAGTCCCAGCTTTTTGTGCCACTTTTGGTTGACCATTTCCACCCATCTAGAAAAACGGCACAACTTTGTACACCTTGAATCGCTATTGCATCCCTTCTAGCACTTTCCATCACAGGCACATTTTCTAACGCTTTCTTAAAGTCAAGATCTACTTCAGTCAGCAATCTTCGCTGAAGAGCACCCTCTTGCACGCCACAGACAAAACGATTCCTGAGCACATCATTCATGGTTTCACTAAAATCACAATATTCTGTTAGTTGTTTTAATTTCACCATGTAGATGGGAATGGTCTCCCCTAAGGCTCTATTCCATGAATTTAACCTGAATCTCTGCATTGTGACTAAGATCTTGGGTTGAAAATGTCACTTAACGAGGTCTACTAATTCATTGAAGATCTTTGAACAAAGGGCACTGGGGGCCATCAAACTTTGAATCAAACTGTAGGTTTTGCTCCAAGAAATACTCAGGAGAATTGCTCTCCTCTTTTCCTCCCCCGTGATTTCGTTGACTTGAAAGTAGAATGCGAGACGTTCTATTTATTGAGACCAGTTGTCTGTGGCTGGCTCAAAGAGATCGATTCTGCCACAATGTGGCATCTCGGATGAGTATATCTTCCTTTCTTTTTGATTATCTTACATACTCACAATTTCTGCGTGAGGGACAGTACTGGATCTGATTTATCCTTGTCACCAGTTTGTTATAGAGTTCATTTTCCAGGCAACTTTTCTCGGTGGAAACATTGAACTTTATCTATAAGACAGCAACAGCAGCATGTGTGCATCTCACTCTATAATGAAAGAAGAACTCTCTCCTAGAAGTTCCCCACACTGCTAACTAATTGGTTTACACAAATCATGTGATCTTACAACACCAGATTATTCTTAAAGCTACAGTCCAACGTTTATCAAAACTATAATTACTACAAATTGAAGGGTAAAAAGATTACAGGGCTGTGTAGAAAAAGCAGAGGTGGGATTAATTGGTTAGTTCTATCAAGGAACCAGCCCAGGCACATTGGGCCAAACAGCCTCCTCTGCTATGGTGCTATGAGCCCTTTGTCCAAGCTTCCTAAAGGCACTGTCAGCTACACAACTGAAAACAATGTTATTGTTCCAGAAAATGTGTTTTCTAAGTTCCATGTTCCATGTAACAGAAATAGCATGCTCATAAGTGAAAAGCACTTAAATCTGATGGCACCTGGAATCCCTTCACTGATTGTTTAGAAAACAGGTCATAATCTTTGTAACGTTTTGGGCTGGGTAATTTCAAAACGTCAGGTTTGTTTTAGTAATAATTACAGAAATTCTACTCAAATCCTACCGTTGTAAACTACCTACCTGCTGGTTCTTCCAGTTTTACAATACGATTAGTGTGCTAAAGTGTGAATACAAGGCAACTACAATTACATTGACTTTTTGTTAATAAAATGTAATCCATAATACATCAGCACTTGATCAGAACCTGTAGAACAGGAGTTTCTGAATAAGTGGCTATAATGGAGATTTAAATCAATTTGGTAGCATAGCCACTCCGCTTAACAAATGCAGAATATAAGCTGGCACCATGAATTCCTGAAGTCTAATTTTCATGCCTATAGATTCAAAGCTCCATTGTGATCAGGTTCTATCTCATGTCCTCTAACCCATGCTACTGTACAGTACTACTCAACTTTTTAGATCAGGTTGCCCAGTAAGCACAATACTAAATGTAAAATGGATTTATGGCTACTTAAAGCTGAGAAATTTTTCAGACAATGCTTTTTAAAACAAAGGTAAAAACAACATGCAGAAAGCCAAAACAATTTAATTGATGAGCTTCAGTTCAATCACTAAACCAATATAAAAAATGCAAAGGATTGGATATGTGAGAAAAGGGATCATTCAGAATGCTATATACACATATAATCAATAATTATTTCAGTAATCTCCCAACATTTATTCACACACAGCAAAAATTTGGGTCATTCTTATAAAAGTACAGTATTGAAAACAAACTTTTCTTTTTAGCAATTTCTTCCCTGAAGTAGGTACATCCACACCACCCAAACGTAAGGAAATCAAGTTTCTAAAGAACGAACTTGTACATACGTAGTGCTTTAATCGCACATTTCAGAAACATCCTAAAATGCTTCACATAGAACAAATTACAATGAACTACAGTTACTGTTATTATATAAAGGAAAACAAAACTATTCTGAAGTGTGTTATACAGAGTGCAGATGACAAAACTTTGAATGATGCAGAGCTCCCCAAGTATGTTTCTAAACCAGACAAACCAGTGTAGTCCCAGGTTCAATCTCTGTTCAAGTTGAGTTACCAAATATCGTCTGGGAAAATAACTAGATGCTATAACTTAACCTGGGGTTAAGAAAGGAAGACAAAACAAAATAAAATCAGCCAGAGCTCCTGCACACAAATGCTTTACACTGAGCTTTGCTTTATTATATATGGACAGTCAGGTGAAAACAGGAATGGAACAGGGGTTTGGTTGTTACTAAATTCAAATTTAGTAGCAATGCATATTCACTGTTAAATTCATGCATGAAAAGGGTAACTTGGGTGAAGCACCCATGCAACTATGCCCCAGTATGAATCAGCATAGAAGAGTGGGGAAAAGTGGGTGCTGGAAAGGAAGGGGTTGAATGGCATAGGTGAAATCTCAAAAGCAAAGCAAGAATTTTTTTATCAATATCTTTTCAATCCACAACTTGCTACATCTTTCAGTAAACTTTTGTTGCTGGTGGTCTTTGTACAAGACAATACAATGGGGTCAATACATCCTGACTTGGCAAATTCTGTTGCCAGAACTAGGAGATGATGGCAGACAACAGCCTCAACTAATTTGAGCTGAAGTGCCTTTGAACTGAAACAGTGCATGTAACAACTGAATAGTGTGTTCTGTCGAAGGGTCATGAGGACTCGAAACGTCAACTCTTTTCTTCTCTGTCGATGCTGCCAGACCTGCTGAGTTTTTCCAGGTAATTCTGTTTTTGTTTTGAATAGTGTGTGTATTGTTATGATATGGCAGGCTGTATTTGCAATCCACAGGGAAACTTGGCCAAACTATCACAACAAATTTGCAATTTGTATTTATTATGAGAAGGCTTGTGCACTCAAATCAGGAATAATGATTCCACTACCACCTTTAGAGATTTTAAAGAATTAAAATATTTATTAAGGAAAAAAACACACAAGATTACAGTTATAATAGTTCCAAAATTTCTATTTAACCAAACCAACTACAAACTCAGTATAAGGCAACAGTCCAAATAGATTCCAAATTTATAAAGTCATCCAGCAATTTTACCATTAGCACCCACTGGACAAAGGACTTCCAAAGGCTCAACTTTGGTTACTGGAAAAGCAAACCTCTGCAGGGTAGACAGAGGCACACAACACCCCCCACCGCCCGCCAAGGTCTGTTTCACAGTCACCTTTCCAGATTTCACACAGACTTCCATCCTTCTTAAAATATATTTTAATCGCTTTTGATTTGTAAATTCCAATTTTTCCACTTGTCTTTAGAAGTTACTTTTCCTAGAATATAACAATCTTTCATGATTTCAATATTGCCAGCATTTTTGGGAAAAAATAGCGAAATAACCTTGCCTTATTTATCTTGCCAGTTGTAAAAATCTTCCATGTCCCTTTGAAAATCAAACAATTCTCCACTTCCCTAAAATTGCAAATTTCATTCACACTGTCTCTGTTGACCTCACCCCAGCTCTACTCATCTTCATTTCAAATGCCTGTTTTAAACCTCACTTCTTTGATAATTTAAACCTTGCAGTCCATCTGTCTCCAGCCCAATTAAACCAACCACATGCACACATACAAACCTGCTTTAAGATATCCCACAATATTATGACAAATATGATATATACTGTCAAGAAACTATGGCAAACAATTTACACTTATACTGTCCTCTAATGTAAAATCTCCCAAAGTGCTTCTTAAAGGAAAGATTTAGAATCAAGCTACAGTAACAAAAATTAGATGAAATGATGAAAGTCTCGGTCAAACAGATGGGCCCTGAGAAAGACTTTAAAAAGGATGGAGGCAGAACGTTTAAAGAGGGGTCTTGAGAGAATAGGATTGAAGTGGCTGAACACTGCCAATCATGAAAGTAAGATATACATTTATACAATGCCTTTCATGACTACCGACAACTCAAAGCGCTTTACAGCCAATGAAGTACTTTCGAAGTTGTAATGCAGGAAATGCAGCAGCTAATTTACACACAGGAAAATCCCACAAATAGCAGTATGAGGCTGACCAGATAATCTATTCTTGTGATGTTGATTAAGGGATAAATATTGGCTAAGACAAGGGTTAACTCCAATAGTGCCACCTGCGGGGGCAGAGCCTAGGTTTAACACCTCATGCAACAGATGGCACCTCCCACAATGGAGCACTCCCTCAAGTACTGCACTGGAGTATCACTGCTGATTTTTGTGCTCCCATATCCTGCAGTGGGACTTGAACCCACAATCTCTTGACTCAGATGAGAATGATACCAATTGAGCCACGGCTAACACACATGATTAACAGAAAAGGTAGATGGAAAATAACAGTCAGGTGACTGAAGAGTATTTAAGGGGATCAAGGTTGGAGAAGATGAGTTCGTTGGAGTGCAACAAAACCTTGGAGGGGTTGAAGATGAAACAAGAATTTTACAATTAATAAATTAATATACAGAGACCCAATGCAAGTCAGGAACCAACAGAATAAGGAGACATCGTCTCAGTGGCAATAATACTGTATTTCGACCAGAAGTAGAATGTAATTACAGCATGACAACTTGACATTGAGAGTTTCCATTATTAATGTGGAAATAGGAATTCCTGCCAACTTTTCGTCACATTGCCAGGTGCAAGCAAACACAAGAGTTTTGTTTAACATAAAGGGCTATTTGCTGGATTGTTGGGAGAAAATTGTTTCTCTCATTTGTATTTGTTTTTGCACCATCTGTATCAATGTCTCTCTTCTGCTTTTCTCCACTTCCTTCTGTCACAGTCTCCTTTTTCACCTTCCTTTCAAACATGAGACGAGAGGCAGCACAATGTAACGTGGTGAGGAAGGCAGCCTGTAAATGTTGCAGTTTGAGTTTGGGTGAGGGTTGTGGGGAAAATGTGGTGTTCTGTCTCCTACCTCCATCCACCTCACTACCACGTCCCTGCTCCTTCACCTCTCAACCACACCTTCACTGCCATCATCATGCCTACATCTTATCCTTTGAACTATGCAATCAGCTGTTGTATCATTCCCATCACGTGTCCTTTGACACTGCAATGACTCCACTCTCCTTTTCCACTCAGTACCCTCCCAAATACAGGTGACGAGTGGCAAGAAGCTAAGGGCCCCTTCACTTCAATCCATTTCCCTCTGTGCCTTTCTCCTCTTACATCACTTTCCTTTTTGATTCTCTCCGAAACCAACTTTTCCCTTTAAAGTTAAAGGAAACTACCTTCCTTTCTCTCTAGTTGTAGCCTTGTCTGCATCTCTCTCTGTTCCCCTTCTTTCTGTTGCTCCATTCCTCATCCTCTCCCTCCTGCAACTTTTTTCCCTCCTTGAACCTCTGATTAATTCCCTCCCTCAAATATCCACCATAACATTCCTCATAATTCTCCTCCCACCCCCATTCACTCTACCCAAATGCAGCTCAAGTCACAATTGTAATGGGGAATATTAACAAGTCCAGTGCCTTCAAAGAAAATAAAATAGTATACTTTTTATCATTTAGCTATTTTTTGAATTTATTGGGAGTTGACTTTGCAGCCTGGATTGCAGTCATTGAAGAACACACCCAATTTCTGTTCCATGGAAATCTAATAATTAATCTGATTCTTTCCTACTATCGCCACATCCTGATCTTGCAGGAGCTAATGTGGTGCCAGGCTGTGCATACAAACAAGAGACACAAAAATACCATGTAACTTGCTTTCTATCAGCCTTTTAGACATGAACAGATCATCAGGTGAAGTAGAAGTCATCTAGCTAGACTTTTAAGTCAGATGAATTTGGCAAGAGCATCAACAAGTCCTCTGTCGTTGTAGATACATTTGTGCAGCGAAGCTAAACAAATATTTACTATACCAGAGAATGCACCATAAAAAAGGCCAAGACCAATTATTTTCCCAATACCATGAAATATATTGTTGAATCAAGTTTATCTGTAATAATGCCGTAATAGCAGAATGGCTAGAATTGATCTGGCAGTAAGTGAGTTTGGAGTGATTTTCTTATGAAGCTGAACCATTTTCAGACTAGTTTCATTTTATATTCACTGTAATAAGCGAATAAGATCAAGGGAGCCATTTTAAATCTAACATGTGGCTTCCTACAGCCATTTTACATTCTATATCTTTATTATTATTCACTATATTGATTTTGTATTTAGGGCCAGGCTTGTAACAAATGATCTCTTCAAGGAATATACCTTAATTAAGTTATAATTAATAAATTGAAACAATCAATAAATATATGAAACACACTGGCTTCTTAATTTTAAGATAGTACAGTAGAAGCTTAAATCTTTCTAGAAGATGCAAAGCTAACAGAAAGTTTTTAGACAAAGTAATTTTTCTAACTTTATAAGCCATAGAACATCATGGTCTGCTAGGCTCTGGCTCAAGAATAAAGCTTGTTACTCACAATCTGATCAAAATTAATACAATTAATTAAAATTGTATCTTTGGAAGGTGTCATTAAAGAACCAATGAGCTAACAATTTGCCTGACCTGGTACGGCTTGATGTCTACTGAAAGGGGTAAAAATAGGATCAAGCTAGCTGGAAACTGGAAGATAGCTGATTCTTGTCAAAGGGGTACCAGGGGGGTTATGCTTATCTGGCTTGATCACCCATCAGATGTTGTAAAAGCCTGTTTTTGGATTTCATAAGTATATCTTTTTCCTTCTGTATGGATTGTACATAATTCAATCATAATTGGGTCTGGTTCGGAAAGGAAGTTGTGAACTGGTCTTAATTTGGACACTCACTGTATTCAGTTAGGAGTGTTTACCCATATAAACCTCTCATTCACTCAGACTTAATTAACTCTATATCAATAAGTATTTTTTTTTTTTTAAATAAACTTATTTTGAATTTGCTATCCGAGAGTCAAGTCCTACCTTGCGGTTGAAAGTCTTGTTCAGACCTGATTGAGTTAAAACAAATCACTAGAGAATTGGATTTATCACAATTCAACTTAAATATTTTAATAAACCATTCCAAATTCTTATAGTTGGAAAGCATACTTCTATAATTAACATTCAGCACTCAGAAAAGAGCTAACACTGTTTTGCCAGAATCTGCAATGCAGCACATTAAAGCAAGTGCACACCCCAGTCACAGGAACCTAGGCCAACCCTGATATTAAATTCAATATCGATTTCTCTGTACAACACACTCCCCACACAGCACAGTCACACTCGCCCACTAGAGGAAAATAAGCCAAATGAAATGTAGATCCTGATCCAAAGCCAATCTTGGGTGAACTACAACAAAAATCAAAACATCAATTAAAATTTTACATCTGTTGCTCTGCACTCAGCGGTCTCTTTTTAATCAAGAAGTGGAAATAATAACATTCAAGAACTGTCCGGAGCAATCATTTAAAGGAGTTTGATTTTTGCTCTGACATTAAGCTGACTTTTACTATAGAAGATTTATAGGAAAGGACAAAGTAGAGGAGGCTGCAGCCATAGAGAGACAGCCCCACTTATCTGTCAACTAATATGATATAGCTTACTGTATGTAGTACTACTGTGGCAATGGCATGGGTACCTTGTGTTTGCAGCAACTTCAGATACAGAAATTAAAACATTTTAACTTTTTTATTATGGCCGGTAAGAAAATAATACGCACCTAAGCAGACAAAGCTTCAAAGAGGAACAGGCAAATTATCTCTGGTGTCCCGGCCGAGTTTACCCCTCAATCAACATCACTAAAACAAAGTGCTGTAATGGCTAAGGTGCCACCTTCCGGATGAAATGTTAAAGAGGCCCCACCTCTCAGCTAGACAGAAAAGATCGCAAAGCACTTACTTTCGAGAAGAGCAGGCGAGTTATCCCACGTCCTGGCCAATTTTTATCCCTCAACCAACAACACTAAAACAGGTGATCTGGTCATTATCACATTGTTGTTTGTGGGAGCTTACTGCGAGCAAATTGGCTGTCCCGTTTCCTACATTACAACAGTGACTATACTTCAAAAGTACTTCATCTTTGAGACTTCTTGATCATTAAAGGAGCTAAGTAAATACTAGACTTTTTTCTTAACCTGCTAGTGCTGCCCAGAAGGGACCATGAGGGACTAAGTAAAATGGAGTATTAGAATTTTTCTATTTATAGAACTAGACTGTTACCGGGATGAGGTGATTGCCCTGAGTGGGATTAAGTGGACCAGGGCTATAATCTATAGAATGAAGAATGAAACATAAAATTCTTAAAGGGTTTGACAGGGCTGATGCTGGAAAGACATTTCCCCTGACTGGCAAGTCTCCATTAGGGGCCAGATTCAGAATACTTATAAGGGGGTGGTCATTTATAATGATGGTATTTTATTCAAGAAACAAATTCACTGCCCAAAGGCTGAATTGCAGTATGACTTATGTCGGAAAATTAATATGTAGACTAAGTAATAGGTTAAAAGTGTGAAAACATGTAATAATCATGTGGGATCAAAAATAGACAAATTCAGCAGGTAACAAGGAAGAGGTGAGCAGAATATTGAAGGAAAGGTAATATTAAATCCAAATTATATTAAAATTAAAAACCAATGCCTACATTACAAGCATTGAAGTACATATAGATTTTATCATCATTTGAGTACTGCACTGAGGACCCAAGCCATGTAAGAAAGGGCTACGCTGGTGCCTTTCCTTCCTGCATCTTAACATGGTTGAATTTGGTCTAACCAGAGTTACCTTGATTGCTCTGGGCATGGTGGGGATAACCAGTTCCAAAATCGGGTAGACCGCATAAGGAATTTTCCAAACTTAGTACAAATATCTTCTTGTTTGTACAGTTCTGAGCTTCGTGACATGAAAGGCATTGTCATATGACTGGTGAAGACTTACGATCAATCTCAACAAACGATTTTGTATTCAATCGATCTGGGCAACTTGCGCCAGGGTGCCACACATGCACTAAATATTCATGGATCGAATGTAGCCAGTGTAGATTAACAGCAGGTTCTGGACACAGAACCTGAAAGAGCTGAGGGATCTGAGAATGAACATCTGTCCCTTTTTTAAAAAATATATTGTCCACTTGGCCAGTCCATTTCATGTCATCTTAACGCATATACCCAGAACTTTCAAGGCACTTGTGTCAAGAGTGCAATTGCCTCAAAGGGTATGTGTTCATGTCTACTGAGGTTCACTTGCATGGCATTACATTTAGTAATACTTAACCGCACGCTGCTTTCTCCACACTATTCATTGAGGGTGTCAAGTTTCCTGACCCTTGCTGACTGCAACCTCTATTCCACAACTGTCATACCGTCCATGTATTTCCAGTATTTGATGTCAAATCAATGAGAATTAGCAAAAGGATTGACCCTAGCCGAGTACTGGGGCACACCTGCTGTTAATTGAACACTTTTGGATAGACAGACACTGAATGAGACACATGAAGTGCAGTTAATGAGGAAGTCAGCAATCCACTGGACAAGGATCTGTTGAGATATCTGTTATAATAATGGTGGAGGTTGTTCCAAGCTTATCGGAGTTTTTACAAAGGAAGTTCACAACATCAACCAGAGAGTAGGATGCCAATCTTCCAGCTCAGCTACCAAACTGATGGGCAATTAACTAAGGGATCGAAGTGTGACGGTAACCACCTAGTCGTGAACCATTCCACAATCTTAGAGTAGTCTATCACTGTGATGGGGCATAGTTTACCAAGTATTGCTGGTTGTTGCTTCAGCACTGGAACAACAATTGCTTGCTTCCATTGATGTTGAAGCCATCAGCAAAGGAAGCATTCAAGACATTGCATAAAGGAACACTAAACTCAAAAGCAAAGAATCGGATAAGTTTAGCTGGAACTCTGCCATGACTAGTCAGGTTTAATTCTTAAGAACTCTAGGAAGACTCCCCATGGTTGGATCACAGGAGGATCCCTCACTGATAGAAACTTGAGTAACTGGGAAATGTCCACAGATGACATATCGCCAGCACTGTCTGCAAAATATCTATTAATGGCATTAGAGAGTGGCTGGGACTGTTCTCCATTAGGAACTACAATGATCGAGAAGACTGGTAAGATAACATCATCAGTTTAACATGTCAATACCACGATGGTGGATTATCCTTCTGCATTTCCTGGTCATGACAGAAGTGCGTGTTTGTAATGGCACGTTGAACCTTGTTACAGTACACAATCCACTCCTAGGAGTCTGTGCTGCAGAAAAATGTTTGACATTTACCGATAAAAAACTTCACCTTAGGTGTGATCCAAGCTTTGGTTGCTTTGATAAACATGAACACTCTTACAACGAAAGTAAATATTCAACGCTGACAGCAAGGTAGTGTAAAATGCATCCTGGTTGAAGAAGCAGAAGAAGAATTGGGCATCTCATGCCAAGAGTGGGAAGATATCCAGTGACCGAATGTTCAAGAATCAGAGTCCCTGATCCCATGACACTGATACACTGTGCCATGTAGGGTAGGCAATCGGGGAGACCAGGAGAAAGTTATGATCACTGTTGCCAAACTTCATTTTATTTGAGGGGATGCAGATTGGGTAAAATCTTATCCAAAATTATTGTTTCTTGTAGGTTTACCTACTATCTGTTGAAGGGCAGCAAATGAGGTCAGTGTCCACTTGATTGAAACCCCTTAAGAAATTCGACCTCTTGGGTGACCAGACTGAACTTCGTCAACCAACTTCATTAATTCAGATTCCTTACTGCAACTAGTGGGGGAGTACATGGCAGCAATGTAGATTCCTGAAATATCTCTGGGCAAACAGCGGGGGCACACTATTTCAAGATCTGCTGGAAATGTAATGTTGTCAAGAGAGATTGAATTGAGTTCCTAATTAGCATATATCAGCACACCACCACCCTTTCAAGCTGTATGGTACTTTGAGAAAAGAAGAAACCCATCCATTGAAAACTCAGGACTGTGAATCTTTGGAATTCTCCAACCCAGAAGGCTGTGGATGCCCTGTCCTTGGAGTATATGCAAGAGAGATTGGTAGATCTTTGGGCATTAAGCAGATCAAGGGATATGGAGATGGTAGGGAAGGTAAAGTGGAGGTAGAAGATCAACCATAATCTTATTGAATGCCAGAGCAGACTCAAAAGGACAAATATAAAAATATAAAAACAGATCTTCATTGTATTTTAATTTGCTATCATTCCAATTCATCCATTTGCCTTTTACTATTATTCATTTGTATCATTATTCAACATTAATCCTCCAACACACAATGCAAGGTCACCTTGACAATGCATATCTGAAAAACGTGAGCATTTGGCTCGGAGTGACTTTCCTGTACTGAATCTCCCCTTCCCCGTACTGAATCTCCCCTTCCCCCTCCATCTGCTACTTTTATAAAGGCTACAATCAATTAATCTCCCCTCCTCCCTCCCCAGTAACACAAGTCCTGTCTTCCTCCTGCACACATCCCCCCATGCACCTCCCTAGCCCATAGCCTCCATCTTGGCCTCCTCTCCTAAAGTCACTGGCTGTTGTATAAATGCTCTAGGGCGCAGTGTCAATGTGCCACCTGACAGCAGGCAGGAGTGAAGATAAGAGTCTAGACCAAACCTGCCCTCACCATATCGTGACCGAGAGTGGAAACCCTAGCCAATTTTCCCTCAAAAGGGGGAATCCAGGGATGCTAAGCCCAATCATAGTACAGTTGTGTAGGCAAGCTGATTCAGCACAGCCTCATAATTAAAACTGGAAACTTCCTAGAGTTGCTGGAGGAGTTGCTTTCTCAAGACAGGATTTGTACGTGACAATATTCTAGCTTTGGAAAAAGCTGGAAGTAAGAAAAGAAAGGGAAGCAACAGCACTGTAGCTTGGAAAGAGGCAGTAAGTATATATTGAAAGGGGCTGTGGTCTAACAATTCTGCTTGTACTTAGAACCACGCAACTGTACAAATCTTGAAAACTGTGTAATACAAAGGGGTGCATATCATCTTGGAGGTAGTCCCGTTTTGAGCATCTGAACACACCATCCATTCTTTCTCCTCTTCCCCCACCAATATTACAGACAATGAAGTTAGGAAGAACCTGTCCTTTCTCCTTCACTGCTCAAATCTGCTTTATGTTTAACGTATGAAAGTTACAGCATTCAAATATACAATCCCCTGGTCTAATCAAATCAAGGTCTTCATTTTTCATTTTAAAATGTCCAATTTGAGAGAAAGGGTTAATCGATTGGTCTGGATCCTAAGAAACAAACAAATCAATTTAGTCCTTTTAAAAGGCTTGAAAATTAACTTGTCAGATATTAGGAGCAGACCTTTTACACCTCCTCCCCCCCCCCCCCCCCAAATTTACCAGGGACAGAATTTACATTTATAAACAAGAGATCTAATGAAGTAAAAACAATAGATTAGACAGGGATTCACAGATTATGGTGGGCCAAACTGAAGTTCTGGGACTCCAAGCCTTTTATGTTAAGTAATGGAAATCAGGTGCAAATGTAGGGAATTGCATCCCTAAGCTTCTCATGATGAAACACTGGCCCAAATACTCTGTCATTAGCTGCAGTAGATAATTCTTCTCCAAATGAAAGTGCTCCACAAATTGCGCTATTTAATACTAATCTTGCATTTCCATCTGAGTTTGTGTAAAATGTGAGTCAAGAATTTGAAATTCATGTATATTCTTGGCTACAAATAGGTTAGGCTAAACCAGATAATATAACCAATAAACAGGAGATCGTAGGGAGGTTGATCTGGCATTGCAGTGGCTCTCATGATGTGGGTGTAGAAAACTCACACTGACTGTAAACATACTGTATGCATATATAATTAGCATGCTCATCTCCACAATGCAATAACTGCTGTGATTGCAACATCACAACTCAAGTGTTCAGAAATGTTTTCTACATTTGTGACTTCACAAACCATCTGGTCTTTTATAACTGAATTGCTGAAAATGTTATCTTCAACTTCATTACTTCCATCAACCTAAAAATTGCTGCTGCTTCAATTCTCACTTCAGAACTTTACAAAGAACCAGAATTTAAAAAGCTTGGAAAAACACTAAACCAGTTCTTTATTATGCTTACTGCATACAGGCACGCCAAGGCAACTTTCTAGTGACTTAATTCAAAAGTCAAAATCAGAAAACAGGGTTACTGTGCAATTTACAAGCATATTTCTGAGGTTAATTTCTGCAGATGACGGAGCTATTTGTCTCCCTATAGCTAGCAGGTACACTGTGAAAGTGTAAATGATTAAAGAGGAGAAAAATAAACAAACAGCTCGCTGTGAATCACACCCATTTCCAACAGAGGGGGAGGAGCCAGGGTGGCTGAACATCATTGTATCCAATGCTCATCTTGGAAACATCACATATGAGCAAAATCCTGGAAAATGCACTAATCAGTTAGGTTCTACTGAAGGCTCATAGGGACCCTA
This sequence comes from Carcharodon carcharias, assembly GCF_017639515.1. Lineage (NCBI taxonomy): Eukaryota > Metazoa > Chordata > Chondrichthyes > Lamniformes > Lamnidae > Carcharodon > Carcharodon carcharias. Next base: position 125,127,165 of record NC_054473.1, on the reverse strand, counting down.
CACAAGTGCTTGTATCTATGAGCAACTTTTTAAGTAAAGGTTTCAAAAATCAGGACAGACAAAACCAATGAAAGGCTCATCAACTGAAAATCACAGTAGACATCAAATAGGATAGGGAGTTTACATAACATTATATCTGCAATTGTCACCAATGCCCTTCTCTTTTCTGTCCCATTCCCCATGTGCGTGTGTGTGGTTAGATTACATTATTTATAAATTTGCAGCGTAGCTAACCAGAATAACAAATATCTTAACTAGATCAAAGATTGCTGTTATAACTGCCCTTTTTGTGTTCTGCATACTAAGAGACCTTCAAAATATCTTGAATGGTGACTTGTTCCTTCCTCATGTACACGCTAACTCTAGACATCCTCCAGAAAGATGGATATCAGTTTTGATATTATTCACAGATGACAGTTAGTTGTAACTCTCTAATACTCCCAATACTTCAGTGTTGGCAGGCTGCTTTCCCAACATCCAGTCTTAGGTGAACTTCAATTTCTTCCAGTTAAACATTGGGAAGACTGTTGTCTTCAGTTCCTGTGTGTACCCTCACCATATTCCAACCTCCTTGATTATCATCTCAGGTTGAAACAGACAAACTCAGTATCCTATTCAATCCTGAGTCAAGCTTCCAATCTCATATGCTCTATCCAGTTACAGGTCACCTACTTCCTACTCTATCACCCACCTCTGCCGCACTCCTTCAGTGCCTGAACCCTCAGTTCTCAGCACCAGGTTCAATTGTTCCAATGTTCTCCCGTCTGTTCTGCCATTCTCCACCCTGCATTAAATCCCTGTTCATCCAAAACTCTGCTACAGCTAGTAGCCTATCCCACACCAAATCTCATTCGCCTATCAATGCTATCCTTGGTGATCTACATTGGCTTCAGTCCACAAACACCTATAAATTCAATCCCTTCCCCCCCACTCCACCAGGGTTATCTGTCACTTGCTCATCCTGCTTTCTACCCTTAATGTCATCATCAGCACATTCCTCAGCCAAAATCACCACTGTCAACACCCCTTCGTCCTTTTGGATACGACAACTTTAGCAATCTCTTCTTTGCCTCCACCTATCACTGGCCCTTTATTCAGCTTCACCTGTCCTGCCCCCCTTCAACCAGCATGTATTCCCCCTCATTTCTAGTTTTCCTTAGTTCTGATGAAGTCATACGGACTCGAAACGTTAACTGTATTTCTCTCGGCAGATGCTGCCAGACCTGCTGAGATTTTCCAGGTATTTTTGTTTCAGATTTCTAGCATCCACAGTATTTTGCTTTTACATTATATTTAAATCTATTCATAACTTTTCCCAATCCCATCCGTGTGACCTCTTTAGGCCCATAACACTGCCCACAAGCTCTTCATCCCTTTGACTCTGGTAACTGTGCATCTTCCACCTTCTCCACCCCAGAATCGGTAGTCAGGCCTGAAGTTACATAGAATTTTACAGCCTGGAATATGCCATTCAGCCCAAGAGGTCAATGCCGGTATTAGTGCTCCACACAAGAATCCTCCCTCTATGCAGATTACAACTTTAAGAAACACAGCAAGATATTTATCCACTTGTAAACGTGTTACCTAAATCAAGTTGTTGTTTTGTGTTAAGGAACACCCATGTATTTGCCCAAGGCCATCTTAATTCTACATTATATTAACTTGCCATTGACAACTCCAGCACAGCCCACCTTTCCCCTGCGGACACTGACTGTTCTCACAAAATATTCATTAAAACTTTTGAGCTTTCACCAGTCTTGCAACTCCAAGTCATTGTCAATTTACAACCCCACCAAGCTCCCTGAACATTAATCAAACAGGATCACTCAGGAATTTAAAAAAACAACTTTCATGGGTCAGGGGCTCCTACACTCAAAGACAACTAACTTATTAAAAAACAGCATCTGAAAGTCCTCCATTTCTTTAAAATATTTACTTGCCAAAAATAAAACATTTTAGATGAAAGGCTACATTCAACCTTTATAAACCAATTCCCAAGGGGACAGGCAGACCACTTCCATAATTTTCCAGGATCCAGCTGCTGGTGAGCAGCCATTGTCCAGCTTTTATTTACTGTGCCCCCTTCACCAACCCCACAAAAATAAGGCGGCTTCTGGAACAATTTGGAAAGGTCAAAAGGAAGAGACCTCCAGTATACCACTGTATACCAGCTGGTGAAAAGTCCACAATTTTCCTGCAATCAGTTGTCAAACATCACAGAACGTTCTTACAATCTGGAGGATACAGAGACAAAATTTTAATGCTTACATAAAATCAATTAGAAAAGTGATGGGTTGGTAAACAGGCAGCAATTCTATTTGTGCTTAGGACTTAAGTGCAGGTGATGACGGAAATATCTATTATTTGTACAAAGTATTGAATAACTGAGAACTTACACAATTTTCATTTGCTGAATTTTTCTTTTAAAATGTAAAGGAATGCACATGTTCTTAATGTTTAAAACTTGTCAACGTATATTCATTAAGAATCAAGTTTCATTGGAAAGCATGATCGACATGCTGCCCAGGTACAGTGTAAGTTAATCTTGCACACATTTTATTGCAATTTAAGAGCATTTATTATATTATATTTGGAGCAATGCAAGATAATTAAGAGCATTCTAGTATTGAGCAACTAATATCCATAGTAACTTGCATCATAAAAAACAATTTAGCTTGTTAAAATGGTGAGTTTTAAACACCAATTGGACATAAACACATCATGTGACAGTATCACTTCTTCAAAAAAGAAAACTAAAGAAAATCTTGTCTTGTATGAAATGGCTGAGAAAATTGCTATATCCTGAGTAAACGTCATTGGGCACCATTTAACAAACTCATCACTCAAGGAAGAAATGCAGAAAATACAAATCTGACAGTCTGGACAAAACCTCCAGCATTTTCCGTCTTCAATAAAGCAAAGAATATGTTATAGTTGAACATTTTAAATAAAAGTAAGTCAGAAACTTACAAATACAGGGTTGCCTTCTTAGAAATTAAGATATCAGGATTGAGTAGTAAAATATCTAGGAATGTGTAGTGATTTAATAACTGTGGACAAAGACTGAGCCAATATGTGACAATTTGTAACACATTCTCTAAAACACAACATAACTCGAAAAATCAGTCACATGCAGAAATCAACATCTTAATTCCAGTTACAATATTCAGCAGTTGGCATTATAATGCAACAATTCTGCTGAATCACACTCAACAATAACTAGAAAAGGTCATCATCTCTTCTGAATGCACACTGCTCAAACAGTTGCCTGCCATTTTATAGACACAAAACAACATGCTCCCTAATTACATTCCTCAAAACAAATGATCATGATCTGATTAATGAAAATCAGGCTGTCTGATGATACAAAGAAGGGTCTGCAGCAAACTATAAATTTTGAACACTCATTCATTGGGGTATAGAACAACATTGCAAATGGCCCAAGATCCTAACATTTTTCATGATGTGTTTGAGATCACCAAGATACAATCCTGTGTTACTTAGGAATTGCTAGACAATAACAAAACATCTTAGCCCATCTACACCACCTGCTGCAAAACTTCATGTCAAAATTTAATGCATTCATTTATTTATATAGCACCTTACTACATTTCCCAGGCACCTCTCAAAGAGGTTATGCACTGTGAAATACTCTGGAGTACAGTAACTTACATAGGCAAACACGGCAGCCATTCTTCATACCAGATCCAACAAACAATGTGAATAAAACTTTTGATCTGTGTCAGTGATATAAACTGTGAAAACATTTGGCAATATTCCTGAGAATTTGATTTAAGGTTTCAGGTTACTGAACATTTTTGGCTATGGAAATCAGAGTTGAACCAATGTTCAAAATTACTCATCCCCCAAGCCATACAGATATGAACATTCAACATAGGTTAGTCAACATTGTTAACTATGCTGAATGATACATGTTATGGAGCAATAAAATTATCTTCTACTCAACCCTTATAGTTAGAGCCAAATCATCTGCTGATCTTGATGCAAAAGAGCAAGATTATTTGCATCCCAAAGTATAGTAGATATATTTATGCAATGTACTGGATGATCTACATAATCAGAGGCATCAGCTCTACAGCAACCTAGAACAAAACTGTCAAGGTATCAACCTGATAAAACAATTTAAATACATCCCTGCTTATTTTGGTACATCGCATTGTACCACCAGGGTTAGCCTGACAAACAGTTCTCTCCTATTCTAAAACCAAACAGTCTATGTCTTGCATTTGCGATGATCCATTTATATTAAATTGGCAGAGAGCACATTGAATTGAGCTAGTTTAATTATACTATTGGCTTTCTCAACTCTGCAGCCATCTTTTTTTTTCCTGTATATGCATTTTAGATGCTGCACGCACAAAATCCTGCATTCTCATTTCAGAGATAACTAATAATGGATGAAATGAAATATTTATATACAGCAGGCAAAGCTCAAGTAGGAACGACTGGTCATATTTGTGTCTCCAGGTTATACTGCTAAACACCAGAATAAAACTTATGCCGAGCTTCCAATCCTAATGCTGATCCAGCTTGAATAATTGGCCATATTTGACCATCAGATTTCAGGCAATTTCAGGTCTGGCAATCAAAATGGGGTACCAATGACAAATATGTAAAATTAGTACAATGCTGAATAAAATGGAAAACTTTATAGAACTCACAGTAAGCAATAAGACATGGCCTGGTAAGTTGAAAATGTATGCACATTCTGAAAGTTTACAAAAATATATTTTGAAGGGTTGGCCCATAGACCATACAGTTCAATCACTCAAATATTAATTGATTTGGTTTCAGTTATTATGGTAAAGCATTCTCCAAGCAATGGAAGTAACACCTCACTTTTTTTACTCATTCATAATTTTGAAATCTTCTATTAGATCCCTTGTCATTCTGTGAATATAACCCTAACCATATCCATTCATTTCTGGCATTGACCTTGTAACACACAATGTTTTACACATGTCCAAGATCCTTCCTTAAAAGTGGTGCCAAAACTCTATGCAGTAGAGTTCTTAAAACCTCCATGCTCTGTATTCAATATCCCTATATGACCAGAACTTCATTGTCCATTTATAGCATTTATTACATGTTGTGCCATTTTAATCTTCCTAACAATCTGTGTAGCCACATCCCTAGATCTCTCAGCACTACTGAGAATTTTAATACTTGTTATATTTCAGTTTCTCCTAAAAAAACGCTGCTTCACATTTCTCCATGATGGATTGCATTTGAAACTTTCCTAATTCTTTAACCTGTCTACATTCTTCTCTGGTCTCTCAAATACATCCTCCGTTTCCCATGCCCTTTAACTGTCCAGTATCATAAGAAAATATAGCACAGAAGACCCTCACTATGATCACCGTGCTAATGTCAAGACTTCAATTGACACCACTTATTCTAATCTCAATTCCTTGACTTCTATATTATTTCTTTTCAAGCCTAATTCTCTTTAAAATTATAGTCAGTTGCAATAACACGTGACAATCCTCTATCTGAAATAGCTCTTCTAATTTTTCACCACTCTAAAGAAGTCTTGCTGCAATTATATAGGCTTTGGTGAAATGACACCTGACACAGTGCATACAACTTTGGTTGCCTTACCCAGGAAGGATGTTTTTACCCGAGGGGGAGTGAAATGAAGGTTCGTTAAACTTATTCTAGGAATAAGGGGATTGTCCAATGAGGAGAGATTGAGTACACTAGGCCTACATTCCCCTCCTTTCTTATAAACTTTAGGGAATCTCATTAAAGTTCTTAAAGGGCTTCATATTAATGCTAGGAGGATGTTTCCCCTGGCTGGACAGTCCAGAAATAAGGGTCAAAGTACCAGAATGAGGGGTCAGCCATTTAAGAATGAGGTTAGAAGAAATGTCTTCACTCAAAAGGTTTACAGATCACCAGAATTTTCTACCCCAGATGACAGCAGATAATGCAGTCCTTGAGCATATTCAAAGCAGAGATCAACAGATTTTTGGATATTTAAGAGGATTGAAGAATATGAGGATAGTGCAGGAAGCTGGAGTTGAGATAGATCAGCCACAATTGTATTGAATGGTGGAACAGGTTTCAACATCCTACTTCTGTTTCTAACTGTTAAGTAATGATAATCCCGAGTCTAAACCTCATTACTGATTTGTCAATCAATACAAATAATACTTCACTATATACCTTCTGAAAACCTTTCAATCTTAAAATCCTCTATTAGGTTTCCCCCTTAACTTCTCTGTTCTAGTGAATAAAGTACATTGTCACATTCTTTCTTCCTAAACAAAATCTTCATGCATGGTGTCATTTTATTGAATCTCCATTATACACTTTAAAACTTACATGGCTCAAATATCCTTTCTAAACTGGAGTGCCCAAATCTGCATTATATCCTCTCTCCGAAATTCATTATACCCTTCAGATTTTTACATTCTTTCAATATTCCAATCTGCAAAGCCCAGAATCTGTTTTCCCTTTATGGCCTACTCTACCAGAGCACCCAGAACTTTAAAGATCAATGTTTAAAAATCTAGAGCTTTCTGTTCTTCCATACTGTTAAGAATACCACTGAGGACATGTTTTCTCACACCAATCTTTTCTCCCCAAAGATATAGTGCATTTCTTTCTACATTGAGTTGAGTCTGCCACCATTTTACAACCTGTTTATGTTTACCAGCAAGCTCCCTCAGTTGGCCATGTTACTAATTTTACAGTAGCAATCTTACAATAACTTTAATTTGTCATTTTTATCATAGAGAAGACCGATTAAACTTTTTGAGCAATGTTGATTGATGGGTAAACATTGGCCATCACACCAAGAGAACTCCCCTGCATTTTTCTGAATGGCGTCATGAGATCAATTATATCCACTTAAATAAGCGGGTGGGACTTTGGTCAGCACTCGGACAGTATAGCGCTTCAATGTCAGCCAAGTTCTGGAATGGTGCTAAAATCCTAGATCTCCCTAATATTTGCTCTTTTTCAGCCTGACATGTTTTTAAAAAAGCACTTCCATCTATTTTAACAGTAAACCCAGTTACATTTGATGACTCAGCTCTAATTTCTTTCCCTTCAGATTACTTCATTGCCCTGAACTAACTCACTAGACTTGCTCATGTACTGAATTCAAAAACACTCCTAAATGCATTATTTAAACACATCCCATTTTGGTTACTTCTGGATAGATTGTTCAGAGAGGGATTGAGGACAGGATGCACTTATTACTCAAACCCGATCATCCCCACATGTCAAAAACACAACGATTTCACAAAGACACATCCTAAATTCTCTATACAGCTTGAAAAAGGATTGACTTCATTGCACTTCAGTTATGCATTTTTCATTTTTATATTGATATTTTCTCTCCTTTCCACTGATACACACTCCCTGCACTAGCATTAGATGATACAAAAATCCCAGCACAGAAATAATTACTACTATTGGGATTCTTCCAAAACAGTGCACATCAATCAGCATATGTTTTTCTCCGAGTATTGGACAACTTGTTGCTCCTCCACTGCTATCTTGAATGGTTCAGTTAACTTGGCAGACCAGGGAATAGAAACTAGAACTTTTCAGATTTATTTAACGGTGTGCTGAAGCAACCTTAACTCAACAAGGTTAACCCACAAGGTTTGATTTTAATGGATTACACTGTTAAACTCTGACTGTTACAAACTATTTGCTATTGCAACCTAAATGACTTCAAGAATAAGTACAATGGAAGTGACACACTGTTGCCAATTCATGGAGAAAAGACTCTTCCTTGGAATAATGACAGAATCTTGGTTTAACATGTTGTCCAAAAGACAGAATATCTCTGCCAGAACGGTACTCCCTGGGACACCCCCACCAGCACAGCACTCCCGAGTGGCCCCTCACCTCCGACAGCACAGCCGCACCCACCCCGCCTCCAACAGCACAGCCGCACCCACCCCGCCTCCAACAGCACAGCCGCACCCACCCCGCCTCCAACAGCACAGCCGCACCCACCCCGCCTCCAACAGCACAGCCGCACCCACCCCGCCTCCAACAGCACAGCCGCACCCACCCCGCCTCCAACAGCACAGCCGCACCCACCCCGCCTCCAACAGCACAGCCGCACCCACCCCGCCTCCAACAGCACAGCCGCACCCACCCCGCCTCCAACAGCACAGCCGCACCCACCCCGCCTCCAACAGCACAGCCGCACCCACCCCGCCTCCAACAGCACAGCCGCACCCACCCCGCCTCCAACAGCACAGCCGCACCCACCCCGCCTCCAACAGCACAGCCGCACCCACCCCGCCTCCAACAGCACAGCCGCACCCACCCCGCCTCCAACAGCACAGCCGCACCCACCCCGCCTCCAACAGCACAGCCGCACCCACCCCGCCTCCAACAGCACAGCCGCACCCACCCCGCCTCCAACAGCACAGCCGCACCCACCCCGCCTCCAACAGCACAGCCGCACCCACCCCGCCTCCAACAGCACAGCCGCACCCACCCCGCCTCCAACAGCACAGCCGCACCCACCCCGCCTCCAACAGCACAGCCGCACCCACCCCGCCTCCAACAGCACAGCCGCACCCACCCCGCCTCCAACAGCACAGCCGCACCCACCCCGCCTCCAACAGCACAGCCGCACCCACCCCGCCTCCAACAGCACAGCCGCACCCACCCCGCCTCCAACAGCACAGCCGCACCCACCCCGCCTCCAACAGCACAGCCGCACCCACCCCGCCTCCAACAGCACAGCCGCATCCACCCCGCCTCCAACAGCACAGCCGCACCCACCCCGCCTCCAACAGCACAGCCGCACCCACCCCGCCTCCAACAGCACAGCACTCCCTGGCACCCCCCACCTCCACCAGCACAACCAATTCCCTGGCACCCCCTACTTCCACCATCACAACCGACTTCCTAGCACCACCCTCCCCCACCCCCACCTCTACCTCTGTCAGCACAGCATTCCCTGGCATCCCTCATCTCCAGCAGCAGTGCTCCCCAGCACCACTGCTGTGCCAGTGCAGGGCTCCCCTTGTACCAGCTACGCTCTCCCAACACCAATGTCCTGCCAGCATAGCACACCCTCAGCATCACTGCTCTGACAACACAGCACTCCCCCAACACCAGCAGCACTTACCCCTAGCACCTGCATGGCATTCCCTTGGTACCAGTAACCATCAGAATGGCAGTTCCTCCACCCCCAACGCCCCATCAGCACAATGCTCCCCCAACACCAGTGCGTTCTGACCCCACCAGCATGGCACTCTCTCCCCCACACAACCCACCCCACCAGCAGTAGAACTCTGACAGCACAGCACTCCCCAACACCAGCAGCACTCCTCCTGGCACTGCCAACCCTCCAGCACAGCAGTCCCCTGGCACCAGCACCACTCCACCTAGCCAGTCAGTATGCCACACCCTCCGCTCTGCACTGGAGCGTCAGTCTCTGGACTGGGATTTGAACCCAAATCCTCTGACTCAGGGGCGACAGAGAGACCAACTATCCCACTACTGGCAGACACATTATCTACCTGAGGATGTGCTGACAACTGAAGCCGTTTAAACAGGCGGCTTCCTCGGCAGTGGCCGCGAGGAGCCTCAGTGGGTGTCAGCGTGGAGCAGGCTGGGGATTCCCCCTGTTATTACCGGGGGGGGGGGGGGTGGTGGTGGTGGCGGTGAGGAGCGATGGACAGAGACAGTGAGCGAACAGGCCTCCCTCCCCGGGCTGCCGTTACCTTTCTGTCCAAACGGATAAGCTGCTACCTCCAGCTGCCTCTCCCGGCCGGTACCCACTCACCACCACGCGCGCCGCCCTCCCATTGGACAGAGCAGGAATCCGGCAGGCCCCGCGCGGCGCCCTCGTCGCCCTCCTATTGGCTCTTCGGGACACCCAGCAGCCACTGCGTTGACCCCCCAGCCTCCCCTCCGATTGGTCAATAATCCGTCCCAGGAACCGCCGCGTCGCGTGCGCGACTGCACCCCTCATCCTCAGGAAATCTCATTGGCCGAGAGGTTGGGCGGCAGGTCGAGCAGGCCAATCAAACAATTTACAACCATTGGATTGTAAACTCACTATTCTAAGAGATTGAGATAACTCCGTTCAAATAGGGTTCTCAGTGAGATAGCTGGAGCAGCTTTTAGGGAGGAGGGTGTGTACAGCTGGAAGGGCTTATAGATGTTCTGATGCATCCCTGAGTACTGCTCCTTTCCTGGACAACTACCCGAGGGCATGAAGTGTTGCCAGCTGCAGGTTTCTGGAGTTTCTAAACAGGGCCTCAGTGAGACCACATCTGTAGTACTGTTGTGATCAATTTTGGTGTCCTCACTTGAAAAAACAGATCAAGGCAAAATACTGCGGATGTGGAAATCTGAAACAAAAGCAAACGATGCTGGAAAAACTCAGCAGGTCTGACAGCATCTGTGGAGAGAAAGACAGAGCTAACATTTCGAGTCCGTATGGCTCTTCAGCTCTGAAGGATCATACGGACGCGAAACGTTAACTCTGTCTTTCTCTCCACAGATGCTGTCAGACCTGCTGAGTTTTTGCAGCATTATTTATGATTGCATTAGAAGCTGTTCAGAGAAGGTTCACTCGGCTCATTTCTGGGATGAAGGACTTATGGAGAAAGTTTGAACAGGTTAGGCCTTTATCCATTGGAGTTTAGAAGAATGAGAAGTGATCTTATTGAAACATAAAAGATCCTGAGGGGATTTGATAGGGTAGACACTAGGAGGATGTTTCTACTTGTGGGAGAGACAAGAAGTAGGGGATGCAGTTTAAGAATAAGAGGTCTTCCTTTTAAGACTGAGTGAGATTTTTTTTCTCTAAGAGGGTTGTTAGTCTTTGAAATTCTCTTCCCTAGAAAGCAATGGAGGCTGGGTCGTTGAATTTATTCAAGGCTGAGTTAGATTTTTTGATAGACGAGGAAATCTAGGATTATGGGGGGCAGACCACAACCAGATCAGGCTTGAAAGGCTGAATGGCCTACTCCTGCTCCTAAGTCCTGTGTTCCTAAGTTTTGGAGCTTGAGCAGCAGCTGGAGTCACTATGGTGCAGCCACAAGGCTTAGAGTCACATGGATAGCACATTTCTTGATGTGGTCACCCTGCAGTCAGAGAGGGATTAGGCGACCACCGGGCAGTGAAGGAGGACCAAGCAGGTAGCAGGAGTCCTCTGAGTGCATCTCACTCCCCAATAGGCAGTAAGTTCTGAATACTGGTGTGAGTGATAGGACATCTGGGGAATGCAGCAACAGTCAAGTCCATGACAATACGGTTGGCTCAGCTATGCAGGTGGACTGGAGCAAGACAAGTAATCCAGGCTAATGTTCTAGGGATATGGGTTCAAATCCCACCACAGCAGCTGATGGAATTTGAATTCAGTTAATAAATCTGGAATACAAAGCTAGTCTCAGTAATGATGATCATAAAACTTACCAATTGGTGTAAAAACCATCTGGTTCACTAATGTTCTTTAGGGTAGGAATCTGCTTTCCTTACTTGGTCTGGCTCACATATGACTCCAGACCCACAGCCATGTGGTTGACTCTGAACCACCCTCTGAAATGGCCTAGCAAGCCACACAGCTCAAGATAAGCAACAAATGCTGGCCATGCTCAAATCTCATGGAAGAATTTTTTTAAAAAGGTTGTAAAGGCAATAGTGTTCAGAGATTCAATAGTTAGGGGAACTGACAGGTGTTTATGTCACTGCGGATGAGAACCCAGGATGATATGTTGCCTCCCTGGTGCCTAGGTCAAGGATGTCACTGAACCACTGCAGAGCAACCTGAGTGGGGAGGATTAACAGCCAGCAGTTGTGGTCCATATCGGTACCAACGACATGGGTAGAAAGAGGGATGAGGTCTAGGGAACTAGGAAGAAGACTAGTGAGCAGAACCTCAAAGATAGTAATCTCCAGATTATTCCCAGTGCCAGAAGGTACTGCGTGTAGAAGTAGGACAGAATAGATGAATGTGTGACAGGAGAGATGGTGCAGAAGGAAGGGCTTTAAAATCCTGAGACATTGGGACTTGATTTGGGCAAGGTGAGCCAGGCCAGATGGGTTGCACTTCAACAAGGCCAGGGTCAATTCCTCACAGGCTGGTTTGCTAGTCTTATTAGGGAGGGTTTACATGAACTTGGCAGGGGGATAGGAACCAGGATATAGCATTGGGGAGGAGAAACAAGGTGCACAAAGGATTGGGAGAGACAGACAGCACTTGAGTAAGAAATAGCAAGATAATAGGTGGGGTCAGAGTAAGACGGAATGCAATAATATCTAACCCACAGAGATAGTGGGAGGGCATTTCCTGCTTGTCCAGACTCCCCAATCAGAATGAAGGTGCGATGTGAACATTGACTCTTTTTATCATTTCTATGGAAAATGGACAAATGTTGACTACATTAATTAAAACTGACTTTCCTTACAGAGAGGAGGTCAGTAATACAGGTGTGGGACGGGTTGAGATAGCGATAATTCAACATTCACATACTAGAATTAATTAATTAGGTAAAATTTTCACCATTCACTGGGAGCTCTCTGAAATTCTACACAAGGTTTTCTTTTACAAATAATCAATGCCAGGATGTTGGGAACAGTGAAGGAATTTTCAAGTGTCTGCTTTTAGTTCAGGATTTAAGTTTGTGATTATGTAATAGAGGTTTTCTGCCAGCAGGTGACACTGCCACACTTTGTTAATCACATTGTGTGCACGCGCGCATTGGGGTGGGGAACTTCTGTAAAACTATGATAACGAGTACTCCTCACTGCTCCAAAGTCAGAGCTACAGCAACTACAAACAATCCCTGGCTGGTGTTCCAATTCACAAATCTGGCAAGAAAATATTAACAAAGTTTTTTTAAGGTGAATGACAAGTAAACGTGTATTTGGTATTGGTTGAGGAAGGACTGTTGCGTAGAAAAATTCCCTGCTTTTCTTTAAATAGACCTTTAACATCCTACTGAGCCATCAGATAGGACAGATGGTTCATCTTTAATTTGAAGGAGACTGTCTCCAAAATTGCAGTACCCCCTCGATTATTGCATTGAAGTTGCTGCCTAGATTATGCATTCTAGTTAACCAGAATGATAACAATAACTTGTATTTATATAGCACCTTTTGCATAGTAGAACGTTCCAAGGTGCTTTACATGACCATTTTCAAAGACAATTTCATACTGAGCCACAGAAGAAGACATTAGGAAAAATGACTAAAGGCTCTGCCAAAGAAATAGGTGTTAAGCAGCATCTTAAAGGAGAAAATATAAGTTTAGGGAGATCACATTAGAGGTTAGGGACTTGACAGCTGAAGGCACAGCCACCAATATGGTGCAATTAAAATTTTAGGGCTGTGATAGAAAGGGGCAACTTTAAAACAAGGATGAGAATTTTAAAATCGGGGAATTGCTTAGTTAGGAGCCAGTGTAGGTAAACGAGGATAGGGGGTGATGAGTGGACAGGACTTGGTGTGAGTTAGGACACTGAAGATGCTGAAAATTTGGATTTATTTTAAAGTACTAGCCAGGACCGGCAGCTAAGGCACCAAAGCATACACAAACAGTTGCAGCCTTACATGAAAGCTATAAACTTGTACAAAGGGCTCAGCCGTAAATTTGCAATTAGGAAATGGGAGACACACGGGCGGGCCATGGGATGACTCGATCAAGAGATGGGGAAGGCCATTTTGCACCGTTTGATAGCCATCTTCAAACTGCACTGCAATTACTGTACAGGAACACAATTATCAGCCCACTGGGGGGTCATTGTGCTGTGGCCTTTGTCTAACTAATACCATTAAATTGTAACTGATAGTAAAAGATATATAAACTCTGCTCATTTGAACCTTGATGGAGAAGCGCCTGGATTGCCCAGCGTTTGCTTCCCACATGCGGAATAAAGGAACCACTTGAGTATTGCCTCTGGAGTCCAAGTACTCCTCGGACCTTTCAACACAAACTGCAGAGTTTTGGATGACCTCAGTTTATGGAGGGTTGAACATGGGAGGCTAGGCACTGGATTAGTCAAATCTAGAGATAGCAATGGCATATTTGAGGCTTTTGGCAGCAGATGAGCAGAGGCAGTGCTGGAATTAGGTGATGTTATGCAACAAAATAGGTGGTCTTAGAGCTGGTGGAGATATATAGTTGGAAGGTCATTTCTGGGTAAAATATGACACCAAGCTTGGTCTGGTTCAGTCTCAGACAATTTCCAAGGAGAGGGATGGAGCTGGTGGCTAGGGAACCAACATTGTGTCAAAGACTGATTACAATGGCTTTGGTCTTCCCGATATTTAGTTCTTAAAGTGCTTTTATTGATTGCCAGGATGCAGTATAATGCCTTTCACATGCCAGTGTCAGTGACAGGTTGTTCCCTCACTTATATCCTTGCATACTTTCACAGAACAAACAGCTTTGTGTGGTTTATAACTCCCTACCATAAGCTGAGAACTGTATCTCTGTATATCACTGACTGTCACAGAAACAAAAGATCACCTGCTCTCTTTTTCAAAGACAATACAGTCCATGAGAGATACAATAGGTCATAAGCCCCTCAAACATCAGCTTGTTCACCATTTGCAGATGGGAGCTTGTGTGGAGAAGCCCCACCAGCAGCATGCAAGGTATGTTGGAGGTTGGGTTCACAATAATGCAGGTCACCTGTTAGCATGTGGCATCTCCAGGTACATCTGTAAAAGAAGCCCTAAGAGGAGTCTATACTTTGCATGGCTATTCAGATTGTTACCATAGAGTCCTGGAGTACCAAACTAGACAGGGCAGTAGATAGAATTGAAACTTAGGAAGTTATACTAAACCTGCATCAAACCTTGGTTAGACAACATTTAGAGTACTGCATACAGTTCCGGCCACCATTTACTAAAAAGGATGTGTAAGAACTGTACAGGGTGTAAAAAAGATTTGCAAGAATGACACCAGAATTGCATGGGTACACGTATCAGGAAAGAATTGGGTCTCTTTAAAAAAGAAGGCTGAGGGGTAAACTAATAGAGGTGTTTAAAATTATGAAAGGTTTTGAGAGTGAATACAGAAGGTATGTTTCCTCTTGTGGGGAAAAGCATAACTAGAGGACGTCGTATAAGATAGTCACCGAGAAGCCCAGTAGGGAATTCAGAAGAAACTTCTTTACCCAAAGAGTGGTGACAATGTGGCACTCACTACCACAGGGACTGGTTGAAATGAATAGTAGAAATGCATTTAATAGGAAGCTAGACAGGCATATTAGGGAGAACAGAGGGTTAAGATGGTAGATTCAGTTGAGAAAAGATGGGAGGAGGCTCGAATGGAGCATAATCATTATTTGGGCCAAACAGCCTGTTTCTGTGTTGCATATCCAAGGTAATCCTCTAAAACCACTGCTTCTGTTTTGTTTTGGACAGCTGTTGCTAGTAATGATTTGGCTTTTGTTATTTTCAGCTTCTCTTGCCCTGTGCCATCATCCCTTTTGTCATTAATCATTCTTTTCAACCTATCACAGACATTCCCTTCTGTCCTCATCCCCTCCCCCAATTCATTGTTTCTGCACTTGCTTAAAACCCATTAAATCTCTAATTTTTTTCCAGTCCTGATAAAAAGTCATCAGCCAGAAACATTAATCCTGTTTCCCTCACCACGGGTGCTTCCTGGCCTACTGAGCATTCCCAGCACTTTCTGTTTTTATATTATATTTCCCTGCTTTGGTGTTTGATGGGTTATAAGCAATCATGAGGAAGGGCTGCATTCATCTCATTGATGCCAACATGTCTGCTGTCCCACAGATCAGTAGCCATACTGAGCCAGTGCCCAGTACTACTGGTACAGCAAGACTGAACATGGATAATAATGTGTCTCTCGGGATAGCAGCACACATGAGCTCTACTGAGTGAAGAGTATTGCATCCAGTTCTGGCCACCCCTCTTTAGGAAGGAAATTAAGGTCCTTGAAGGCAAAAGACATTTACCAGAACGGTTCCAGCGATGAGGGAATTTAGTTATAAGGCTAGGTTGGAGAAGCCAGGGTTCTTCTCATTCGGAGAAGGTCTGATAGAGGTGTGCAAGATTATAACAGGTTTAGATAAGGTAGACAAAGAAAAGATGTTTCCATTAGCTGAAGCATAAGAACATGTGGAGACATATTTAAAATTCTCGGCAGGAGGTAAATGGGGGATGCAAGGAAGAATGTTTCTATGCAGCGAGTGGCAATAACCTGGAACTTGCTTCCACGAGGGTAGTAGAAGTGGACATGATCAAAGATCTCAAAAGGAAAATGGATGGATACCTGAGGGAAATAAAATTGCAGGGCTATGATGATAGAGCATGGGAATGAGACTGACTTGATTGATCTACAGAGAGACAGCATGGACTCAATGAGCTGAATGGCCTCCTTCTATACCATAGTGACTCTATGACTCCTCCCAGCCCCTTCCAATGCCTACATATGTAGCAGAAAGCAGGCTGGGCAGGCTGCCCATTCAGCAGTATCAGAGGTGCAGCCTGTAACAGTTTTAACTCAGAAATAAGGCGGAACCTCAGTTCCAAGATATTCAGTTAGCACTTAGGAAAACCACAAGATTAGGTTTTAAGGGTGCACACATCAAGAGGAATAGTTTGCTATTGCCTCCTTAATGAATCACACTCTTCTAATACATAACTCTTCACTAAGTTCTTCATAGACTCAGTGAAGATTGAGGAATCCCCATGGAAAAGACTGCAGTTGTCCAAGGAGAAAGGCCACGTCAGCCTCAGAGTGACGCCCCTTTATGGGTGACAAATGCAACCTGCCAGTGTAGAAGAATAATGCAGATTATCTGTCTTCCCAGGCACTTACTAAAAATCTGCCATTTTGTTTTTGAGGTATGATAGGGTAAGATCTTTTAAAGGGGAAGATCCAAAAGCTTTGATTCTCCATTCCCTCTCTTCTGAAGGCAGTGACCCATGCTGAAAAACTGTTCCACAGGAAATGACTGCCCTCTGGCACCTTTCCCAAGTAGTCATTCTTATGTGTCAAGCTAGACCATGAGCTTAGTCAGGCTCAGATGTGAAGGAATAGAGTATCAGCTCAATCTGAACCAACCCTCGCCCAATACACAGACAAGTGCACCTTCCAACTGTGAGAACCCGTTAAAATCTACTTTAGGCTTTCTTAATAACTAAACAGGATTACAACCAAATTACTTTGTAATTTCAAGATTCTACTGCATACCTGTTGCACAATGTATGATGATTCCTGGTTACACTTATGTTTTTAAACCTGTTGTGAAATACTCTGGGTATTTTAGGGAGAATGTGAAGGCATTGGAGACAATTCAGAAGAGGTTTATGAGCATGGTTCCAGGGATGAGGAACTTCAGTTATGAAGATATATTGGAGAAGTTGAGACTCTTTTCCTTGGAGAAAAGAAGGCAGAGAGGAGATTTGATAGAGGCATTCAAAATCTTGAGGGGCCTGGTTAGAGTAGATAGGAAAAAAGGATCGCGAACATGAAAGGATTGAGAATGAAAGGGAAAAGATTTATAGTAATTGGCAAAAGAAGCAAAAATTATTTGAGAAAAAGCTTTTTCACATAGCAAGTGGTTAGGGTCTGGAATTCACTGCCTGAGAGTATGGTGGAGGCAGGTTCAATCAAAGCATTCAAGAGGGAATGAAATAATTATTTGAAAATAAACAATCTGCAGGGTTACGGGCAGAGGCAGGAGGATGGCCTAGGTGAAATGCTCATTTAGAGAGACAATGCAGACATGTTGGGCCGATTGGCCTCCTTCTGCGCTGTAACAATTCTGTGATTCTATGACCTAACTGGGAGGTAAAATAGTGGAAAACCAAGGCCTGTGCCTTCACTGACTAAAATTAAAAGACAAACCTCAGCAGAGTAAGAAATTGCCAGCCTCTTCATGAGGCTGAAGGATAACGAATTAGTAAAATTCCACAGATGCAGATAAGAGACAAAAGAAAATTTAATATCTTGAGTCTCAGACAAGATAGCTGAATGCCAAGGACACCATGTCTCCTTCCTAAACCAGACAGTGGCATTGGTACATTAACCAGCTGATAAGGGTCAAGGAGTGGAAAACAGTGTCAGGCTGTACTGTGTGACAAAAGTATAAGAAGGGATTTTCCAAGTACAAAGATTTAGGCAGGGGCATATACCAGGGGCTTGAGACCTTCCAACAGACATAGCCAAGATAGGGACTCAGGTATCCCAAAAGTGTCACATCAACCGGAATAACCCACCTGGGACACTGGCCAACAGGGGTAAACTTAGGGAGATCACAACCTCTACCTAGGGTATAATGTGTAATATAACTCAGGATTGAGCCTTGTTAACTATTGCTCAACTACTTCAAGGTATCAAATCTTGTTTACACTGAAATCACTGTCATCAATAGTTGAATCATTAGGAACTTAGATGCAAAAAAGTGTACTGGCCAGAACACCAAAACTCGAACACAATGGAGGCCATTGAACAGTGATCTGGGGTGGAAACATTGGGCCATTCTGCTTTTTCCTATCCATTTCTGTTGCTTTGGCTGAGATCAGCATTTTCTACTGATCAGGATTTAAAACCAGGACCTTTTAGGTTTGAATGGCTGAGTTCCAGGTTGGATGGTGCATTTGTCAATTAAGCCAGCAGGTAGCTCTTAAAGCAATAATGCACTGCACTTGTCAATAATACTGGTGTTTGCATAGTGCCTTTTAGATCAAACTATCTCAAGGAGCTTTCACAAAGCTATTTTTAAAGGGAAGTGACTGATGCTTCATAGGCAAACTGTGTCAATTTCATTAAAGTCTTGTAATTCGGTGAACTTGGTTGCATGTGTTGTCCTGGAGAATCCCTCCAAATAATTTGATTTCAAAAGCAGAGACCATTGTCCTTGAAACAAGCACCAGAGCGTAATGCAGTCACCACCTTCCATCAGCAGACCAGCCCTTTCTGCTGCTGAGTGCTCCTGAGATGAGTATGACTGATGCTGTTACTCTTTGCCTTGCTTATATTTAAAACTAACATATCCTGCAGTTCACGGGAAGCATCGTCTCTGATACATTTTCAGAATTTGATTTCCAGGCTTTGGTGGAAGCTTGAAGATAATGGCTTTCTTGGCCACAAACACAGTGGAAAACTGCTTCTTCCCAAACCTAATGACATAACTTTGAAGCACTGAAGTCATGTCATGTCCCCTTCTCTTTCCTATGTTTAGTACGATTTTCCTTGGCATAGATTATTCCAGGATATCTTCTCAATAACCATTGAAGAGGATAGTGAAGTTACACCAATTGGCAAGAGGGCATTCCTAAAGTAACTTTCCTCTTTATCACCCACTTTATCAAGCAATATTATCAGAAGTCAATTATCTATAGGTTCATTTTTTAAAACTTTTCTGGAAATATTATGTACTTTACATACTATATTTCATCTCCTTTCTTTTTAACTCCTCTTTATTTTTTTGCCAAATTTCTGTCTTCTTCTCTATGGATTGACTGCAGGCCCCTTCAGGTTTTGGTTATTCTCCAATACCTTGTCCAAAAGTCTGTTCTTCACATATGAACCTTGATGTTGATTGTTGACAGGCCATTAAACAGTAGGACATCACAGGAAAACCCAAGCCTGTCTTCATCTGACATTTAGAACTGGTCATGTGGGTCTTTGAATATGCAGAGATTCAATACCACACTTAACAGCTCCTAAATCCATGCAAGTAGATTTCGTTATCCAAGTTCATAGAGTTTAGGCACATCTTGGCAAAAGCAAAGGCTTAGAGATTGAAAAGAATGAATGGGGTACTCCTGGAATTTAACCAGTTAAGATCACACAGCCTATCAACATAAATAATTCATAAATGTCCCACTCCTTGTTCATCCAGGACCATCCCATTCATTATGGCATTGCCTTGCAAGATTCTCTGAAGCTAAATGGGAAGAATCTCAATTTCCTGCAACAAGCCTAATCCTTCAAAAATAAGTAATGAGGATGGCTGGTCAATCATTAACAATACTCTGGAGCACTGTGACCTTCACTGGCTCAGTTACAGTAAGCCTGCATGGACTCAATGGGCCAAATGTTCTCCTTCTGTGTTGGATTGACTCTTTGACTCTATGACCAACTCTGCAACTTACGGTTGACTATTTTAATCTTATATTGACATACGTATTTCCATGATATAAATGGAGCAGTGAGGGTATGGAGAAGCCCAGCAGTTGGTGCAAAGCTGGGCTGTGGATCGACAGGGCCTTAATTTAATAAATCAAAGCAGACTTCAATCTTACAGCAGAAGAGATTTGTTGCAGGCCAGCAGGCAGGGAAAAAATTTAGTGCTGGGAGGCCACAGCCTGGGGACCTAAGGGAATGGCCTCTGGTAGCCAATAGCGGGGAGGTACCGGGGTTGGAAAGCTTACACCACAATCAGGATGTGGAGATGGGGAGCCTGTGACCTTTGAGCCACAAGGAGCTGGGGGTCAGGGCTCCTTGTGAGGCCTTTGGGGAACGCACCTCCTCCTCTTGGCCCACAAGGAGCTTAAAACCAGGTAAAGTTCTAAAACATACGTGGGCCTCTTCTGGCCAGTCTGTCCTCCTATGAGGGGTAGGATTTTTGGTGCAGCTTTGTAATGGAGACAAACAGGACCTGGAAATATGGGTGCTGGCCGGCGTGCTGATTTCCTGGTACCGTTCCCAACAGGCAATTTTGTGGGGAGGCAGGTTCAGGGCCTGGAAAGACTGCCCAGCCCCATGAGATAGGCCGCCAATTAGTCATGTTTGGAGTACTATTAATAGTAACTAATGGAGGCGAACTGGGATTTTCCAATTGGCCTCCTGTTTCCTGACACGCCGAGGGGGCAGCAGTTCAACTGCCTGGAGGTGTGCACCCAGAGGCCGGCTGAGGGGCCAGCGTTCTTGGCAGACCTACAGGCCTTCCCTACCTGCCTGGGCGGTGACAAATTGCCCATAATATTAATGATAGCAGCCAAAGATTGCCCTGTAGAGGGATTTCCCTCCCACCCCTGACCAACCGCAAACCCACAGTGGTGGTCTGGTAGATTTTTCTTATCTTTTAATTACATTTTTAAAATGTTGGTGAGAGGGCATCTTCATGTTGAAGCACCCTCTCAGCTGCTTACCATCCATTGCAGGTTGCAGCTTCTGTGAAGCTGGAAGGCCTCTGATTGGTCCTCCAGCTTCAAGTACCTGCCCACTGCCCTTAATTGAACAGGGAATCCACTTCCACTCCAATTATGGGGGAGGGACTAGTGTCCCAGTTAAAACCCCAAAAAGTGAATGTTTCCATCCTGGAAGTGAAAATTGACCCCCTGTTGTTCGACAATGCAGGACTCTCTCTGTTGTGGGGTTGAAAATAGGTCACTGTGCCAATGGCATTGTCAAGCCATAATTTTTGCACGTCAAGTAGCCTTCCTTCTTTCAGAGAGAGCCTGCTGGAAAGACTGAATTCTAGCAGCTGGGAGTGGGGTCAAGTTGGTTGATCCCAAACAGCATTTTAAATAGCCGCTTAACCCCGCTTTGTAGGGGGAAATACAGCCGGCATTATTATCTGGGAGGCACATTAACCCGAGAGAGGCTCTATTTACTTCCTATCCCAGACATCTAATTGCTCACCTGACATTCCCTTCTGGAAACATGCATGTGTTGACCATGCCTCTGAACTGGAGACGGGTTTGTGGGACTGTCTCCGCATATGGACAGGGGTTAGGAATTGTCTCTGAATTGGAATTTGGGGGGGAAGGCGTGGACAGGGTTAGCTGGGGTTTGAAGTGAAGAGTCTTGCATGTGAACTCGGAGGGTCTCGGGGAGACTGTTTTTGTAAACTTGTGCATTTAGAAGAGGTTAATGTCCTTTGGGTCATCTTTGAAGGGGAGGATTTGTTTTGGAGAACAGATGATTATGTGAATAAACACTAATTGTTTTCCTGTTTTTTGGATCCTAAATATATCAATTGTGAAATAAGAGTATTTGGAAGTTATCCAGAATATAATGCTTTCATGTCACATCTTCCGGACAGAATGTTCTGGGAATTTCCAAGAATGTGCATCAGTAAATCTGGGCAAATGGGGGCAGCGATTGGAAAGGGTGGAAAGTTTTGTTTTAATCTTTAATTTAGTTTGGTTAATTATTTAATTTAGAAACAGGTTGGCGTCTGTGGACAACAAGGTTGGTGGCGAATGTTTTTTTTTAATTTTTGGTGGATTGAGTCCATTTTAAATGGATGCCCTTTCCCTGTGATCATTTCATTCAGAATTCGATAGTGTGTTATCTTCCCGAACGTGAGTTGTGAAAACGTGACGTATTTCAATATAGGTGTTCAAAAGTTCAAAACAAAGCTCTCAGAGCGGCAGTGTTTCCTAACAATTTACACAGGGATCACAAAAGCTGGAGATCGCCAGCCCCGAAGAACGAGGCTCTTGCTCAAACGTTTCCCGTTTTGTGTTGCTTCAGTTCACATCGGTATTCCCCTCGCGTCTAACATTCTTACCACATCCCCTTGTTAGCAGAACCCGTGTGGAAAAAGCTGGCGCTGCGCTCGGGCTGTTGCCTGGTCCCGGCTCCGCAGTGCGGTGTCGTGTGCAACCCTTGTGTACTGTATACTGGGACATAGGACAAAGGCTCTGGCCGCCTCATACCGTTCATTTATTTACCCGGGAAATCTTCATGACATCGGTGGGGGGGGGGGGGGGGGGGGGGGCGACCTACTTTAACTTTCAGATCACACTCACAGCAGAGACCCACTCCACTGGCCAAAACAGATCAATTATAATCAGTTACTTTAGAAAGTTGCAACTCATAAGACAGCACAATCTTGAAAGGAACACTTTAGTCTCAGAGGAGGGTGCGCGTGTGAAGAGTGGGAAAGGGAGAGAAATCCTGGCAGCAGTCTCAGGGTTCAAGATGGGGCGAATAAAGCCCCCCCAAACAAAATGTGGGCACATACACCCCTCCCCCGTTGGTGGGAATGTACGGGTTTTTTTTAACGTACCAGATATTGTGGGCGGTTTCTAAACCACCAGTGTGGTTATTATATTTTTAAAATTGCATTGCCTCTCGTTTTCCTGACTGCACATGTTCCGGTGAAAGTAGCGAGTGCACAGTCACCAAGATTACTGCCCCCTATAATAAACTGATTCTCAAAGGTGCGGGTCCAGGCTGCGCTCCTGCAGCTGGCGACGTGCCTGGTTTTGCACACAGCGCTGAAGCTGGCACCGTGTGCACTGGTCCAGAGCTTTGCGCTGGGTTTGCAGTTTGCACTCGGTCTTGGAGCTCGGCAGCCACCTTATAAAGGGCAGCCGGCACTGAGCGGATCACAACCTCGACAGAACAAAGCGTATCCTCAGAGAACAACCAGAGAAAACTGATAGGATGTCTGACGCGCCTTGCACGTGTAACCTGGGTAAATGATGTGACCTGATGTTCGGAGCTGCTTTGAATTTTTAATTGACAACCTTCATGTTTGTAATTCTGTTTTATTTATTGAGCAGGCGACTCCTGTACCTGCGGAGACAATTGCAAATGTAAAGACTGCAAGTGTACATCGTGCAAGAAGAGTAAGTATTTACTGACTCCGGAGGTCTGAGCGTTTCGGAGATGCTAATATTTCTTTTTTGGAGTCCGAGTGGTGGGGGAATTTCGTCTATTTCGTAAACCCCTCTCTTTTTAAACTGGGTAGTTGTTTTCAAAAGTTTTTCCTGTAATGTGGGTTTATAGTATGGGTTGAGGGTTGTTTAATTATTTCTGGATAATTTCTACACGGCACTGGATTCCCATAGCGTCCTGTGTCGGGAAGAGAACTGTCAATGGAGGGACAGCAATCGGGGCTCCTGTTCCGTGGTGGTCTCTGTAAAGAACTTTGGGAATTAGCGTGCTGGGCTTCATCGCTTCCTTTGTTCATTTCTCTCTCTCTCTCTCCAGGCTGCTGCGTCTGTTGTCCCGTCGGCTGCAGCAAATGTGCTCAGGGCTGTGTATGCAAAGGAGCCAGTGACAAATGTAGCTGCTGTCAGTAAAGATCATCACTGGAGACTTGTTTTATAATGTGAACTGCTGACTTTTAGTCCTTTGTATGATTACTCATAAATGGGAAGGGGTTGTTACAATTAATATTTTAATGCATTTTTGTACTTTGTTTTTGGACATGTTCAATTGCATTTGATTAATAAATTCTGTTTCTAAAAACCAACGTTCGACTTGTTTTGTAAGTGCCGAGAACAGCATCATCACACCGTTGCCACATGCTCTGCTACATACGCACCACATGGCACTCGAAATTTAAGATATTTTCATTTAACTTCATCAATGCGACATAAACAGCATCATTTCAGTAAAACATTTTTAAAAGCGAGTTCTGTGGAAAAATCTAGTTTTACCTGGCCACGTCGCGAGTAACCTTTTTCAAGTTTGGAAGGGATCGCTCACTTCAAATAATTAAAAGCACCATTTTTCCTCAGCTGGAGTTGGAAATTTACAAGCCTCTCATTATTTTAAAATTTGCCTTGGCTTACCTAGACTCCTTCCCTTCCTCTGATACTTGACCTTCTGGAGGTGCAATCGACTTAGCAACCAACCATCACAGCTCTAATTCCAGACTCTGAACAAGGCAACAGAGATCAGCAAGTCTGTATTTACACATGACTTATAAATATTGGGCAGTTACAATATTGTACTTGACAAATGCAGTAGATTATCAAGGCAGGTAGACAGTAATTGAGTGTGTGACCAACAGTTGCCAAGGACAAGCTTTCCCCTCAAAATACTGTATACTTTATACATAACATTTATGAAAGTAAATTACATGACTGTTTGAAGTTGACATTACAGAAAGTGCAAAACAAATCAATTTATTTCAGTACTATATTTAAAATCACAGTTAATATTTACAATATTCATTATATGTCATACCAGGGGTTTTGCACAGTTTTACACAGTTTACTGCCCCTTTGGCATGAGGGCCTTGGATAGTAGACTTTCCTCAGTGAGCCTTTGCGGTGGCTACCTCAAGCTTTGGTGTGTCCCTCAGTACATAGTTCTGGACCTTGGAATGTGTCATTCTGCAATACTCAGTCACTGACAGCTCTTTGCACTGAAAGACCAACCAGTTTCAGACAGACCAAAGAACATCTTTTACTGAGTTAATGATCCTCCAGCAGCAGTTGATGTTTATCTTGGTGTGCATCACTGGGAACAGTCTGTAGGGCTCAGGCTCCTGTGTTATGGAGCTGCTTTGCCAAGGCACATTCCAAAAGGAGGTGGACAATGGTCATCCATTCCATCGCATGCACATCAAGGGCAGTATATGGAGGAGATGAGACTCCAGGCATGCAGGAAGGGTCGGACAGTGCCCTTTCTCACCACTAGCCCAGTTACATCTAAGTGCTTGTTTGAAAGTTCTGGCCATGAGGCATTCTGCCAAATGTGTACTCAGGGAACCATCCAACAGGATTCACCATCTCCTTTTCCCACAGGGTCTCAAGCAAACCTGTCTGATGGACTTGTGGTCAAAGGTGTTCTGAATAAACTTTTCCACATGGGACAGGTAGTGTGGCACAGATTGACTGAATGGAGCATTCTGTGACAATGTAACCAGGTCCATCCTTCACAACACCTGGGGTAGGTGAACCTCAGCAAATAGTGACACTTAGTGTTGGTTTAACCGAGGATCTATGCACAGCTTGATGCAGCTGCACACAAGGGTGGCCATCAGGATGAGGGTGATGTTGGGTACATTTTCTCCCCTTTATCTAGAGGTTTGTACATTGTGCCCCTGAAGACATGGTCCACTCTCATATCTCCAAGCAAAGGTCAAGAGGTCTCAGACGACCGCCATGGTACAGGAGTGAGGTATGGGCCAGACTTGTGCCACACAGAGCACCTCCCATCTGATGACTAGTTTCTGATTTGCAATGGAGAGGGAGCATCACTCTCATGTACCCAGTTTTTTGTTTTACCACAGCTACATGCTTCTCCCAGTTTTTGGCACAACCCCAGCCCCTCCAAATCATAACCCCAGCAGCTTCAGGTAGTCTGACCTGATGGTGAAAGGGACAAAGGATCAGTTAACAGACTCTGGACTGGAAGATGATCTTGGAGATATCTGCAGAAAAGAGCAAGGCCTGCTAGCTCTTCACCTATAGAGATCCTCCTTAACATTGACCTCCATCAAATGCAGCAAGAGCACATTCTGTCTGCTTATCTGGAGTTGGGACATTTCCCTCTGTCTCACTCTTGCTTTCTGAACACCTTTGAGGATGTAGAACTTCTTGATGTTTGCCTTCAGCACTTCCCACAAGTGTGTCAGCGACTCAAAAAGGGGTTTCATAGATCACTAACCTTTCAGTTCCTCAATGTTTTCTGGGGCCAACAGTTTTGTGTCCAGTTTCCATGCCCTCTTGCCAACTCTCTGGTCTTCCTGTAGATGGCATTTAGTTAGGAGGAGGTGATGAGAGAAGAATTCTGACTTGTGTTGGTGGGTAAGACCACAAACATGGGGGGACACAAACAGGAAATCTATCCTGGAATGGACAGACCCGCCAGGCCTTGACCAGGGTATCTGTGCGATGATTCATTTCAAAGATTGCTGAAGACATCGTACAGCTTGGCATCTTTTACCGTTTCCATCAAGAGTCTGGTTGTGGTGTCCAGTTTGCTGTCAACCCTGCTGATTATCAAGCTTCATTGAAGATGCAGTTGAAGTCACCACCTGGAAGGAGCAGCCTGGATGTCACCAGCAGCAGTGGGCACTGCTGGAGGACGGCCAGCTGCTCCCTGTTCTGAGCCAGGGCTTACATGTTGATTAACTGGAGCAGAGCGCTTTTATGTATTAAAACTGCTACAAGGATGTGACTACCCGCCACCTCTTTAACTTTGGAGATGGTGAAGTTGCTGAAGTCCCCACAGCTGAATAGTCAGGCCAGAGGAATGGAAATCATTTCCTCCTGACCCGATTGATGGCCCATGGGGCCAGCATTGTGGCCATTGTTGGAGCTGAGATGTGGTATTCTGCACTCCTGCTGAAACAGCTGGTAAGCTTTGACCTCAGTTTGGGAACAGATATTTTGCATACAACTTTCCTAATAATTCCCTCTCTCCTGACATCAGGTCAAACATTGTATTACTAGAAGAAAGTCACTATGTTCAATTTTGTTACTTTATGAACGTTAAGTGCTGTCAGTTCCATTCATAGAGTAACAAAATTAAACATAGTGACTTTCTTCCAGTCATACAATGTTTCCCTCTAACTGAGTTGGGAATATCTGGCAGCTTGGTACATTGTACAAATCTGTGGTCAGAGGAAAAACGATACACAAAATAATAAATAACTTCCTTGGAGAAGTAGAGCAAGAGACTGATGTAGCCTTGGAGTTTGGACTTTAGCTTTCTTCTGAGGGTTTATAAAATTTCAATATTTTCATTACAGTGTCCAAACTGTCTATCACTTCACTTATAAAATGCACAACATAATACTATTTGGCAACTGCTTCTTTATTATGCTGGTAAAGGAACAACTTGTACCCAAATTTATGAGGGGGATGGCTGCCCTCACAATTTTCAAAATAAAAGTACAGTGTTGAGGACTTTGAATTACTGGCACAAAGCCTGTAATGTAGGCAGAACTGAGTACCCTTCTGTAATCACACAATGGGGAGCAGAATATCAGTCATGAGTCTGATCATGTGCTGTGATTAATCAGTACTGCAATAGAACATACGTTAAGTACAGGTTCGTAAATGTTTTAAATGATTGAGATGGCTTAACAGTATTTGTTATGAAAGAATAACTTGTATTTATAAAGTGCCTTTCAGGACCTCAGGATATTCTGAAGTGCTTTACAGGCAATCAAGTATTTGTTGAAACATGTACCCCACTACTGTAATGTAGGAAACATAGCAACCAATTTGCACGCAAACAGCAAGGTGATAATTACCAGATAATGCGGTTGTCGGCTGAAGGATAAATATTGGCCAGGACACTGGGTAGACTTCCCCTACTCTTCTTTGAAATGGTGCCATGCGATCTTTTACATCCACCTGAGAGAAGGTTTATTTTATTCGTTTTTGGAACATAATCATTGCTGGCAAGAACAGCATTTACTTCTCATCTCTAACTGTCTTTGAGAAAGTAGTGGAGGGACACCTTCTTCAATTGCTGCAGTTCTTGTGATGTTGGTACACCAACAAAGCTGTTAGGCAATTCCAGGGCTTTAACCCAGCGACAATGAAGGAACAGTAACATAGGCCTGAATTTTCCCGTCAGTGATTTGTGGGCAGGGCCTGCTCGCCGACGGGAAAATGATACAGGATGATGTCGGGAGGAACCCCCTTTAAATTTTTAGGAAGGTGGGTGGACAGCGAAATTAGCTGTCTGCCCACTGATCTGTCAATGGCCAATTAAAGCCGTTGACAGGCTAATGAAGATAATTAAAGACCTCCCTGCCCAACCTTAAGGCTGGCGGGCAGGCTAGGAATCCCAGTGGGCTTCTGATAAAGCATGAAACCTCATCCACTGGTGGGATGAGTTTTCATGTCCGTTTATAAAAAGTCTAATAAAGGTTATGTCATTTTTATTAACATGTCCCATCTCATGTTAATAATTTTTAAATTTTTCTATTTTTGACTTTTCTTACCTGTCACTAATCTCCCTGAGACAGGACTTTGCCTCAGGGAGCAGTGCACTCTTTCACATGCATACGCAAAAGAGCGCACTTTGACAACTGGGGAATCACTCCCCACCCCCGCACAGGAAGTGCATAGCGCTTCCTGTCGGGCAGACTACTGGGCAGGCCTTAATTGGCCCGCCCACTCTAAATGGCGGTGGGCGCTGTTTCGGTGGTGGGGGTCGGCTGTCCGCC
This sequence comes from Carcharodon carcharias, assembly GCF_017639515.1. NCBI lineage: Eukaryota > Metazoa > Chordata > Chondrichthyes > Lamniformes > Lamnidae > Carcharodon > Carcharodon carcharias. The sequence goes on along the minus strand of NC_054473.1, from coordinate 125,098,342 downwards.
CACCGCCGACCTGGTGGGACCCGCCCACCATCCGAGGGCAAGATTCTGCCCATAGTTATAAATTGGGATGGTGTGTGGCTTGGAGGTGGTGGTGTTACCATACATTTGGTTTCCTTGTTATTCCACAAGTTTGGAAGGTGCTGTTGATGGAGGATTGGTGAGGTGCTGCAGTGCATCTTGTAGATCATGCACACTGCTGCCACTGTGTGCCAGTGGTGGAAGCAGTGAATATTTGAGGTGGTGCACGGGGTGGTGATCAAATGGGCTGCTTTGTCTTGGATGGTGTCAAGCTTTTTGGGTATTGTTGAAGCTGGAGATGGTCATTACATGGCACTTGTGTAGCATAAATGTCACTTGCCACTCATCAGCCCAAGCCTGAATGTTGTCCAGGTCTTGCTGCAAGCTGGCATGGACTGCTTTAGTACCTGAGGAGCTGTGAATGATAATGAATACTGTGCTGGGTGGAAGCTCAGAAGCTGGTGGCAGGGTTAACATTGCAAATGATTTGAATGAGTGGAAAGTGGAAATGTGCAGTCAGAAAGAGTGTTTAAACATAAGCTGTAGATCTCAATAATGTTATTGTATTCATATTGAATACAGGAACAGGTCCAATTGGTCAATGTTGGTGTTTATGCTCTACATTAGCTTCCTCCCATACCTGTTCATCTCGCCCTAACAGCGTAATGTACTATTCTTTTTTACCTCATGTGTTTATTCAGCTTCTCCTATCTTATTGACTAAATAGAGTGTAATAAACCCAACTTTGTTTAACTTGCATTTACATCAGAGTTGTGTTTACCAGTTTCTCAACCAGATGCCCCTTTTTATCTACAATTAAAACTTTAACTCCTAAAACTAAAAGCTATATTCTAAAACATATGAATTATGAACTAGTATTTTTGCAACACTATCTACTCTGTCCAGACCCCTCATGATTCTGAATACCTCCATTAAACGTTTTCTCAAGCCTAACTTCTTGAAGGAGAACAAGCCCAGCTTCTCCAATTTATCTATGTAACTGAAGGCCCTCTTACCTGGACCCATTCTCATAAATCTTTTTTGCAACCTCTCTAAAGCCTTTGCACCTTCAGGTTTATCACTTAACTAACCTCCTCACAGTTTGCAAGCTTTGTGTCATCTACAAATTTACTAAATCTAGGCTGACATTGCACTGTTGGAAGCACCATCTTTCAGATTAGACCATAACTGAGACCCTGGCTGCACCCTCAGATAAAGTTAAAGATCTCATGGTACTATTTTGAAAAAAAAACATGTAAGTTCCTTCAGGTGTTCTGAACAATATTTGTCATTCAACCATCATTATCACGTTGTTTATTGTGAGACCCTGCCATGTGCAAATTCTTTTTGTCGTGTTCCTGCGTTACAATAGTGACTACATTTCAAATTATTCCATGGGCTGTAATAAAAAGAAAGGTTTCCATTTCTATAGCACCTTTCATAACTACCAGACATCTCAAAGTGCTTCACAGCCAATGAAATACTTCTCACGTATACTCACTGTTGTCATGTAGGAAATGTGGCAGCCAATTTGTACACAGCAAGCTCCCACAAGCAGCAATGTGATAATGACCAGATAATCTGTTTTTGTGATGTTGACTGAGTCAAACATATTGACCACGACACCAGGGATAACTCTATTGCTCTTCTTTGAAATAGCACAATGAGATCTTTTACATCCACCTAAACAGGCAGACGGGGCTTCAGCATAATATCTTATGCAAAAGACAGCACCTCCAAAAGTACTCCCCCAGTGCTGCACTGGAGTGTCAGCTTTGATTTTTGTGCTGAAGCCCTGGGGTGGGACATGAACTTTTTGACTCAGCAGGGTGCTATCAACCATGGCTACATACTATGGCTGATACTCAAGGTGCTAAAAGGCACTATATAAATGTATATATACTCTTTTATTGAATATATGTATATATGTTTTTCATTGAGGATGGAATATTAATCAGGAAGTGGGAGAGTTTGCTGCTCTTATTAAAATAGTGGCAGGGAATCTTATATCCTGACCTGAGGGGAGATGGTGATGTAGTGGCTTCATCACTAGACTGGTAATCCAGGAAAACCAGCTTAATGCTCTAGTGACCCAGGTTCAAATCCCACCATGGCAGATAGTGAAATTTGAATTTGATAAAAAATATGGAGTTAAAAGTTTGATAATGACCATGAAACCATTGTCAATTGTCATAAAAACCCATCTGGCTCACTAATGCCCTTTAGGGAAGGAAATCTGCTGTCCTTATCTGGCTCTGGCCTACATGTGACTCCAGATCCACAGCTATGTGGTTGACTCTTAAAAAATGCCCTCTGAACATGGGCAATAAATGCTGACCTAGCCAGTGATGTACAAGAATATGCTTCTGGCTGGCAGCATGTCAGAATCCGTGAGGAAAGGCATCATCACCCTCATCTACAAGTGGAAGTGGGAAAGGGACAAAATTAGAAATTGGCAACCCTTCTCACTGTTGAATGTAGACTATAAAATTCTGTCCAAGGTCATCGCCATTTGGGTCAGGTCTGCTCAGGAGTTGGTGATCCACCCCGACCAGACCTTCCTAGCAGGAAGATCTCTGACAGCCTCATGCTACTCAGGGATCCGATTGCCTATTTACGGGACAGGGGTGTGGACACCTGCCTCATTAGCCTGGACCAGGAGAAGACCTTTGATAGAATATCACACACCTACATGTTGGATGTGCTCTCCAAAATGGGGCTTGGGGAGGGAATCTGCAACTGGATCCAACTGCTCCACACTGACATCAGTAGTGCAGTTTCAATCAGTGGGTGGGAATCAAAAAGCTTTCCAACTAAATCTGGAGACAGGCAGGGCTGACCTCTCTTCCCTGCCCTGTTTATCTGTTGCTTGGGGCCCTTTGCTAAGTCCATCAAGAAGGACCTGGGCATAAGAGGAGTGACAATCCCAGGCAGTGGAGGCACTCAGGTCAAAGCCTCCCTGTACATGGACGATGTCGTCGTCTTCTGCTCGGATCCACTGTCGGTGTGCAGACTGATCAACATCTGCGACCAGTTCGAAATGGTCTTAGAAGCCAAGGTAAATTGTGGCAAGAGTGAGGCCACGTTCTTTGGGAACTGGACTGACCGATCCTTTGTCCCCTTCACTGTCAGGGCTGGGGGCCTGAAGGTGCTGGGGATAAGGTTCAGAGGGACCAAGGCATGCATTAGAAACTGGAAGGAATGAGTGGTTATGGTGAAAAACTGGGCGTGTGGGAGTGACCCTCCTTCTCCATTGTGGGTAAGAACCTGGTCATCAGGTGTGAGGCACTCTCGCTGTTGCTGTACGTGGCGCAGGTCTGGCCCATTCCAGACTCCTGCGGGATGGCGATCACCCGAGCCATCTTTCGCTTTATCTGGAAGTCAAAAATGGATTGTGTTCACAGGGACATGATGTATAAGCCTCTAGATAAAGGGGGAAGAAATGTGCCCAACATTGCCCTCATCCTGATGGCCACCTTTGTGTGTGGCTGCATCAAGCGGTGCATAGACCGTCAGTACGTAAACACCAAGTGTCACTACGTGCTGAGATTCTAACTGTCCCTGGTGTTGCAAAGGATGGGTCTAGCCACACTGCTGCAGAACGCTTCAAGTAGTTGGACCATGCTGTACCACTTGTCCCTCATGGAAAAATTTATGCAGAGAAGCACCTTTGATCACAAGTCGATCAGGCAGTGGTCAGCACGTAATGTCCTAGAGACCCTGCGGGAAAAGGAGATGGTGGATCCTGTTGGATGGTTCCCCGAGAAGACTGTCAAAGTCATTTGGCAGAATACCTCATCGTCAGAACTTTCCAACAAGCACCAGGATGTATCTTGGCTGGTGGTGAGAAAGGCCTTCCCCATCAGATCCTTCCTACAGGCCAGGAGTCTCACCCCTTTGCACGTTGCCCTTGGGGTGGCTGTGGTAGGGAAGATACTGTTGTTCACTTCTTTGTGGAATGTAACTTTGCAAAGAAGGTCTGGAGAGAGATGCGGTGGTTTTTGTCGAGGTTCATCCTGAGCAGTTCTGTGACACAGGATTCTGTGCTCTCCAGGCTGTTCCCAGGGACACACACTGAAACAAACATCAGCTGCAACTGGAGGTTCATCAACTCGGTGAAAGATGCTTTTTGGTTTGACAGGAACTTGTTGGTCTTCAAGTGCAAAGAATTGTCCATGACTGAGTGTTGCAGACTGGCACATTCCAAGGTCCAGGACTGCATGCTGAGGGATGCACTAAAGCTTGGGGCAGCCACTGCAAAGGCGCAATGGGGAAAGGTCGCTGCCTATGACCTTTCTGCCATAGTGCACTGAGGGGCTGGGAATTGTATAGACCCCTCAGGCTATATGACTCACAGTGAATGTATGCAGTGAAAACTACATGTGCACAATTGTATTGAAGCACCTCAGAGTGTAACACGATCCACATCACTAACTTGAATACTATTGCACTGTCTGTCTGTAATGACCATGTTGAAATGTCTGCAATGTTCATTAATTGTATTGAAGCACCTCATGTGGAAAACTTGAATACGATTGCACTTTTTGTGATGGCCATTTTGAAATGTTTTGTGGTGTTCTTTCAGACATTTTATGAATAAAGTATATTTTTCCAAAAAGTGTATATATACCTTATTCAGAGGCAAGAGTGTTATCCCTGATTTAAGTTGTTATCTTCTAATTGTCATATCAGAACAAAGGAATTTGATTCAGTCAGACTGGTTTGTGAAACTTATTTTTATCGTAAATTATTTAAAATTATATTTAATTTCAATTATATTTAATTTTTATTTTTATTCCATAGGATCATACATAAATCCAACTATAATAAAAATCATTACTTTTACACTTAATAAAGTCTCTTAATAGCTGCTACACTTCAAAAGTACCTAATTGGCTGTAAATTGTTTTGGGATGACCTGAGGTTGTGAAGGGTACTGTATAGATGCTTGTCTTTCTATTTTTTTTCTGAGTCACCTCTGGGTATCACAATTTAAGTCTGTTGATATTGATAGAGTGGAAGGAGGCATTCAGAACTCCCATTGAAGGCCACCATGGAGCTTTACCGGTGTTTGTGAAAACTTTAATTCGAATGCAATAAATACAAAATATTACTTTGTTTTCAACCATCCCCATGTGCTGCAGGTATCCAACAGGAAGCAGGTGTCATATCCTTTTATTGTGCTCAAAGAGCTTCGTCCTGGTATTCCTCTTCTAAAAAAGCAAAGGAATTAATACATGTGTATTAGTATTCACAAAGCATAGTTTCAAACCAAAAGTATTTAATTGTTTCCATTGCCTGAGTGATGAATACTGATTGTGAATTCCAGTCAAAGGGAAAGGCATCCTCTTAAACACAAAAGACTATTTTGTTATGTTCCCTTTAGTTTTACTTCCATATAAGAAGCATCATTCTCTGGCTGAAAAGGTATCCTAGAAACTGAGCATTTGCCAGTCCCAATCTTCATGCCGACACTGTGGTGCTGCTGACAGCAGCCTGACTTGAGCTGCGAAGTAAACAAAATGATTCTGGGGCACATCTCAGGAAGTAAAAACAAACATTGGAACCAGAAGAAAGCTAATTTGGGCTATGAATGGGACAAGCAGTCAGGCCACTTAAGAAGAAAAAGAATACAATTTCACACTGTTCAGTGTTCAGTACCATTCATGACTCTTCAGAGACTGAAACAGATTGTTCCTGCATACAGCAAGATGTGGACAACATTCAGGCTTGGGCTGGTAAGTGACAAGTAACATTTGTGCCACATACGTGCCAGGCAACAAGAAAGAATCTAACCAGATCCCCTTGATGTTCAACAATATTACCATCGCTGAAATCCCTACCATCAACGTCCTGAGGGTTACCATTGACCAAATACTTAACTAGACCAGCCAAATACTGTAGATTGTGGCGTATTAGTTGATCTTTGAAGCCTTGAAAAATCCTTCCAAAACCAGGGCGTTGACTTACACACCAGTTATAAAATATGAACCGTGCGTTTTGGTATAAGTAGTCAACATTCTGAAATATGAAAAAAAAGGAATTTAACTGGTAATTTAAATTAAATCAAAGTGACACATTTTATTGAATAAATTAATCCTACAATGATAACTTTAACCACAACTGAAACATTTAAAAACTGTCACATTCATTGTCTTCGGCATCCAACACAGAGAGTTCATCAAATTCATTCTGAGTCATTTTGGCTTTGGCGTCATCTTAAAGATCCCACTCAGATCAGATTTGGTGCTTTTAGTTTCAGAATCATCCCTCCACAACAAATCGTCTTCCTCTCCATCCATTGAATTGGATATTCTGCATTTTTTGAACGGTCGGATGACAGTTTTGTGCATTAATAGCATCCCACAATTTGATGATGTAACCACGGAAAATATCCAAGTGATACAGCATACATGTTTCCATTCTTTGTGAAGGTTTTTCCTCTGTCAACCATATACCTATTCCATTCTGCACAAACATGTTCCTTGAATAACTTGTTGAGGTACACATCCAAAGGTTGAAGGACAGATGTTAGACCCCTGGTATAACTGTAATTTGGGTGCTATTTCTTCCAGGAGCCTCTTGATCTGATTGGTTATGTAAGACCTGAACATGTCCCACAAGAATAAGCTGCATTCTTTGCTTAGGCCACTGGAATGCCTATCCCACACATTATTGATCCAAACTTCACTCCATCCTCATCCATCCAACTGTTGTCATGGACAAGCTCAAAAACTCCAGCAGGGAACTTGATTTTCAGCAAAGTGTTACATTTGAAAATTACCATAGACTTTAATATTGTTCCGTTGGCCATGTGGACTAGTGCCACCGGGAATCTTGTCTTCTCATGTCCTATTATTTTCACTAGAACTGCCTGCAAACCTTCCCACTCCACAGTTCAGCTGCTGGGCATATCAAACTTCATGGGCATTCCATCCATGTTGCTGATGTGGCATACTGGTGTAATGGTATTTTTGTCTAATGGCGTTTGTCTAATGGTGTTTTTGCAGCAGTCAGATGATGAATTGCTGGAAACTTATCATTTTGGCATTAAGGTATTTTAGTAGTCTCTGAGTGACCTTGATTTTCTGCGCAACACTGAACATTTCCGTTCCATAAAGAGACTATGCCAACTAAGTGTTGCTCTGAAATCTTTGCTGAACTCAGGGTTTGATGTCACCCCCTTAAATGTATATATGCATTTCTGATGACAATATAATCATTCTGATCTTTTCTGGGGACCTATTCCAATACATACTTTCATTCTCGCATCATTTTTTCACGAACACTGAATTCCTTTGCTGCAGCACAGTTATGTGAGTTACAACTTTTAACATGAAACCAACTTCATACTTCATTCTTTTTCCCGGAGGCCCTATTTCTGTTCATCATTTTCCATGCGCAGTCTGCTCTATGTGGGTGTGCCTTAAACTCCCAGGCATCTTCTTGGCAACACGGCCCATATCATCTGCTCCATCCAGTGCACTGACATTTAAGATGAGTAAAGCATACATTTCTGAGGTGAAAAATTGAGGCTGATTCTTAATGCAGGTCTAGCTTTTCTTAGCAGAAAAGTGGGGTGAAAAGTGGGGTGGTTGACTTACCAGTATAGATCTAAACATGATTTTTGTTGGCTTATAGGCTGGGTCAACTTATACACCATAACCTATGGTACATACTGTGGCTACAAAAGGAGGACAGAGGCTGGGAATTCTGCATTGAGTATTTCACCTCCTGATTGCCCAAAGCCTGTCCACCATCTACCAAACACGTTAGAAGTATGATGTAATTCTCCCCAGTTTCCTGACTAAGTTTGGCTCCAACACTCAGGAAGCTTGACACCATTCAAGACAGAGCAGTTCACTTGATCAGTATTGCATCCACCACCAGCTCACAGTGGCAACATGTATGTACCATCTACAAGGTGCAACGTAGCAAGTTGCCATGCCTACTTTGACAGCACCTTCCAAACTGTGACCTCTACCACCTAACAGAACAAGAGCAACAGACACATGGGAACACCACCACCTGTAAGTTCCCCTCTAAGTAACACACCATACTGACTTGGAGCTATATCGCTGTTCTTTCACTGTCGCTAGTTCAAAATCCCGGAACTCCCTTCCTAACAGCACTGTGGGTGTACTTACGCCACATGGACTGCAGCCGTTCTGAGGAATTAGGGATAGGAAATGAATGTTGGCCTTTCCAGTAACAGCCACATTTCATAAATTAATAGAGAAAGATTAGGAGGTGTCCTGCAGTCTATGAAGAATGTGTAACAATTATAAAAAATTCTAAATCGTGACTTTTCAAACTGTACATGTATTAGATTTGACACACGTAGTCTGTGATCCAGCCTTAAGAACATAAAATGAAATTTCACGGTTCATGCAGCCTAGGGCTTTACTGCAGGAACAGTCCTTGATATAATGGCCAATAGCTTTTGTTTTAGAGGGTGTGCATAGGACACACCAAGCTGACTCACAAACTGATTTTCATGCTCCCTGGAGAAGCACAATGCCTCTTTGTATTGAAATAAAATGGAGATACGTTGCATCCATGCAAAGAAAAAAGAGGCTGGGATTTTGCGTGTGATCCTTTCTTCAGAGCAATGGGTGCTGAAAAGATTCAAAAGGGGGAAAGAACAGAGTCAAAGATAAGGGGGTGATTATTTTGATGGACATGGATGATAAACAATGAGCTGCAGGGATTGTTTAGGCTAATTATTGTTCTTATTTCATATTTCTAGCCTTTTTGTTTCCACTCAAATTGTCTTTTCTGTACAGAGGCACTGCTGTGCATTTTCTGGTATTATTTAATTGTTATTTAATTACTTCAACGTCTATGGGACTCTGACAGAGTCAGGATGAATTCACGGGTAAGTATATATGTGTTCAGAAAGAACAAGCAAATGTTTTAGATTAACCGAGATTCTTGCTTTTTAGTGTAACCATCCCAGGGTTAGAAACAAGCTTACACAGATCAAAAGCAAATTCTGATGAAAGGTCATCAGCCTGAAGCACTAACTCTGTTTCTCTCCATAGATGCTGCCTGACCTGCTGACTATTTACAGCACTTTTGTTTTTTATTACACAGATCACACTTGACTTCCTTTTTCTTATTCTGTAAAATAATCATCAGGAGATAGACACTGAGGACATGCAACTTGTGGAATACAGTACATATGGACAATATTTCATCTATTGTCCCTGAAGGGCCTATTGTTCAGGAACAGCAGCTACATTTGTCAGAGGGATTCCCTTTACACACACAGCCATCGGTGCAGTTCATGCATCCTGCAGGACAACAAGAGCAGCAACCCAAGAGGAGAGGACGAAGACAGAAATCAGGAACAGTTTAAACCCTTCACCACACCACAATGGGCAAGAGAATTGATGGGGCAAGATCATCAAATTCGTGAAGCTTGACCCATAGCAGTTGTGAACACCTGTTTCCATTATCACAGTGGTGGGTTTTGGAGTATCTGAGTTATACAATCTGGAGAGACAGCTCTGTCTAATTGATCAGTAAAACAGAAGAAAAATTGACATCCATTTCATGGGACTGGTTAAAAGTTAGGAGTCCTGATATGAGTAAAAGCTGAGTGCTGACAGCTCCTTTCTCAGTTCCCTCTGCAATACAATTTGGTGAGATTACTCAGTGAGAAACCTTTGTATAGTTTGGAGGAGATCATAGAGAACATCATGATGGTTGGCACCATGGCTGCCTTTGAATGGACTTCAGACAATCAGCATTATCAGCAGTAGGGGTGTGCTGTGGGGGGACAGCAAGCTCAGTGTCACAGGAGGCACTGAGCACATCACAGTGTTTATAGACAGAGGTTCAACTACTTGCGGGCGGGATTTTCTGCTCTCACCAAAGTCAATGGAGTTCACATGTGGCAATCTGAACAGCCTCGGAACCACCAGGAGCTTTACATTAATCCAACACTGCAACTTGTTCATGCCCGAGACCAGCCTTAAAAGAGGCCTGATAGGTGACTAAGGAGCACAACAGACTGTGACATCAATTGACAATTTTTTGTGGAGGACTACTCACCTCCTCTGGATTTTGTGGAAAGTACGCCTCGCTGGCCAATAGATTGCACAGTTGCTGCTAAACCTCTATCATTCTACTCTTCAGTGATGGGCCACAGGTTCAGCATCTATGTCCAGCTGAGCATAATATGGAATGGCATGCCCTTTCATGCCAACTCTCCACAGCTGACTCCACCAACACTCTCTGCATGTGCTTACCTGTGAACTTTGATTCACAAATTGAGATCCCACCTTATTCTCACAGAACCCACCAAAATGTAATATCTGTGCTGGTGCCTAGTTTGCATTTGTCCTGTGGTGGTGCACCCTCAGAAGGAATTATCTCCTCTGAGGAAATGTTGTCTGCAAAAGACAAGAGTTGCTGTTCTTCACATGATAGTTCTGAAGGACTCGGATGTGATTTAGCCATGGGAATGTGAAAATGCTGAAATGTATATGATCAAAGTAATCATGTTTCATTTGGTGCTGAATTCAATTTAACATGGCATAGTCTTGTATTAGTTGTGGTTTGGAGATCCTTAATGGTGTCACCATGCAGCAATGAAGTTTAAGTCTCTCCATCTCTGATACTCAGAACACTTGTGACCTACTTATCTCCATGGCCTCGTGCTTAGCAGATGTCAACTGGGCGATTTGTGTGCATCCACCTTCGATCCTCTCCTTCCTATTTTCTGCCTTTTCACCTGCAATGGGGCCGAACAAACCCAAGAGCGTCTGTTAGACATGTGGGTATCCGAAGGATGCAATGTATTCCATGCCACAAGACTCATACGTTACAAGTGGCACTTGAATTATTGGAGGACGTATGCTGAGAATTGACTGAGTTAACCAAGCTGTTTTCAAGGATGAGGGTAAGTGGCAGATCTGGGAAGGGGGACGTAAGGGAGTATATTGAAAGAGAATTTGAAATATAAGTGGGTCAGAGGAGTGATGTGATGGAGTATGTTTGACAAGAGTGAGGTGGGAGGTGGGGGTGTGGATGGGCGGTAATTGCGTTAAAAAATTTAGGTGAACAGCAACTGTACTCATGGCCTAGCTAGGCTGGTCATTAACAGGTGCAGACAGCAGGCAACCAAGGGGGTCATCCAGCCCGACTGTCTGCCCCTCTTCCACAGTTACATTCGGGCCCGGGTATCCCTGGAGAGGGAGCACACGGTATCTACCCGCATGATAGAGGCCATCCATGCTCATTGGGCGCCGCAGGGGATGGGGTGCTTTATAGGCCCCCTTGACCATATTTTAGTTTGATCTTTGTAAGTTTCCTTTAACATTTGACTTTTTGTTCACTGTATCCTTTTAAAGGGCTGCATCTTGTTTTGTCCCTCGTTTTTCTTAATTTAGTTTAATTGGTTTGTGCCAAGGTTAGGTAATTGAAGCATTTCCTATTCTGGGTCCAAGTTCAGAGCTGTACACTCCTCCTGCTCACCACTTCAACCACACCAGCAGGTGTTCTCAAGCCATCACTGGGGAATAGAAACTCTATAGTCCTCCACCCAGCACCTCATTAAACCAGGTCTATCTTCGTACCTTCTGACGTCTGTAAATATTTTTCTCCACAAAAATGTTCCCAACTCCTCCAAATTCCATCTTCACCATTGGTCCTTTAAATAGTCAAGGTGAAACCATGTCATACAGGTGTGCTGGAAATACCCAGGTGCTGACAAAACTGTGGAGGAGAGGCAGCTGGAGTGAAAAGCCTCACTGACTGCACTCTACTGGAATTATGGCTGGGCGCAGGAGCATACCCATGAGGAGGTCCTCCCACTTGCTCACTCCACTCAGCACTGGAGTGGTCAAAAATCGGAACATATGATTGAAGTGCAGCCAGAAACAGAAGAGCCGTCCCTTCAAATAATGGAAGAGAGTCTGGAACGTGTCACAATTTGTGTAAATACATAAAATAGTCTCATCCAGGTCACAGAAGTCATAGACAGCTAGGGATCTGGGAATGGTAAAAATCATTAAATGACACTGCACCATTCAACACTCTCATCAGATCCCCAAACGAACAGGAGACCATTCCTGTATAGAGAATCCTCCACTTGGGACCCCTGGCTCTGCTGCAGAGTAGGATAATATGTCACAATGTATCTGGATGGGAGATGAGGGCAAGGTGTGCCAAGTGCTCATCCAGGTACTTTTTAAAGGATGTGAGGCAACCCGCCCCCACCACCCTCCTAGGCAGCGCATTCCAGACCGTCACCACCGTCTGAGTAAAAAAGTTTTTCCTCACATCCCCCCTAAACCTCCTGCCCCTCAACTTGAACTTATGTCCCCTTGTGACTGACTGTTCAACTAAGGGGAACAGCTGCTCCCTATCCAACCAGTCCATGCCCCTCATAATCTTGTACACCTCGATCAGGTCACCCCTCAGTCTTCTCTGCTCCAATAAAAACAACTCAAGTCTATCCAACCTCTCTTCATAATTTATATGTTTCATCCCAGGCAACATCCTGGTGAATCTCCTCTGCACCCCCTCCAGTGCAATCACATCCTTCCTATAATGTGGTGACCAGAACTGCACACAGTACTCCAGCTGTGGCCTCACCAAGGTTCTATACAACTCCAATATGATCTCCCTTATTTTGTAATCTATTCCTCAATTGATAAAGGCAAGTGTCCATATGCCTTTTTTACCACCCCGCTAACATGCCCCTCCACTTCAGAGATCTATGGACACACACGCCAAGGTCCCTTTGTTCCTCAGAACTTCCTAGTGTCATGCCATTCATTGAATACTTCCTTGTCAAATTACTCCTTCCAAAGTGTATCACCTCACACTTTTCAGGGTTAAATTCCATCTGCCACTTATCTGCCCATTTGACCATCCCATCTATATCTTTCTGTAGCCCAAGACACTCAACCTCATTGTTAACCACTCGGCCAATCTTTGTGTCATCTGCAAACTTACTAATCCTCCCCCCCACCACATTGTCATCTATGTCATTTATATAAATGACAAATAATAGGGCACCCAGCACAGATTTCTGTGGTATGCCACTGGGCACTGGCTTCCAGTCACTAAAACATCCTTCTGTCATCACCCTCTGTCTCCTACAACTAAGCCAATTTTGAATCCCCCCACCTCATCCTATATCACCAGATCACAAAGATAAATGGAAGTGATTCACTCCATGGTAAATCATATATCCAAAATGAAGGAAATTTAAACTTAACCTATCACATTATCTGACTCTTTAAAAAGATTAAGATTTTCACCCTCTCTATCCTACCTAAAAAATGCTGTGGATTGCTCTCTGTTTAATAATGCTCTTGTTAAGTGCCTTGGGATATTTTACTATGTTTGAACCATTTGTGCCCAAGTTGGATTTGTTTTCTGAAATAACTATGAAAGATCACACTTCGCCCAATCAAGCTGGAATGATTTGTGAGCTGGTAGATGTAGACCCAATCATTTTTTTTTGTTCAAAATAGTGTTACAACTGGGAGGAGGAGTGAATTGGTTCCCCCTCTATTCAGCCCCTTGGTTGGTCACAACAAAGGATTTAAAATGTATTTTCCCTGTAAATGCCTTATGTAAATGTATTTATTTGTTAATAAGGAACCAGTTAAACCAGGTTTTCTTGAGTTAAAGAAAAAGTAAGTTTATTAGGAACTAAACCAGAGAAAAAATAATAAAGACACGATGACATACACACGGATATCATAAGTAAGAAAGTTAGAGTCCAATTAAAAGTTTTTAAAAAATATGATTAATCCTTCACTTGTCTTTGAAGTATAGATTGTGGAAGTGTAGATTGTGGAATGTTGTCACCATTTGAAGTTAGGTGAATTTCTGTAGAATTCTGGAGTTGACTTTGTTCAAGTCTGCATTCTGTTGAGAACACCCTTTTAGCTTCCAGAGAGAGAGAGAGATCTTCCCTGCTCTTTTCCAGCAAGGTTTTTAGATTACTGTCATGTTTCTTTCCCCCCTGCATGTTCTTTCTCTGATTCTGCTTGACAGAACTAGTTTTTAAACTCCTGTCTTTAATATTTCCAGAAGGGAATTCGATTAACATGTATTGTGTTCATTGTTGTAGAACAAATAATCCCATTTCTTGATCTTCTCATTTCCAAAACCTTTGACATATTTCAAGATATTAATTAACAGGAGATAGGGGGTTATTTTGTCCTTCACAGGGGCTTTTAAATTCCTGATGAGTATCTGATCAAAGAACAGCACTTTGTGTCTTTAATACCTTCCTTTCAAGAGTGTCCCTGTTTGAAGTGGACCTTGACACCCCCTATGTGTGAATTTCCATGTAACAGTTCTGCAATGCAATTCATATAGACTTTCAGAGAAGTGGTCAGATTTACAGTATCAGCTATCAGGTGACTCATGGCAGATATTTTTGATCAGTGTCTCCTCTTATATTTTTTTTAAAAAACAGATCTTTAAACAGTTCAATATGTACTTAAAGTGAAAGATGGAAGGCTAAGCAAGGTTAACTACTTAAACATATAAAATCCATTACATCTGTAATTTAATTGTTCACAACTTTTAGCATAGGAATAAAATCATGATCTAGCAAAGGCATGCATACAGTTCACATTAATAATAAACAAGAAGACAACTGACAAAGACAGCATTGCCAATGGGCTACGAAGTTGACCATCCAAGAGGAAGTAATAACATCCATTGCACTAAACACTGAGCTACTAGACAGCCAAAGTTGTAAGTTGTGCTTATGTCACTTTGGGGATATGTTATTTCACAAAGCTTGGTGTTTATCAGTGATTTAGTGGGTACAAACTGTAGGTGTAAAATAACAAAGTTGGAATTTAGAAGAATAAGAGGCAACCTCATTGAAACTTATATAATGTTTAAGGAGCTTGACAGAATAGATGTTGGGAAAATGTTTCCCCTCGTTGGGGGCCTAGATTTAACTCTCCCCCGCTGACAGATTTAAACATGGGGGGCCACATTGAATGCAGTGAGTGGCCTGTCCTACCCCTACTCACCCTCCCCTGCCCCCATCGCAATTTTGCCAGCAGCGGGGTGACAGGTGGCATTTCACATGCCAGTGGGCCAATCAAAAAAAAACATAAGAGAGGACACTGATCAAAAGTGTCTGCCATGAGTCACCTGATAGCTGATACTGTAAATCTGACCACTTCTCTGGAAAGTCTATATGAATTGCACTGCAGAGCTGATACATGGAAATTCACACCTAGGGGTGTCAAGGCCTATTGGTGGGCAATTAATGCCCAATTGAAGGGCTCATCACGCTGTCCCTGGGATTCAACTGGTGGTTTCCATGCTCAGGCTGATGGTGAGTGGGGGATCCTCCTTAAACAGCCCCCCTAGGACCCATCGGAGGGTTTCTCAAAGGTACTATCCCCAGGTTCCCCTCTCCTCATGGCATCTCAAGTCCCTTCTAGCTGGGCATCTTGTGGTCCCCCTCCCGCTCCCCGAACCCCAAAGCTCTGATCCATTGCTGAATGCCTCCTCAAGCCCCGAGTGCAGTACCAGCAGTGGCCACAGTAGCACTGCAGACACTTGAGTGTTGCCAACCTCTGCTGCCTTGAGGAGTGATGTCCTGCCTCTGAGGGCCAGAAATCCTGCCTGCAAATGGTTTCCAGGCAGCCGTTCTTCCCCTGGGCAGACTCCCCACCTGACTTTTTGGTGGAGTGGTGTTGGGGGAGTGTGGGGACCATGGCACATCCCCTAATTCAGCCCAGTGAGTCTAGAACCAGGGTCACAGTCTCAGAATAATGGGATCAGTCATTTAGTTGTTGAGTATATTCAAGGGAAGGTTTGATAAATTTTTAGATACTCAAGAAATTAAAAGATACAAGGATAATGCAGGAAGGTGGAATAGAGGTAGATGATTAGGTATGATTGTATTGAATGAGGAGCAGTTTGAAGGGCCGAATGGCATACACCTGACCTTACTTATTATGTTATTATGTTTGATTCCATGCTGTAACATTGTAAAGCTATAAACAAGAGAACTCAGCTATTAAAAAGATATCATGATTCACTTAATTCATAATTGTGCCTATAATTACATAGTATCTTTCATCAATCTTTTAAATAAAGTAGTATTAGTTAAACCACCTTTGTATCTGTCTTTCTCCTTCCAGTCTCTGTAAAAAAAAGCAGTTAATTGATTTCACCAAGTGCCTAATGTGATGCCATGGTGATTGGACTAGGTACAGCACTGCTAGATGTGAGGGGAATGAATTAAGGAATATTATGAACTGTAGAAGTAAATAGCAGGTTTCAGTTAACTTTCTCTGTTAGGACAAAGGATGAAGATTGGTCAAACGCCTTTAGTGTACATAACTAAATATTGCAAATTTAACGAATATATTCTGCACATAGGTGGGGTAGAATTTAGTATTCATTCTGGTTCAAATTCTGAATCCTGATCATCAGTTTCATATAAGACCATAAGACCATAAGACATAGGAGCAGAAATTATGCCATTCAGCCCATCGAGTCTGCTCCGCCATTCAATCATGGCTGATAAGTTCCTCAACACCATTCTCCCGCCTTCTCCCCGTAAATAAGACCATAAGACATAGGAGTAGAAATTAGGCCATTCGGCCAGAAATTAGGCCTATCTTGTCTACTAACAGTTCTCTCCTGTTATTTAAAAACATGCCTACAGAATTTCCCTGCAAGGCATTGAGTTCTAGCTGGTAGTGATTTTCTCAGCACCCTCAAAAGCACATGCACATAACTACCCAAAATCCATCAGCACCCTTGTAGGTTACATCTAGACATGTTAGAACTGCGTCATCCAGTTTTGCAGTCAATTACATAGCAGATTTGACAGTATTCATTGTGGTTCTACAATAGCCTTGAATGTGGATTGTGACACTTGACATTTCACAAATATTTGGACAAGTCAGAGGCCACAATGTTAAGTAGGTATTGAACATCTGGTGCATTTTTAAAATTCTTTCACAGGATTTGGGCATCGCTGACTAGGCCAGCATTTTTATTGACCATCTCTTAAGAAGGTGGTGGTGTGCCGCTTTCTTGAACCGCTGCAATCCATGTGTTGTAGGAATACCCACAGTGCTGTTAGGGAGGTAGTTCCAGGGTTTTGACCCAGTGACAGTGAAGGAATGGCAATATAGTTCCAAGTCAGGATGGTGTGTTGTTTGGAGAGGAATTTCCAGGTGCTGGTGTTCCCATGCATCTGCTGCCCTTGTCCTGTTAGGTGGTGGAGGTCGCAGGTTTTGAAGGTGCTGTCAAAGGACCATTGGTGAGTTGCTGCAGTGCATCTTGTAAATGGGACACACTGCAGTTAATGTGCTTCAGTGGTGGAAGGAGTGTGTTTGTGGATGGGGTGCCAATTAAGCAGGCTGCTTTGTCCTGGATGGTATTGAGCTTCTTGAGTGCTGTTGGAGCTGCATTCATCCAGGCAAGTGGAGAGTATTCCATCGCACTCCTGACTTGTGCTTTGTAAATAGTGGACAGGCTTTGGGGAGTCAGGAGCTGAGTTACTCGCTGCAGGACTTCCAGCCTCTGACCTGCTCTTGCAGCCACTGTATTTATATGGCTGGTCCAGCTCAGTTTCTGGTCAATGGCAATCCCCAGGATGTTGATAGTGGAGGATTCAGTGATGGTAATGCCATTGAACATCAGGGGAGTTGGTTGGATTATCTCTTGTTGGAGATGGTCATTGTCTAGCACTTGTGTGGCATGAACATTACTTGCCACTTGTCAGCTGAAGCCTGGATATTGTCCAGGCCTTGCTACATTTGGGAATTACTGCTTCACTTTTTTTCTTTATTCTTTCAAGCATTGCTGGCAAGACCATCCCTAATTACCATTCAACTGAGTGGCTTACTTGGCCATTTCAGAGGGCAGTTAAGAGTCAACCTCATTGCTGTGGGTCTGGAATCACATGTAGGCCAGACCAGGTAAGGATGGCAGATTTCCTTCTATAAAAGAAAATGGGTTTTTACAACAATTGACAATGGTTTCATGGTCACCGTTACAGAGACTAACTTTTAATTCCAACTTTATTAATTGAATTTAAATTCCACCAGCTGCCTTAGTGGGATTTGAACCCACATCCTCAGGATTAGCATGGCCTTTGAATTGCTAGTCCAATGACATGGCCACTACACCATTGTCTCTCTCCCCAATTGTAAATGGTGCTGAACAATGAGCAATCATCATCAAACATTCCCACTTCTGACCTTATGATGGAATGAATGTCACTGATGAAGCAGCTGAAGCTGGTTGGACTTAGGACACTAGCCTGAGGAACTCCTGCAGTGATAACTTGGATCTGAGATGATTGACCTCCAAAAACCACAACCATCTTCCTTTGTGCTAGGTATGACTCCAGCCAGTAGAGAGTCCCCCACCAGCTCCCCCCCCCATTCCCGTTGACCCCAGTTTTGCTAGGGCTCCTTGATGCCACATTGGGTCAAAGGCTGCCTTGATGTCACGGGCAAGTCACTCGCACCTCAGATCTTGAGTTCAGCTTTTTTGTCCATGTTTGGACTAAGGCTGTAATGAGGTCAGGAGCTAAGCAGCCCTGAGTGACATAAAGACTTTACAACAATTACAACACTTTCACATTAATGTTGAAACTAAGGGCCACCAGCCTGCGCAAATTATTCCATGGAAGGTTTTAAGCTGTGTTCGGGACAGATGGGACAGGAGTTTCAACACTGATGAGTTCTCAAAGAATGTTTCCAGCAGGTGAAAATGCAGTGCCGAAAGCAGAAACTTGTAACATTGTTCTATAAATATGAATAAGAATATGTCCAGACAGTCCTCTATTTGAGTAAATGCTGTTTGATTTTAGTGATTGGTGTTGAAATATTTGAAATGTGATGCAGCGGATGCCAAGTCCGCATTGAAATGGTTCACAGAGAAAGGGGTTGGGCTTCCTTGTTCTAGCGACATTGGTAATTCAGACCATGAGTGGGCATGTCATTAATATATGATTTCATTATATTAATTTTTGTGCACTAATACAGTGCGTTTGAATTTACGGCACCTTGCATTGGGCTCCATCTTTGATGTGCCAGAGCAGGTCCCCTGCGGCACAAATAGAGGCAAGAGGCGAGATGGAGGTGCCTTCTCTCCCCTATATGCAATGGCAGGATGAAACTTTTTCCATGCTGAAGAAGCTCCTATTGGCTGTGCAGCTTGGAGACCCTGTCCACCATCCTTAATTGGACTTTGAGAATGTACTTGGCCAGCAATTGACAAATCCGACCAAAAACATACCAGCTGATTGGTGCTCAATCGAATCCTAGATTTGATCCTGATTTTGTGATCCTGTCCCCAGGAGGGAAGTTATGCCAAAAGACAGTAGTTCCCAACCTCCTATCTTTTGCTAGTTTGAGGCTGAAGATGTAAGAGTATTTTAGCCCACATGAATTCCCAGTAGCAGAACAGCAACACCATTGAATCATGAACTCCCCCAATCCCCACATGGCGCCACATGTTTTAACCTCTTCCACCGCACTTCACCAAACAGCAAGGGGCCTACACAAGATCATTTTACGCAATGCACCCGACTCAGGTTCTAACTCTTTCCCTGGTGACTGTGCTGCCATTAGAAAATACACTTATTTAATGAAGAGAATGGCACTTATCATAGATCCTGAGAAAGTTTATTTTATTATCTGATACAAAAATGATCATTTCAAAAATAATTCATTCATTTCAATTACTTCTCATAGACACAACTCATCAGGATATAGACACTGAGAACATGCAGCCTGTGGAATACAGTACATATGGACAATATTTCATCTATTGTCCCTGAAGGGCCTGTTGTTCAGGAACAGCAGCTACATTTGTCAGAGGGACTCCCTTTACACACACAGCCATTGGCGCAGTTTGTACATCCTGCAGGACAGCAAGAGCAGCAACCTGAGAGGAGAGGACAAAGACAGAAATCAGGAACAATGAATGAATTCACTGAAACACCCCCAGGACCTGCCATTACAGCCCCTAGCTCCTCCCTCACAAACTAATCTGTGTCATATCTCCAAGTTATCCATCTGAAGAGACTCAGCATCACAACACTCTGAGAGAGAGTTTGGGTGAAGATGTAACTGTCACTGTCTCTACAACACTATTTCTACTGAGAACTCGATAATATCAACACTTCCTGATATAAAACTAAGACACTTCTTTAACCAGCAGGGTTCTTGCCTCCAGATTCTTTCGATTGGACATTGAATTAATCTGATGGGAAATAAATCAGGTGAAATCATGGATCTTGTACTTTTCTATCGTGTTCCTCTCTGAGTTCTGCCCAGAACTATCTGTCACATAAACACAATGTAAGGAGTTTTAAACTCTCCCACAGTTACTCACTTTTCCGGCAGCGTCCAGCTTTGCTGCTGGGACATCGGCGGTCGGAGCACCTGCAGGTATTTTCACAGGAGCAGGATCCTGAAAACAGGAAAAACACAGACATTGAGTTGTGGGAAAACCCTGAGAAATGCCCCCCGTGTGGAGGAGGCCCGGCTTTTTGTCACATTCTCTTCTCCAGTGACTTTCAGAAACAGCCTCCCCCACAATGCTGCAGCCCCTCAGTGAGACTGAGCCGGGACACTGTGCTGAAAGGACTGACACCAGTCACCGCTCACCATCCAGGCACACACAGGGCTTCGAGTCAGACATTTCAGGAACTTCTTCAGCTTCGAGCCGTCACCCAATCAGCGCTTCTCGATCTTGTGCCGTTTGCTGAATCGGAGCCGAGTTTTATGGGCTTGTGATCGGTGGGGAACCGGCTGCAGAAGCGGGGAAGGGGCGGGCTGAGTGCACACGGGCACCGAAGTGATTCAGCGGCGGAATGTTTGAATTGCATCCGGCTCCTTCACTCACAACACGGCCCACAAAGATTTCTCAATGATAGCAATTTCAATCGGCTCCATTGTGTTTGTAATTATTCCCAGAGTGACAAAAATCAGTCTACAAGATGGACATAGGGTCCTCTCCATTCCCCCGTGTCGACCCTAATCTCAGCAATGGACATGATAGACAACTGCTTTCACCACTCACCGCCACATCTGGCTGCTCCAGATTACACATTACCGCTTCTCCCCTGCTCCCTCAATACTTTCCACCATCCCAGAATCACCCTGGAATACAAGAATAACCCTTGGTGTCTTTTTTCTCCCACTAACTATCATCTTGGAGAACACCCCAAGATATGTTCTTTCTTGTATATCCAAGATATGTAGGCACCGCTGACAATGCCAACATTTGTTCCCTATCTCTAATTGCCCTTGAGAAGGTGTTGGCTAGCTGCCTTCTTGAACATGTGCAGTTCATGTGGTGTAGGAACACCCACAGTGCTGTTAGGGAGTGAGTTGGGGTTTGCCCAGTGAAACCCAACCTGAGCATCAGTGAGCAGCTGACTGGTGAATAAGTGACCCATGATACCGCTGTCCATGTCACCTCCAATCACTTTGTTCACAATGAAGAGCAGGCTGTTGACACAGTACTTGGCAGGATTGGATTTTTCCTACTTTTAGCGTTTTGGCCATTCCTGGACATGTTTCTACATTACCAGCTTGATGAGTTACTAAAAGGTAGCATGCAGGTGCAGTCAATAGGTAGGAAGGCAAATGTTATGTTGGCCTTCATCTCAAGGGGATTTGTGTACAGGAGTAAAGATGTCTTGCTGCAATTGTACAGGGTCTTGGTGAGACCTGACCTGGAGTATTGTGTACAGTTCTGGTCTCCTTATCTAAGGAAGGATATACTTGCCTTAGAGAGAGTGCAATGGAGGTTCACCAGACTGATCCCTGAGATGGCAGGATTGTGTTATGAAGAGAGATTGAGGAAACTGGGCCTGTATTCTCTAGAGTTTTGAAAGTTGAGAGGTGACCTCATTAAAACTTACAAAGTTCTTACCAGGTGTAAAAGGGACGATGTGAATAGGATGTTTCCCCTGGCTGGTGAGTGTAGATCCAGGGGACACTGTCTCAGAATAAGGGGCAAGCCATATAACACTGAGAAGAGAAGGAATTTCTTTACTCAGTGTACGGCGAATCTTTGGAATGCTGTACCCCAGGGGGCTGTGGAAGCTTAGTCATTGAGCATGTTCAAGACAGAAATGAATACATTTCTGGAGCCTGATGACATCAGGGGAGATGAAGATATTGGGAATACTGATGTAGAGGTAGATGACTCAGATAGCATGTCCATACAGAAACATATGCCCCGTATCTCAGTCTGCAAACAATGGGTCAGAGGGGAGCCATGTGAGGGCAATGGCACTGAACAAGGCATCAAGAGAGAGGTGATGGGGGATGTGTGATTGGCTTTGTTAAAGGCTGCAGGGAGATTGTGGAGGGTTAATGGAGTAGGATTACAATCACAGAGGATGTCATTATGACTTTAGATAGAGTCTATGCAGGGATGTAATGGAGTGACACCCGACTGGAGAGCAACAAACAGGGACTTCTGGGAAAGATCTGCGTGGGTTTGTAAAATGACAACACTTTCAACGAACTTGGAGAGTAAGGGGGTGGTTGGAGATGAGATAGTTTACAAGGCCAGAGGGCGTGCTGAAAGTGAAATTTGAAAGACGAATTTACTAAATTTGCAAAGTGCCTAACTGTTAAACATCCTGTCAGTAACACAACAGTAAGAGGGCAGTCAGCAAGAGTGAAATGCTTTCAAAGAATAATCATTGTTGCATTACAAGGAAATACCAGGGGATATTTGCACATAGCAAGATCCCATGAATAGCGATCAGTTAAATGACCAAAAAATCTGATTTCAGTGATGTTAATGGAGAGGTTCGTGGCAGCCAGGTAAACTCGAATGTACATTTTTAATTTTGGAAACTTGATCATTTCCAACAGATTTCGGACCTTCTCTCTCTCTCCTCCGCCAGTAATAGTAGATTCGCAGGTTTTATGAACTTAATTGATGGTGGAGAAAAGCCAGAGGACACATTCAGGCACGAAAAGATCAGAGACAACCGTGTGCACCAATGAACAATTGACCAACTCGGCATTATTTCAAGGAGCCAACCGGTCATTGTAGTGAGCAGCAGAATTAATTGGAACCTGCAGAGGCCTGTGCATTTGTTTCAGACAGAAACTGGTGCCAGGAATTGAGGAGAGCCGACTCAGATTAGTAACTGCTTCAAGGGGATCTAAAATCTGAGATTTGTAATTACAGATTGACAACGGGATTCTTTCTGACTGTAGATAATTACAGAGTGAATAACAGACTCCAGTGTAATTCAGCCTTTAAACAGACAGGACGGTGCAGACGGTCCAAAGGTCACCTGTATTCTTGGTTCCTCACACTGATCAGACAAAACAGATCAATTATCATCTCTCCAAACACTGGGGCTTTGAAACGTGCTGCCCATTGAAAGCACAACATCAGTGCAAACATTGTTAGACATCAAAACAGGCGAGAAACTCTCTGGGACACAGGATCTGGCAGAGAAATTATAAACCTGCAAATATCCAGAGTGAAAACAGGGAATCAAACTCCAAACAGAGAGTGCCGTCCTGGACTCCCCCACACTGGGGTGAAACGTGTTGCAGACGCTCAGACACACGGTGATTCCACAGGAAATGTTGGGAAATTGCTGTCATTGAGAAATCTTTTTGGACCGTGTTGTGAGTGAAGGAGCCGGGTGCAATTCAAACTTTCAGCCGCTGAAACACTTACAGTGCCCTGTGTGCATTCAGCCTGGACAGACCCGCCCCTTCCCCGCTTCTGCAACCGGTTCCCCACCGATCACAAGCCCATAAAACTCGGCTACGATTCAGCAAACGGCACAAGATCGAGAAGCGCTGATTGGGTGACGGCTCGAAACTGAAGAAAAAGTTCCTGAAATGTCTGACTCGAAGCCCTGTGTGTGCCTGGATGGTGAGTGGTGACTGGTGCCAGTCCTTTCAGCGCAGTGTCCCGGCTCAGTCTCACTGAGGGGCTGCAGCATTGTAGGGGAGGCTGTTTCTGAAAAGTCACTGGAGAAGAGAATGTGACAAAGAGCCGGGTCCCCTCCACACGGGGTCATTTCTCAGGGTTTTCCCACAACTCAGTGTCTGTGTTTTTCCTGTTTTCAGGATCCTGCTCCTGTGAAAACACCTGCAGGTGCTCCGACTGTCGATGTCCCAGCAGCAAAGCTGGACGCTGCCGGAAAAGTGAGTAACTGTGGGAGAGTTTAAAACTCCTCACATTGTGTTTATGTGACAGATAGTTCTGGGCAGAACTCAGAGAGGAACACGATAGAAAACGACAAAATGCATGATTTCACCTGATTTATTTCCCTTCAGATTTATTCAATTTCTAATCGAAAGAATCTGGAGAAAAGAACCCTGCTGGTTAAAGAAGTGTCTTAGTTTTACATCAGGAAGTGTTGATATTATCGACTTCTCACTAGATATCGTGTTGTAGAGACAGTGACAGTTACATCTTCACCCAAACTCTTTCACACATACTGTTGTGATGCTGAGTCTCTTCAGATCGGTAACTTAGAGATATGACAGAGAATAGTTTGTGAGAGAGGAGCTAAGGGCTGTAATAGGAGGTCCTGGGGATGTTTCAATGAATTCATTCATTGTTCCTGATTTCTGTCTTTGTCCTCTCCTCTCAGGTTGCTGCTCTTGCTGTCCTGCAGGATGCACTAACTGCGCCAATGGCTGTGTGTGTAAAGGGAATCCCTCTGACAAATGTAGCTGCTGTTCTTGAACAACAGGCCCTTCAGGCACAATACATGAAATATTATCCATATGTACTGTCCTCCACAAGCTGCGTGTATTCAGTGTCTATATCCTGATGAATTGTGTGTTTACATAAAGTAATGAAAAGTGTCTGAATATTGTTGAAATTCTGATTTTTGTATCAAGAATTAAATAAATAAAACAATAAATAAACAATATTTCAATATTTGAAGTCCAGTCATAAGTGTTATTTGGTTACTTAAGGATGTGATATTACTAATAACAACACAAAATGTAGGAAATAAGTTGAGTTTAACTTTCCCATTAAGATACATGGCACAACATAAGTCACATTACCATCGGTTACATTCTGGTCCACGAAGTTAAACAATGTGAGGATGGACCACTGTCGGAAATGGTGGAGTGAATGAATGAATGGCAGTTCTGCTGAGCCTCTCATCCATGAGTGTGGCAGCATGCTACTGTCAAATATACCAGAAATTGGTTGCAAGCCAGTCACATCTGCCTGTTAACTGAGCATCCTCAGGTTAATTTTAAAATATTCTTTGGAACTATTGGCAGAAATGCAGACTCCTTCAGATATTTATGAACTTGCTTCCCCAGGTCTTGTGTTTTCTGCATTCCCTCTAAAGTTGTATCATTTATTTCACATTTCATTTCCACATTCTTTGTTTAAAATCTATCAAATCACATTTCCATGCCTTACATTTAATCTCTCAGATGTCTGCTCATTTTACCACTCTGTTTCCTTGAGCCTGTAATAATCCTCCTCATTGCTGACTACTACATCCCCTCAAGACCCTTTAAGGTTTCTAATTTGAGGAAGGCCAAATCTTTAATTCTTGTTCTCCAATTTTCTCCTATCCAATCTTTACTTCTCTGTTACTGCTACCTTGAGAACATCCTTCTCGACAGAGAAGAAAGTGGCAAAAATACACCTTGTACCTTAACCATGTCCTCTGCCTCCAGACAAAGGTTGGCTTTTCAGTTCCTAATCAGCCCCACACATTCTGCATTGACTACTCTTTCACCACTGATGTGTTTAATGGGGAAAATCCACATTCTGTGGAACTGCCATCATAATGCACCCAAGGGCTGAAAGATTTGGAAAAATCTCCCAGATGTGTGCACCAGGATATTTCAGACTGAAACATAAATGCATCTTTTATCTGGGAGAGAGAAAGTTACCTGGACACTTTGTACCAGGAAGTAGTCACACCCTTAGAATAGGGTCTTTTAATTTGGTCAGTGGCAGGGAGAGGAGGGTGTGACTGCGCATGAGGCAGCTATGGGGACACCGAAGGTAGGACTGGACAAGATTCATCTTTGCAATTGTCAAACAGGTTTGATGTTCTTGCAGCCTGTATGGATGAAAGTGGTGGCTGCAGTGTGGATGAGCAAACTGACCATGGCACCATGGTACAGGAAGATATTCACGCAGGTGGAGTTAATAGGAATTTTAGTGGTAATTGGGGATAGTATAGTCAGGGGGATTGACACAGTTCTCTGCAGCTGAGAGTCAGAGTTCATGCAGCTGTGTTGCCTGCCTGGTGTCAGGGTTTGGGCCACTGCTCTGGGCTGGGGAGGGACTTGCAGTTAGAGGGGTAGGTTGCAGGGGTCGTGGTCTATGCTCGTAGCAGTGACATAGGGAGAACTAGGAAATAGGTTCTGCTGAGGGAGTATG
The DNA here is from genome assembly GCF_017639515.1 of Carcharodon carcharias. Classification (NCBI taxonomy): domain Eukaryota; kingdom Metazoa; phylum Chordata; class Chondrichthyes; order Lamniformes; family Lamnidae; genus Carcharodon; species Carcharodon carcharias. The sequence continues at coordinate 125,071,927 of NC_054473.1, read as the reverse complement.
AGCAGTTAGGATCTAAATTAAAAAGCAGAACCTGAAAGGTAATAATCTCTGTATTACTATCTAAGCCACGAGCAAACTGGCATAGGGCAAATCAGATTAGGGAGTGAAAAGCGTGTCTAAAAGTTTGGTGTGGGAAAAATGGATTTTGATTCATGGGGCACTGGCACCAGTGCTGCGGAAAGTGGGAGCTGTACCATTGGGACAGTCTTCACCTGAACCATGCTGGGACAAGTGTTCTGGTGAGTGACATAACTATGTCCCAGCATTGAGGGCTTTAAACTAAATAGTGGGGGCAAGGGCTCAAATTTGGAAAGACGTGATAATTAAATGGAGAAGAAAAGGCAAAGAGCAAGATAATATTAAGGGAAATGATGATCAGTTCTTGGCAGGAAAGTACAGAATGTACAAACCTAAGAGTGCACCAGCAGAGAAGGCTAGATGTTTTAAAACAAAGATCTTTAGGTTCTGTATCTGAATGCACAGAACATTTGCAATGAAACAGGTGAACAAATATTTATAAATATGCATGATCTGATAGCCATTACCGAGTCATAGCTCCTGGATGCCAAACACTGGGACCTGATTATTCACATTGACATTTAGGAAGGGCAGGAATCTATGAAAAGGTGGTGGGATAGCTCTGTTAATTAAGGATGACATTGGTCCAATAGACATGACGTTAGTTGTGGAGATCAAGGTGTAGAATCAGTTTGAGTCGAGATGAGAAGTAGTAATGGTGAGAATTCACATGTGGGGGTGGCTTATAGGCCCCATTAGAGTAACGATCCTCTAGACTGGGTATAGAAGAAGAAATAATGGGGCATGTGAAAAAGGTACAGCAATCATAATCGCTGACATTAATATGCATATAGATTGGACAAATCAGATAGGCAAAGGTAATCTGGATGATAAGTTCATAGTCTGCTTTTGGGGCAGTTTCTTAATTAATTACCTCATAGTGAAGGCACCCCTTGGTAGCAGCGATCATAAAATAATTGAATTCTACATTCAGTTTGAGGGAGAGAGGAATGGATCTAAGACTAGTGATTTAACCTTAAATAAGGATGATTATTAGGGCATTTAGACTGAGCTGGATGAAGAGAATGAGGAAATTAGGTTAATGGATAGTTCAGTAGAGATGCAGTGAGGAGAAATTTCAGAATACTCAGAAAACATACATTTCGGTGAGAAAGATAGATTCTAAGGGAAGGACACACCATTCGTGTCCAACTAAGTAAGTTAAAGATAGTACAAAATTGAAAGAAAAGCATAAAATTCCACAAAAATGAGTGGCAATTCAGAAGTTTGGGCAGAATATAAAGAACAGCTAAGAATGGCTAAGAGATTAATAAGGAGGGAGAAATTAAAGTATGAGACGAAGCTAGCAAGAAATACAAGAACAGATGGCAAGAATCTTTACAGGTAATTAAAAAGGAAAAGATTAAATGAAGTGAGTGTTGTTTCTTTAGTGAGTGAGAACTTGGAACTAATAATGGAAAATGGAAATACTGGATGACATGAATGGATATTTTGCATTTGTCTTCACCATAAAGGATGCAAAGAACATCCCAGATATAATTGTGGATCAGGAGGTGAAAGAGAGGGAGAAACTTGAAACAGTTACAATCACCACAGAAAGGCAACTGAGAAAAGTATTAGAAATAAAATCTGACATGTCATCCTAGGAAGTGATACAGTGGCCAAAAGTTTGAACTGCACCCAGCTCCTTCACTCACAACACGGCCCAAAAAGATTTCTCAATGACAGCAATTTCCCAACATTTCCTGTGGAGTCAGCGTGTGTCTGAGCGTCAGCAACACGATTGACGCCCACAGTGTGGGGGAGTCCGAGACTGCACTTTCTGCTTGAGGGTTGATTTCCTGTTCTCACTCTCGATATTTGCTGGTTTCTCATTGTTCTGCCAGATCCTGTGTCCCAGAGAGTTTCTCACCGGTTTTGATGTCTAACAGAGTTTACACTGATGTGGTGCTTTCAATGGGCAGCATGTCTCAAAGCTCCAGTGTTTGGAGAGATGAGAATTGATCAGTTTTGTCAGATCAGTGTGAGGAACCAAGAGTACAGGTGACCTTTGGAACCTGTGCACCCTCCTATTGTTTTAAAAGCTGAATTTCTGCACACACCAACAACAACTTGTACAATAACAATTTATATAGCGCCTTTAGTATCATAAAAACATCCGAAGACACATCACCGGAAATTTATAAGGCAACAATTGTGAAAACTAGGATGTGATTTTTAAATGATGTGAGTTGAGGGCGAGGGCAGGGGGATAAGTGAGATGTATTTTAGCCTGGTGGGCTGGTGGAATGGGTTGAAGCTGCAGAGGCATCTGATCAGATAAGACAGAGAGTTTGATGGAGGCCATTCAGTCCACTCATTCTTAGACAAAGAAGTCAGTGAGGTCCTGGCACTGATTGTTGGAGGTGAGGGTGGATTTGGCAAGGTGGAGGGATTTAGAAATATGGTTTGCAGTAAAGAACAGGTGTTAGGGGTTAACTTTACATTCCGAGGTGATCCTGGAGTAGTGAACAGTTTTAACAGACTCATTATTGTGTAATTTAGTGCAGCAATATCAGGAGGTGAATTGGTAAACCAGTTACCCACCTCTCCATTCAGCTCCCTGTGCCTTCAGCTTAAAGGAACAGAGATGAGGCCATTACCAGGTGGAATAGTTAAAGTGAGAGAGAGTCATGGAGTTATTGGGATTAGGGCATCAATGGTGCAGGTGAGAGTGCAGGTGAGCAAATCAGCCCCTGAAGCATTATTAATGGGAGTGGAGGGCCAAAGGCTGGAGAGTTGGAATTATGAAATTGCAGCTGTAAATAAAGTGTTGGGTAGTTTTTCCAGAGGCAGATACAGCAAAAAGTAAAGATGGGGATGCGGGATGTGAGTGGGCAGTGGGCCCAACAAGTGTTGAAATATTGCATTGGTTTGACACGGTGGAAGTAGAGAGACCCTGTGTGGTGGTGAGGTCAAGGTGGTGGCTGTGAACATGGATTGGGGATTTGACATAGAGGGAGAGATTATGGAAAGACCAGGGGTCAGTGAACTGAGAGGGGAGAGAACATGATGAATCAAGATGGAGCTTGAAATCACTCTGGATCCTCGTTGAAGTGACTGAGAGAGAAAATTAGTGAATTCTATGGACAGAATAAAGCAATGTCATAAGTAGTGTGTCAGATTCAAGATTTGCAGTCCTGCCACATCCAGTCATTACTGTTGGGGGAATATTCAACAGCTAACAGGAGGATGAGGCTGTATAAATATCCTTTCCTCAAAGATTGGGGCTCCCAGCACATGGCTGCAAAAGACAAGGCTGAAGCATGTTCAACCATCTTCAACCAGAGGTGCTGAATGGATAATATATCTCGGCCTCCTCCTTCATTCCCTAGCATCACAGATGAAGACAATTTGATTTGGTCCACATGGTATGAAGAAATCGTTAAAGGCACTGAATACAGTAAAGTCTATGACATCCCAGCAGCAACACTAAAATTTGTGCTCCACATCCAATCACAATCCTAACCATGTTATTAAACAGGAACTTAGGGATAGGAACATGGGAAATCGGAATAGCAGCAGGCTATTCAGCCCATGGAACCTGCACTGACATTCTAACAGATCCTGGATGATCATCTACCTCGACGTCATTTTCCTGACTATCTCCATCTCCCCCAATGTCATAAATGTAATGATTTCTGTCTTGAACATGCTCAATGGCTGAGCTTCCACAGCCCCCTGGGGTAGAGAATTCCAAAGATTCACCACCTTCTGAGTAAAGAAATTCCTTCTCGTTTTAGTCTTAAATGGCCCATCCCTTATTCTGAGAGAGTGTCCCCTGGATCTCGACTCACCAGCCAGGGGAAACATTCTATCCACATCGTCCCTGTTACACCCGGTAAGAATTTTGTAAGTTTTAATAATCACCTGACATTCTTCAAAACTCCAGAGAATACAGGCCCAGTTTCCTCAATCTCTCCTCATAACACAATCCTGCCATCCCAGGGATTAGTCTGTTGAAGCTCCATTGCATTTGCTCTCAGGCAAGTCTATCCTTCCTTAGATAAGGAGACCAGAACATTACACAATACTCCATGTGAGGTCTCACCAGAGCCCTGTACAATTGCAGCAAGACATCTTTATTCCTGTACACAAATCCCCTTGCGATGAAGGCCAACATACCATCTGCATTCCTAATTATTTGCTGCACCTGCTTGCTAGATTTTAGTAACTCATGAACAAGGACACTGAGATTTCTTTGGACACCAAATTTGCCAACCTTTGATCATTTGAGGAATGCTCTGTGGGTGTTCCTACACCACATGGACTGCAGATGTTCAAGAAGGCAGCTCACCACCACCTTCTCTAGGGCAATTAGAGATGGGCAACAAATGTTGGCATCGTCAGCGGTGGCCACATCCCTTGGATGAACAAGAAAGAAAATATCTTGGGGTGTTCTCCAAGATGAAGGTTAGTCGGAGAAAAAAGACACCAATGGTTATTCTTGTATTCCAGGGTGATTCTGGGATGGTGAGCAGTGTTGAGGGAGCGGGGGCGAAACGGATAATGTGTAATCTGGAGCAGCCAGATGTGGCGGTGAGTGGTGAAACCAGTTGTCTATCATGCCCATTGCTGAGATCAGGGTCGACACGGGGGAATGGAGAGGACCCTATGTCCATCTTGTAGACTGAAGTCTGATTTTAGTCACTCTGTAAATATTTACAAACACAAAGGAGCCGATTGAAATTGCTGTCATTGAGAAATCTTTTTGGGCCGTGCTGTGAGTGAAGGAGCCGGGTGCAATTCAAACTTACAGGTGCTGAAACACTTACAGTGCCCCGTGTGCATTCAGCCCGGAGCGACCCGCCCCTTCCCCGCTTCTGCGGCCGGTTCCCCACCGATCACAAACTCGGCTCCGATTCAGCAAACATCACAAGATCGAGAAGCGCTGATTGGGTGACGGCTCGAAGTTCCTGAAATGTCTGACTCGAAGCCCTGTGTGTGCCTGGATGGTGAGTGGTGACTGGTATCAACACAGTGTCCCAGCTCAGTCTCACTAAGGGGCTGCAGCATTGTAGGGGAGGCTGTTTCTGAAAGTCACTGGAGAAGAGAATGTGACAAAGAGCTAGCAGTGGCCACATCCCTTGGACGAATAAGAAAGAAAATATCTTGGGATGTTCTCCACACGGTGGGTATTTCTCAAGGTTTTCCCACAACTCAGTGTCTGTGTTTTTCCTGTTTTCAGGATCCTGCTCCTGTGAAAACACCTGCAGGTGCTCCGACCGCCGATGTCCCAGCAGCAAAGCTGGACGCTGCCGGAAAAGTGAGTAACTGTGGGAGAGTTTAAAACTCCTCACATTGTGTTTCTGTGACAGATAGTTCTGGGCAGAAGTTAGAGGGGAACATGATAGAAAAGTACAAGATCCATGACTTCTCCTGATTGATTTCCCATCAGACTTATTCAATGTCCAGTCGAAAGAATCTGGAGACAAGGACCCTGCTGGTTAAAGAAACGTCTTAGTTTTACTTCAGGAAGTGATGATATTATAGACTTCTCACTAGAAATATTGTTGTAGAGACAGTGACAGTTACATCTTCACCCAAACTCTTTCACACAGTGTTATGATGCTGAGCCTCTTCAGATGGATAACTTGGAGATATGACACAGATTAGTATGTGAGTAAGGAGCTGAGGGCTGTATTGGCAGGTCCTGGGGTTGTTTCAGTGAATTCATTCATTGTTCCTGATTTCTGTCTTCGTCCTCTCCTCTCAGGTTGCTGCTCTTGCTGTCCTGCAGGATGCACAAACTGCGCCAATGGCTGTGTGTGTAAAGGGAATTCCTCTGACAAATGTAGCTGCTGTTCCTGAACAACAGGCCCTTCAGGGATAATAGATGAAATATTGTCCATATGTACTGTATTCCACAAGCTGCATGTCCTCAGTGTCTATATCCTGATGAGTTGTATGTGTATCTGAACCAATGAAAGTGAATATATTGTTTTCGAAATCATATATTTTTAATGTGTAAATAAAAAAACTACTTCAATTCCTGTGGAGTCATTTTCTTCCTTAATGAAGTGACATATCCAATGACACTCTAACATGTGGGGAATGAGATAGTGTCTAAACAGACCACATTGCTGAAAATGATACTTTGACGTGTTTTAACATCTGGAGCAGTGCGGTTGAAGAGGTTAAACAAAGTAATGATGGAGCAGATTGGGGAATGGTGAAGTGAATGATGTAATGGTGTTGCTGTTCGGTAGCAGGATTCACGTCATTTGGGAGTGTACTTAAATCTCCAACATCAAACCAGCTAATGATGGGAGATGAGATAATGAGGTGTCTGTCCCTATGTTGAGAGAATGAATACGACCCCGGGAGCGCGGCTTACATCACTCACCTTGGGGAAGAGAGGTCGGAGAAGCGGACCTACGGGAAGAGCAGTGGGAGAGGCGGACCTGCGGGAAGAGCAGTGGGAGAGACGGGAGAGACGGACCTGTCAGCTGCTCGGAATCGGCCCACGCTGAATTCGAAAGGAGAGTCAAGAAAAAACAAGCTCTGACATCACAGGAAACAGGCAATTTGATTGGTTGAAGAAGAACCTAGCTGTTTGGTGAAAATCTGGTGAGTATCTAGTAAGCGTTTACGGTTTAGAATAAAGGAGGAATTGTACTTTTTGGAAAGGTTTATTAAGTAGGATTTAAAAAGTTCAGTGATTTTAAAAGTTTAAGGTTAAGTCATGTCAGGACAGCTCAGCCAAGCGGAATGCCCATCCTGTGGCATTTGGGGAGTCGTGGACACTTCTCGTTACCCAGACAAGCCCATGTGCAGGAAGTGTTGCCGGCTGCACAAGCTTGTGCTCTGCTTTTCAGAGCTTGAGCAGCGGCTGGAGTCATTGAGGTGCATCCGTAAGGCAGAGAACTAGGTGAATAGCACATTGAGAGAGGTGGTCACACTGCAAGTTCGGTGCAATCAGGCTGTTAGGGAATGGGTGTCCGCCAGGCAGCCTCGGAGAAACAGGCAGGTAGTGTAGGAGTCCCCAGAAGTACCGCTCACTAACCGGTTTTCCATCCTGGATATCAGGGGGCGGGTGATGGATCCTTGGAGAAGTGCGGCAAGAGCCAAACCGTGGCACCACAAATGGCCCAGCTGTACAGGAGGGGAGGAAGCAGAGTGGATGGGCAGTACCGACAGGGGATTCTTTTGTTAGGGGAGCAGAGAGGTGTTTCTGCGGCCTTCAAGTGACTCCAGGGTGCTTTGTTGCCTCCCTGGTGCTAGGGTCAAGGATGTCACAAAACGGCTGCAGGGCATTCTTGTGGAGGAGGGCAAACAGCCAGAGGTCATGGTCCACATTGGTACTAACAACATAGATAGGAAGGGGGATGTGATCCTGCAATCAGAATTTAGGGACCTAGGTAGAAAATGAGCAAGCAGGACCTCTAAAGTAGTAATCTTTGGATTATACCCAGTGCTATGTCCAAGTGAGTACAGAAAAAGGAAGTTAAGACAGATGAATGCATGACTGGAAAGGTGGTGCAAGAGGGAGGGCATTAGATTCCTGGGACACTGGAACTGGCTCTGACAGAGATGGCAGCCGTACAAGTCAGTCAGGTGGCAGCTGAACAGAGCTGGGACTGAATACCTTGCAGGTTGTTTTGCTACTGTTGTTGGGGAGGGTTTAAACTAACTCAGCAGTGGTGTGGGAACCAGGCAAAAATATTAGAAAGTAATACAATGGTACACAGAATTTTGGGAGAGGCAGATAACACTAAAATAGAGAATAGTAAGTTAAAAGGTGGAGTCAGAGTAAGGGAGCAAGAAATGAAATCTAAATCAGGGTTACACTGCACATATGTGAATGCACAGAGTACAGTTGATAAAATTGGGGAGGTACAGGCACAGATTGCCTTGTAGGATTATGATGTTGTGGCGATAACAGAGACCTGGCTTAAGGAAGATCTGAGTGCAAAATATTTCTGGGCACAAAGCACTGAAAAAATATAGGAAAGGGAAAGACAGAGGAGGGTGGTGTTTTTGGTTTAGGAGAGTATTGTAGCATTGGAGAAAGGGGATGTGTCAGAGGATTCAAGGACAGAATAAATTTGGCTAGAGGTAAGGAGTAAGAAGCGTGCAATTACACTGCTTGCAGTAATCTATAGACCACCAGCTAGCAGGAAGGATATAGAGGAACAAATCTGCAAGGAAATTACAGAGAGGTGTAAACATTATTGAGTAGTCATAATGGGGGACTTTAATTACCCATATATAGCCTGGATAGTTGTAGTGTAAGGGGCAGGGAGGGACAAGCATTCCTTGACTGTGTTCATGAGAATTTCTTACAGCAGTAAGTGTCCAGTCCAACAAGTTGGAGGCACTGCTAGACCCAGTTCTTGGGAATGAGGTGGGCCAAGTAGATCAAGTAATGGTAGGGAAACATTTAGGGTAATGGCACCATTGTATCATAAGGATTTGGTTTAGGTGTAAAAGGATATTGGCCAATCCAGAATAAGAATAATCAACTGGCAGAGTGTGGACTTCAATGGAGCAAGAATGGAGCTGGGCTGGATAGACTGGAACCAAAGGTTGGTGGCAAAAACAGTAGCTGAGCAATGGGCTACCTTCAAAGAGGAGATGGTTTGGGCACAGACAAGGTATGTTCCATCAAAAAGGAAGGATATGACAAACAAACCCGGAGCCACCTGGATGACAAAGAAGATATAAATTAACTTAAAGAAAAAAAGGTGTGCTTACAAGAATTTTCATATAGCAAATACAATTGAGAACCAAGTTGAATACAGAAAGGATGTGAAAAAGTAAATACAAAATACAAGAGGCAAAGAGTGGTTATGAGAAATGACCACAGCTAACATAAAAGGAAAACACAAAGTATCCTATATGCACATCAATAATAAAAGTGTAGTAAAAGGAGTAGGGCCGATTAGGTGCCAAAAAGATGATTTACACATAAAGGCAAGAGGCATGGCTGAGGTGTTAAATGAATACCTTGCATCAATCTTTACCTACGAGGTAGATGCTGCCCAAGTCATGGTGACAGAGGAGGAAACTCAGTCAATAAAAGGGTTTAAGATTGATAAGGAGGAGGTATTGGATAAGTTGCCAATACTTAATGTTGATAAGGCGCTGAGGCCGGATGAGATGCATCCAAAAATATTGAAGGAAGTGAGAGTGGAAATTGCAGAGACACTGGCAATATTCTTTCAATGTTCCCTGGATTCGGGGCAGGTGCCAGAGGACTGGAGAATTGCAAACATTACGCCTTTGTCAAAAAAGGTTGTAAAGATCTACCCTGTAATTACTGAACTTTGGTGGTGGGGAGACTTCCAGAAACAATTATTCGGGATAGAATTAATCGTCACATGGAAAAATTTGGGCTGATTCGGAAGAGTCAGCATAGATTCATTAAAGGAAAGTCCTGTCTAACTAGTTTGCAGGAGTTTTTTGAAGAGGTAACAGGATTGGTTGATGAGGGCAAGGCCATTGATGTGGTGTATATGGACTTCCAAAAGAGGCTCCATATGGTGTCACACAACAGGCTTGTGAGGAAAGTTATTGGTCATGGAATAAGAGGGACAGTAGAAACATGGATACAAAAAGTTGCCTGAGGGATAGGAAAGGGAGAGTAATGGTTAATAGGTATTTTTTGGGCTGGAAGAAGGTTTGTAGTGGAGTTTCCCCAAGGATCGGCATTGGGACCCTTGGTCTTCCTGATATATATAAATGATATAGCTCTTGGTGTAACTAAATCATTAAAGGTGGCAGGACAAGGAGGGAGAGCTGTTTCTAAAGCATACAGTATTCTAGGCTTCATTAATAGGGTCATAGAGTACAAGAGCAGGGAAGTTATGGTGAACTTATATAAGACACTGGTTAGACATCAGCTGGAGTCTTGTTACAGTTCGGAGCAATATGGACACATTGGAAAGAGTGCAGAAGAGGTTTACAAGAATGGTTTCTGAGATCAGACACTTCAGTTATGAGGAAAGATTGGAGAAGTTGGGACTGCTTTCCTTGGAGAGAAGAAGGCTGAGAGGACACTTGGTAGAAGTTTTCAAAATAATGAGGGGTGTAGACAAGTAGATAGGGAAAAACTGTCCTCGCTCGTAAATGGATTGAGAAACAGAGGGCACAGTTTTAAAGTGTTTTGCAAAAGAAGCAAATGCGAGGTGAGAAAAAACTTTTTCACACATTGAGTAGTTAGGGATGGAATGCACTGCCTGGAAGTGTGGTGGAGGCAGGATCAATTGAGGCATTCAGAAGGGCATTAGATAAGTATTTAAATAGAAACAATGTGCAGGGTTACAGGGAAATGGCAGGAGATAGCACTAAGCTAAAATGCTCAGAGAGTTGGTGCAGACATGATGGGCTGAATGGCCTCCTTCTACAGTGTAAGAATTCTGTGATTCTGTGAACTCTCAATGTGAATATTCAGGTACCTTGACAACCAGGAGCAATGACTCTGTTAAAAACAAAAAACTGCGGATGCTGGAAATCCAAAACAAAAACAGAATTACCTGGAAAAACTCAGCAGGTCTGGCAGCATCGGCGGAGAAGAAAAGAGTTGACGTTTCGAGACCTCATGATCCTGAAGGGTAATGAGGACTCGAAACGTCAACTCTTTTCTTCTCCGCCGATGCTGCCAGACCTGCTGAGTTTTTCCAGGTAATTCTGTTCTTGTTATGACTCTGGCTATCAGATCATGCATATTTATTAATATTTGTTCATCTGTTTCATTACAAATGCTATGTGCATTCAGATACAGAACCTTTATTCTTTCTTTTGAAACCTCTAGCCTTCTCTGCTGGTGCACTCTTAGGTTTCTACATTCTGTCCCTTCCTGCCAAGTGCTGAGCTTCATTTCCCTTCTTATTACCTTGCTCTTTTGCCTTGTCTTGCCCATTTTATTTATCACATCTTCCCAAATTTGATCTCTTGCCCCCACTATTTTGTTTAAATCCTCTCTACTGCTCTGGTTATATGACTCACCAGAACACTTGTCTCAGCATGGTTCAGGTGAAGACCATCCCAATGGTACAGCTCCCACTTTCCGCAGTACTGGTGCTAGTGCCCATGAATCAAAACCTATTTCTCCCACACCAAACATTTAGTCACGATTTTCACTCCCTAATCTGATGTGCCCTATGCCAAAATGCTTGTGGCTTTGATAGTAATACAGAGACTGTTACCTTTCAGGTTCTGCTTTTTAATTTAGCTCCTAGCTGCTCATATTCCCTCAGTAGAAACTCTTTCCTAGTTCTCCCTATGTCACTGCTGCCTACAGACCATGACCACTGCAACCTACCCCTCTAACTGCAAGTCTCTCCCCAGCCCAGAGCAGTGGCCCAAACCCTGACACCAGGCAGGCAACACAGCTGCATGAACTCCGACTCTCAGCTGCAAAGAACTGTGTCAATCCCCCTGACTATACTATCCCCAATTACCATTACATTCCCATTAACTCCTCCTGCCTGAATGTCTTCCTGTACCATGGTGCCATGGTCAGTTTGCTCATCCACACTGCAGCCACCACTTTCATCCATACAGGCTGCAAGAACATCAAACCTGTTTGACAATTGCAAAGATGAATCTTGTCCAGTGCTACCTTCGGTGTCCCCATAGCTGCCTCATTCGCGGTCACACCCTCCTCTCCCTGCCACTGACCAAATTAAAAGACCCTATTCTAAGGGTGTGACTGCTTCCTGGTTCAAAGCCTCCAGGTAACTTTCTCCCTCCCATGTACGAGATACATTTATGTTTCATGTCCAAAATATTCTGGTGCACACATCTGGGAGATTTTTCCATTTCTTTTAGCCCTTGGGCGCATTATGATGGCAGTTCCACAGAATGTGGATTTTCCCCATTAAACACATCAGTGGTGAAAGAGTAGTCAATGCAGAATGTGGGGCTGATTAGGAACTGAAAAGCTAAGCTTTTGTCTGGAGGCAGAGGACATGGTTAAGGTACGAGGTATATTTTTGCCACTTTGTTCTCTGTCGAGAAGAATGTTCTCAAGGTAGCAGTAACAGAGAAGTAAAGATTGGATAGGAGAAAATTGGATAACAAGAATTAAAGGTTTGGCATTCCTCAAGTTAGAAACCTTACAGGGTCTAGAGGGGATGTAGTAGTCAACAATGAGGAGGATAATTACAGGCTCAAGGAAACAGAGTGGTAAAATGAGCAGACATCTGAAAGATGAAATTTAAGGCATGGAAATGTGTTTTGCTAGATTTTAAACAAAGAATGTGGAGATACAATGTGAAATAAATGATACAACTTTAGAGGGAGTGCAGAAACAACAAGACCTGGGGAAACAAGTTCACAAATCTCTGAAGGAGTCTGCATTTCTGCTAGTACTTCCTAAGAATATTTGAAAATTAATCTTAGGATGCACAGTTAACAGGCAGATGTGACTGGCTTACAACCAATTTCTGGTATATTTGACAGTAGCGTGCTGCCACATTCATGGATGAGAGGGTTGGCAGAAATGCCAGTGATTCATTCACTCCACCATTTCTGACACTGGTCCATCATCACATTGTTTAACCTCATGGACCAGACTCTGACAGATGCTAATGTGATTTATGTTATGCCATGTGTCTGAATGGTAAAGTTAGACTCCACTCATTTCTGACATCTTGTGCTATTATTAGTACTATCAGATCAGTGTAAGTAACAGAATAATACTTATGACTGGACTTTGAATACTGAAAATTTATTTAACTCTTGATACGAAAATCAGAATTTCAACAATATTCACACACTTTTCATTACTTTACTTAAACACACACTCATCAGGATATAGACACTGAGGCCATGCAGCTTGTGGAATACAGTACATATGGACAATATTTCATCTATTGTGCCTGAAGGGCCTGTTGTTCAGGAACAGCAGCTACATTTGTCAGAGGGATTCCTTTTACACACACAGTCATTGGTGCAGTTTGTGCATCCTGCAGGACAGCAAGAGCAGCAACCTGAGAGGGGAGGATAAAGTTAGAAATCAGGGCCTCCCATTACAGCCCTCAGCTCCTTACTCACAAACTAATCTCTGTCATATCTCCAAGTTACCCATCTGAAAAGGCTCAGCATCACAACACTGTGTGTGAAAGAGTTTGGGTGAAGATGTAACTGTCACTGTCTCTACAACAATATTTCTAGTGAGATATCGATAACATCAACACTTCCTGATGTAAAACTAAGACACTTCTTTGACCAACAGGGTACTTGTCTCCAGATTCTTTCGATTGGACATTGAATAAGTCTGATGGGAAATAAATCAGGAGAAGTCATGGATCTTGTACTTTTCTATCATGTTCCCCTCTAACTTCTGCCCAGAACTATCTGTCACATTAACACAATGTGAGGAGTTTCAAACTCTCCCACAGTTACGCACTTTTCCGGCAGCGTCCAGCTTTGCTGCTGGGACGTCAGCAGTCGGAACACCTGCAAGTGTTTTCACAGGAGCAGGATCCTGAAAACAGGAAAAACACAGACACTGAGTTGTGGGAAAACCCTGAGAAATGCACCACCCCCCCAACCACCACCATGTGGAGAGGGCCCGGCTCTTTGTCACATTCTCTTCTCCAGTGACTTCCAGAAACAGCCTCCCCTACAATGCTGCAGCCCCTCAGTGAGACTGAGCCAGGACACTGTGCTGAAAGGACTGACAGTGGTCACCACTCACCATCCAGGCACACACAGGGCTTTGAGTCAGACATTTCAGGAACTTAAATTACCTGGAAAAACTCAACAGGTCTGGCAGCATCGGCGGAGTAGAAAAGAGTTGACGTTTCGAGTCCTCATGACCCTTCAACATAACTGGGTGAATCCAAGGAGAGGGGTCAAATATAAGCTGGTTTAAGGTGAGGTGGGGGGGTTGGTGTGTGGGGGTGAGAAATGAAGGTGGGTGGTGTGGATGTGGGGACAAGCAAGCAGTGATAGGAGCAGATAATCAAAAATGTCACAGACAAATGAACAAAAGAACACAGAGGTGTTGAAGTTGGTGATATTATCTAAACAAATGTGCTAATTAAGAATGGATGGTAGTGCACTCAAGCTCTAGTGGGGGTGGGGGGCATAAAAGATTTAAAAATAATGGAAATAGGTGGGAAAAGAAAAATCTATATAAATTATTGGAAAAAACAAAAGGAAGGGGGAAGAAACAGAAAGGGTGTGGGGATGGAGGAGGGAGTAAAGTGCCTGGATGATGAGGTGCTGTTCCTCCAGTTTGCGTTGGGCTTCACTGGAACAATGCAGCAAGCCAAGGACAGACATGTGGGCAAGCGAGCAGGGTCGAGTGTTAAAATGGCAAGCGACAGGGAGGTTTGGGTCATTCTTGCGGACAGACCGCAGGTGTTCTGCAAAGCAGTCACCAAGTTTACGTTTGGTCTCTCCAATGTAGAGGAGACCACATTGGGAGCAACGAATGCAGTAGACTAAGTTGGGGAAATGCAAGTGAAATGCTGCTTCACTTGAAAGGAGTGTTTGGGCCCTTGGACGGTGAGGAGAGAGGAAGTGAAGGGGCAGGTGTCGCATCTTTTGAGTGGGCATGGGGAGCTGCCAAAGGTGGGGGTTGAGGAGTAGGGGGTGATGGAGGAGTGGACCAGGGTGTCCCGGAGGGAACGATCTCTACGGAATGCCACCGGGGGGGGTGAAGGGAAGATGTGTTTGGTGGTGGCATCATGCTGGAGTTGGCGGAAATGGCGGAGGATGATCCTTTGAATGCAGAAGCTGGTGGGGTGATAAGTGAGGACAAGAGGCCGCTATCATGTTTCTGGGAGGGAGGAGAAGGCGTGAGGGCGGATGCGCGGGAGATGGGCCGGACACGGTTGAGGGCCTTGTCAACGACCGTGGGTGCAAAACCTCGGTTAAGGAAGAAGGAGGACATGTCAGAGGAACTGTTTTTGAAGGTGGCATCATCAGAACAGATGCGATGGAGGCAAAGGAACTGAGAGAATGGAATGGAGTCCTTACAGGAAGCAGGTTGTGAGGAGCTGTAGTCAAGGTAGTTGTGGGAGTTGGTAGGCTTGTAATGGATATTGGTGGGCATTCTATCACCAGAGATTGAGACAGAGAGGTCAAGGAAGGGAAGGGAAGTGTCAGAGGTGGACCACGTGAAAATGATGGAGGGGTGGAGATTGGAAGCAAAATTAATAAATTTTTCCAAGTCCGGACGAGAGCATGAAGCAGCATTGAAGTCATCATCGATGTACCAGAGAAAGAGTTGTGGAAGGGGGCCGGAGTAGGACTGGAACAAGGAATGTTCCACATACCCCAGAAAGAGACTGGCATTGCTGGGGCCCATGTGGGTACCCACAGCAACACCTTTTATTTGGAGGAAGTGAGAGGAGTTGAAGGTGAAATTGTTCAGTGTGGGAACAAGTTCAGCCAGATGGAGGAATTTCAGGAACTTCTTCAGCTTCGAGCCATCACCCAATCAGCGCTTCTCGATCTTGTGCCGTTTGCTGAATCGGAGCCGGGTTTTATGCGCTTGTGATCGGTGGGGAAACTGCAGCAGAAGTGAGGAAGGGGCGGGTCGTTCCGGGCCGAATGCACATGGGGCACTGAAGTGTTTCAGCGGCTGAAAGTTTGAATTGCACCCATGTCCTTCACCCACAACACAGCCCAAAAAGATTTCTCAATGACAGCAATTTCAATCGGCTCCTTTGTGTTTGTAAATATTTACAGAGTGAGTAAAATCACACTTCAGTCCACAAGGTGGACATAGGGTCCTCTCCATTCCCCCGGGTCCACATTGATCTCAGCAATGGGTATGACAGACAACAGGTTTCACCACTCACCGCCACATCTGGCTGCTCCAGATTACACATTATCTGCTTCTCCCCCTGCTACTTCAACACTGCTCACCATCCCAGAATCACCCTGGAATACAATAATGGTGTCTTTTTTCTCCCACTAACCATCATCTTGGAGAACACCCCAAGATATTTTCTTCCTTATTCGTCCAAGAGATGTGGGCACCGCTGACAATGCCAACAATTGCTGCCCATTTCAAATTGCCCTAGAGAAGGTGTTGGTTAGCTGCCTTCTTGAACATCTGCAGTCCATGTGGTGTAGGAACACCCACAGTGACGATAGGGAGGGGGTTGCAGGATTTGCACAGTGAAACCCAACCTGAACATTGGTGTGAAGCTGATTGGTGAATAAGTAACCCAGGATTGTGCTCTACATGTCAACTCTCATCACTTTGTTCACAATGAAGAGTAGGCTGCTGGCACAGTACTTAGCAGGATTGGATTTTTCCTGCTTTTAGCATTTTGGCCATTCCTGGGCATTTTTCTACATTACCAGCTCAATGCCAGTATTGTGGCTGTACTGTAATAGACCATTCCTTAAATTGTGAGAGGTTGGGAAATTTGGTGTCAAAACGAACCTGAGTGTCCTTGTTCATGAGTTACTAAAAGCTAGCATGCAGGTGCAGCAAATAATTAGGAAGGCAAATGGTATGTTGGCCTTCGTCGCAAGAGGATTTGTGTACAGGAGTAAAGATTACTTGCTGCAATTGGTGAGACCTGACCTCGAGTATTGTGTACAGTTCTGGTCTCCTTATCTACGGAAGAATATACTGGCCTTAGAGAGAATGCAATGGAGGCTCACCAGACTGATCCCTGGGATGGCAGGATTGTGTTATGAGGAAAGATTGAGGAAACTGGGCCAGGGAACTGAATGGACACCTGGGTATCTAGTTTACCCATTCACCTCCTGATGTTGCTGCACTAATTACACAATAATGAGTCTGTTAAAACTGTTCACTACTGCAGGATCACCCTGGAATGTAAAGTTAACTCCGAACACCTGTTCTCTACCGCAAACCATATTTCTAAACCCCTCCACCTTGCTGAATCCACCCTCACCTCCAACAATCAATACCAGGAGCGCATTGACTTCTTTGTCTAAGAATGAGTGGGCCGAATGGCCTCCATCGAACTCTCTGACTTATCTCATCAGATGCCTCTGCAGCTTCAACCCGTTCCACCACCCCTCCAGGCTAAAATACATCTCACTTATCCCCCTGCCCTTGCCCTCAACTCACATCATTTAAAAATCACATCCTACTTTTCACAATTGTTACCTTATAAAGTTCCAGTGAAGTGACTTCAGTGTTTTTATGATACTAAAGGCGCTATATAAATACAAGTTCTGGTTGTTTCACTCAATAGATAAAAACAAAAATCTGTGGATGCTGGAAATCCAAAACAAAAACAGAAATACCTGGAAAAACTCAGCAGGTCTGGCAGCATCGACAGAGAAGAACAAAGTTGTCGTTTTGAGTCCTCATGACCCTTCAACAGAACTAAGTAAAAATAGGAGAGGGGTGAAATATAAGCTGGTTTAAGGGGGGAGGGGGGAGGGGGGAGAAGTGGGGGGTGGGGTGGTTGTAGGGACATGCAAGCAGTGATAGGAGCAGCTAACCAAAAGATGTCACAGACAAAAGAACAAAGAGGTGTTGAAGGTGGTGATATTATCTAAAAGAATGTGCTAATTACTCCATTCTTAATTAGCACATTATTTTAGATAATATCACCACCTTCAACACCTCTTTGTCCGTGACATCCTTTGGTTATCTACACCTATAACTGGCCCTCTATCTAGCTCTACTTGTCCCACCACACCCACCCCCCTCAAACCAGCTTATATTTCACCTCTCTTCTATTTTTACTTAGTTCTGTTGACGCGTCATTCGGACTCGAAACGTTAACTGTGTTCCTCTACACAGATGCTGCCTGACCTGCTGAGTTTTTCCAGGTATTTTTGTTTTTGTTTTGGATTTCCAGCATCCGCAGTTTTTTGCTTTAATGCTAATATCTTGGGGTGTTCTGCAAGTTGAAGGTTAGTGGGAGAAAATAGACACAAAGTGTTATTCTTGTATTCCAGGGTGATTCTGGGATGGTGAGAAGTGTTGAGGGAGCAGGGAAGAAGCGGGTAGTGTGTAATCCGGAGCAGCCAGATGTGGCGGTGAGTGGTGAAACCAGTTGTCTGTCGTACCCATTGCTGAGATCAGGGTGGACACGGGGGAATGGAGAGGACCCAATGTCCACCTCGTGGACTGAAGTCTGATTTTAGTTATTCTGGAAATATTTACAAACACAAAGGAGCCGATTGAAATTGCTGTCATTGAGAAATCTATTTGGGCCGTGTTGTGAGTGAAGGACACGGGTGCAATTCAAGCTTTCAACCGCTGAAACACTTTGGTGCCCCGTGTGCATTCAGCCCGGAGCTACCCGCCCCTTCCCCTTCCCCGCTTCTGCAGCCGGTTCCCCAGCGATCACAAGCCCATAAAACTCGGCTCCGATTCAGCAAACGGTACAAGATCGAGAAGCGCTGATTGGGTGACGGCTCGAAACTGAAGAAGTTCCTGAAATGTCTGACTCGAAGCCCTTGTGTGCCTGGATGGTGAGTGGTGACTGGTGTCAGTCCTTTCAGCGCAGTGTCCTGGCTCAGTCTCACTGAGGGGCTGCAGCATTGTGGGGGAGGCTGTTTCTGAAAGTCACTGGAGAAGAGAATGTGACAAAGAGCCGGGTCCCCTCCACACGGTGGGGGGGGGGGGGGGGGGGCGGCATTTCTCAGTGTTTTCCCACAACTCAGTGTCTGTGTTTTTCCTGTTTTCAGGATCCTGCTCCTGTGAAAACACCTGCAGGTGCTCCGACTGCCGATGTCCCAGCAGCAAAGCTGGACGCTGCCGGAAAAGTGAGTAACTGTGGGAGAGTTTAAAGCTCCTCACATTGTGTTTATGTGACAGATAGTTCTGGGTAGAATTCAGAGAGGAACACGATAGAAAAGTACAAGATCCATGATTTCACCTGATTTATTTCCCATCAGATTTATTCAATGTCCAATCGAAAGAATCTGGAGACAAAAATCCTGCTGGTTGAAGAAGTTATTTTTACATCAAGCAGTGTTGATATTACAGACTTCTCACTAGAAATATTGTTGTAGAGACAGTGACAGTTACATCTTCACCCAAACTCTCTTATACACAGTGTTGTGATGCTGAGCCTCTTCAGATGGATAACTTAGAGATATGACAGAGATTAGTTTGTGAGTAAGGAGCTGAAGGCTGTAATGGGAGGTCCAGGGGGATGTTTCAGTGAATTCATTCATTCTTCCTGATTTCTGTCTTTGTCGTCTCCTCTCAGGTTGCTGCTCTTGCTGTCCTGCAGGATGCACGAACTGCACCAATGGCTGTGTGTGTAATGGGATCTCGTCTGACAAATGTAGCTGCTTTTCCTGAACAACAGGCACTTCAGGCACAATACATGAAATATTGTCCATATGTACTGTATTCCACAAGCTGCATGTCCTCAGTGTCTATATCCTAATGAATTTTGTGTTTACGTAAAATAATGAAAATGTCTGCATATTGTTGAAATTCTGATTTTTGTATCAAGAATAATTTTTTTTCGGTATTTGAAGTCTAGTCATATGTGCTATTGTGTTTCTTGAAGATGTGATGGTGCTAATAACAGCACAAGATATAGGAAATGAGTTGAGTCTAACTTTACCTTTAAGACACATGGCATAACATAAGTCACATTAGCATCTGTCACAGTCAGGTCAATGAGGTAAAACAATGTGATGATGGACCAGTGTCGAAAATGGTGGAGTGAATGAATCAATGGTGGTTCTGCTGACCCTCTCATCCATGAGTGTGACAACATGCTACTGTCGAATATACCGAAAAATATGGTTGTAATCCAGTCACCTCTGTCTGTTAACTGTGCATCCAAAGGTTAATTTTCAAATATTCTTTGGAAGTATTGGCATAAATGCAGACTCCTTCAGAGATTTGTGAACTTGTTTCCCCAGGTCTTGCTGTTTCTGCACCCCCTCTAAAGTTGTATCATCTATTTCACATTGTATCTCCACATTCTTTGTTTAAAACCTATCAATCACATTTGTGTGCCTTAAATTTCATCTGTCAGGTGTCTGCTCATTTTACCACTCTGCTTCTGTGAGCCTCCTCATTGTTGACTACTACATCCCCTCTATACTGCTTAACGTTCCTAACTTGTGGAAGACCAAGTCTTTAATTCTTGTTATCCAATTTTCTCGGATTCAGTCTTAACTTCTCTGTTACGGCTACATTGAGAACATCCTTCTCTACAGAGAAGAAAGTGGCAAAAATACATCTTGTACCTTAACAATGTCCTCTGCCATCATACAAAGGTTGGCTTTTCAGTTCCTGATCAGACCCATATTCTGATTTGACTACTCTTTCACCATTGATGTGTTTAAAAGAGAAAATCCACATTCTGAGTGAAGGTGCAGAAAATTTGGATTTATTTTAAAGTGCTAGCCATGAACAGCAGCTCGGCTGCCAAAGCATACATAGACAATCATAGACAATGAAAGCTAAAAACTTGTACAAAGGGCTCAGCTGTAAATTTGCAATTAGGAAATGGGCGGGGACATGGGATGACTCGATCAAGGAATGGGGAAGGCCATTTCACACCGTCTGATAGCGTCAAACCACATCCAGTCAGCCCCTGTGAACCTTTTTTATAGATCAAACATACATTCTTTGCAATCTTCAAAAGGACAATGCCCTGTCTCTGCACTGTAATCACTGTACAAGGACACAATTATCAGCCCACTGGGAGGTCCTTGTGCTGTGGCCTTTGTCTAACTAATACCATTAAGTTGTAACTGATAGTAAAAAATATATAAACTCTGCTCATTTGAACCTCAGTGGAGAAGTGCCTGGACTGCCCAGTGTTTGTTTCCTGCATGTTTAATAAAGGAACCACTTGAATATTGCATCTGGACTCCGAGTATTGAAATTTTGTGCCAGAATATTCATCTAACCTTTCAATTGGCACTGCAAGCAGGGTACAAAGGACGCAGGATAATGATGGAGAACCAGGACGAGTGACAGTGTGAGTACATTTTTATTCATTCTAAATCCAACTCCGTCCTGACCCAAGAAGTGACGGGTGCCCCGTGTATCTGAAACCTAGGCTCCAGGCAATAGTTCAAGGGGTGGTAAGGGTGGGGTAGAAATGCTTGTATTATAGATTGTTGTCATTACATCCGGTATTAGTTGCAAGTAACGAGTTTGGTCAGAATGGACCCAGGTAAGGACTGTATTGCTGACGACAACTATACACTGACCATCTTACCCAGTTATGACCAGTAGCGACAAACTTGAATAGGGACCAGAGGGATCTCTGAAACTGCATTTAGCTGACAAAATAAGAAATTGATAGGCAAAATGATAAAGAACAATTGGAACCCTTTTGACTCACCCACTGATCAGAGAAAATGGTGGGATAATCTGGAAAAAGATGATAAAGCATGGATCCTAATGTTAAGACAACATGTAGAGTTAAGTAAGAAAGTAAATAGAATGTTGGCCAACAAATCCCAAAATGAAGAGCTAGTACAGGCAAAAAAAATCTCATGTCAGTTTCGCCAGCTTTAACACAGGCACCAGTAGCTCCACAATACGCAGATAATGTAGATTGGAACGAGCTGGCGGAACAGACAGCAGGATATGAGGAACAACAGGAAGCGGGTTGGGAATCACCACTCCCATATCCCGTGGCCCCAATTAAGATAGAATATGTGCCCCTGATGCCCGACAACTTGTTAGACCAGACACAGCAGCAAACCGATTTCCGAGTCTTCAGAGCAGATATAGCACAAGTCTTAGGGCAAGCCCCAGTTAATTGGAATATAGTGACTAGAATAAAACAAGAAAAGGGTGAGGGTGCACATGAATATGGCAATTGGAAGTTTGAGGCATATTGTAACTACGGGGCTGTAGGTGCCGCGCCAAACCGAGCTGATGTACAGTTTATGCAATTGTACAAGGATGTCCTTAGCCTGGCCCACCGGCCAATCCTAGACTCTGGGCTAGAAGACAAGAACACATATGATGAGCTAGAAAGATGGGCCACTGGGATAGGTAACCACATAGGGAAAACGTAGATAAAGGTGTTGGTAGCAGAGGTTACAGACCCCACTGAAACGGTGGCCACCGCGACAGCTGTCCCTAAACCCGAGGTGTGCTTTCATTGTAAAAACCCAGGGCATAAGCAAAATGAGTGTAAAACCCAAAGGCGAGATAACCACCGGCACTGCCGCAATTGCCATAGGCTAGGACACACAGAAAGAGACTGTTGGGCAAAAGGCGGAGGAGCCAAGGGGAGGGGACCCTGACAAAACAAGGCAACACAAAATCCCAACAGCGTCTCAGTTAATCTGATGGACATGTCAAACTCCCAACTGATCAGTATCATTGAGAACCTGACCAAGACAAAGCCCCAATAGTTAGCATCGACCCCCAAGGAAGGAACCGATCCTCGCACATACATAACAGCATTGTTAGGGGGCCGGCAATATGATATGTTAGTAGACATGGGGGTATTGGTATCCATATCAGCTTTAGATTTGCCCTTGACCCGGCATCCTATAACAATTCAGGGAGTAGGGGGACAAGGAGTAATAGCATACAAGAGCCAAACCCAGGTGTTAGAACTAAAAGGCTTGTTAATCCCAGCCCAATTCTGGGTCTATAAGAACCCCAAAGGTACAATACTGGGGATAGATTTTTAAACAAATTAGATGTACTAGTAGACCCGAGGAATAAGCAGATAATTTGGACAGATAACCAGGGGAAGATACAGAAAACGAAGGGGAGACAGGCTCTAGCCAAAAATATAACCATCCTGGGAAGTGCCTCAGTGATAACAAGGGATTGATCTTGGGATGGAATATATGGATCCTGTGCAAGGCACTATCTGAGGTATGGGTGAGTATCAAACTGGCCTGCGGGCTAATTGATACCACACCAGTTGTGATCTCAGGGCTGCTCCACCAGGCTCACAAACAATACCCCATAAAACCAGAGGCCATGAATGCTGTGGAGGGAATTGTGAAAGAACTTGCAGCTCAGGGAATCCTGAGGCCAACCACCTCAACCACCAACTGCCCAGTATGGCCAGTCAAAAAGTCTGATGGGTCATATCGATCGACGATAGATTATACAGCGCTAAACAAGGTAACACCATGTGAGCACCCAATAGTGTCAAGTCCCATGACCACCTTTAATGGATTGAAACCTGAACATAAGATATTTAGATATAGCCAATGGATTTTGGTCAATGCCACTGGACCAGAAATCCCAAGATAAATTCGCTTTCACAATGGATGGGAGACAGTACACCTGGGCGAGGCTCCCACAGGGATTCCACAACAGCCCAAACATCTTCCATCAGGTCATGAGTGAGAAGCTGAGTCAGTGCAATGTGCAATGCCATACAACAGTACAATCTTACAATAATTAGATGATATCATAATTGCATCAGAATCAGAAAGGGGCCACATCGGAGCTCTCTTGGTAGTCTTAAGGACACTGAAAAATATTGGTTTTAAGATAAACCCTAAAAAAGGCGCAAGTAGGGCAAACACTGGTTAGGTACTTAGGACAGGAGATCAGTCAGGGAAATAAGATCTTACCGCAGGACAGGAAAATAGCCATCGCAGACATGCCTCACCCCGCTATAGTAAGTGGGGTCTGAAAGGTCATGGGGCTGTTCAACTACTGCCACAACATCCTACCCCAGTTTGCAGCAACGGCTGAGCTGATACAGAGCTTAGTAAAGGGAGGAAAGTCCAGGACAGAAAAGATTGAATGGGGACCAGAGAAAGAGACTGTGTATACAGAGTTAGAGGCTGGTCTCATGTCTACATAAGATATTTACAGTTTTAGATATAGCCAATGGATTTTGATCAATGCCACTGGACCAGG
The DNA here is from genome assembly GCF_017639515.1 of Carcharodon carcharias. Classification (NCBI taxonomy): domain Eukaryota; kingdom Metazoa; phylum Chordata; class Chondrichthyes; order Lamniformes; family Lamnidae; genus Carcharodon; species Carcharodon carcharias. The sequence goes on along the minus strand of NC_054473.1, from coordinate 125,048,112 downwards.
AATCCCAAGATAAATTCGCTTTCACAGTGGGTGGGAGACAGTATACCTGGGCGAGGCTCCCACAGGGATTCCACAATAGCCCAAACATCTTCCATCAGGTCATGAGTGAGAAGCTGAGTCTCATGTCCCGAACATTCCACATTTACAGCAGTATAGATGGGGATTTTTACAATGCAGTAGTGAGACAACAATGAGGAGAAAGTATCAGACCCATAGCATATTATTCCACACAGCAGTCCCCTGTAGTGAAGGGACTGGCCAAATGCGTGGCAGCGCTAGACTGGCAGTCCGGGTGTGCGAACCTGTCACTATGTCTGGATAAATAATACTGCACACCCAGTATACTTTAGTGGAGTTGTTAAACACTGGGAAACTGGAAACAGTGTCAGACTCCAGATGGGTGGCATGGGAAGCTGTCTTACTACCAAAAGATAAGGCAGTACAGATCATAAGGGATACTAAAGTTAATCCAGCAAAAGGGATGATATCTGAAGTGGAACCGCATCAGTGTCAGATGAGTTGGAGGCTGGTCTCATGTCAGCACCAGCCCTAAAGCCACCCGACATGTCCAGACTGTTCCACATTTACAGCAGCATAGATGGGGATTTTTACAATGCAGTAGTTAGACAACAACGAGGAGAAAGTATGAGACCCGTAACATATTATTCCACACAGCAGTCCCCGGTAGTGAAGGGACTGGCCAGGTGTGTGGCAGTGCTAGACTGTGCCACGTGGGCAGTCCAGATGTGTGAACCTGACACCACGTCTGGATAAATAATACTGCACAGCCAGCATACTTTGGTGGAGTTGTTAAACACTGGGAAACCGGAAGCAGTGTCAGACTCCAGATGGGCAGCATGGGAAGCTGTGTTACTACCAAAAAATAAGGCAGTACAGATCATAAGGGATTCTAAAGTTAATCCTGTAAAAGGAATGATATCTGAAGGGGAACCACACCAGATGAGATTAGACCAAGTTGTGGAGGGGGCATCTCAGATGAACCATTTAAGAACCCATATTTGACCCTCTGTGTGGATGGATCTAGGAGCTACATAAACAGGCAATTTTGGACTGGGATGGGCAGTTATAAACCAGAACGAAAAGGCTGTCCTGAAAGAGGGATTAGAAGGGGCACTGTCAGCTCAGGTAGCCGAACTGATTGCCCTTACAGAGGCCCTCAAGGGAGATAAAGGCAAGAGGGTGAATGTGTATACTGACAGCCGGTATGCATTCGGGGTAGTCCACGACTACATGGCAGCATGGAATAGGAGGGGATTCATCACTTGAGGAGGGGGGCACATAAGGCACGAGAATGTAGTACGAGAGTTAGTGGAAGAAGCTCGGATGCTGCAGAGGCAGTAGTTATTAAAATACAGATGCATAGGAAGGTGGAAAACCAGCAACAAAGGGGTAATATGCTGGCAGAAGCAGCGGCCAAAGAAGCCGCCGAGAAAGAGGAACCGCGCATAGTCCGGGTGGCTGCATATAGCCCAGACGAGATGAATGTGCAGAAATTACAGGCAGATACAGATCCCGTGGAGAAGGACAAATGGAGAAGGGCAGAGGCCACCATGGGAAAAGACAGAATTTGGAAGAAAGGGTTGTTAGCAATGGCCCCGAATTGTATACAATGCACCCTGTTGAAACTCTATCATGATCCAGACCACATCGGATGAGGCTGTATGCTCAGTAGACTGCTTCATAACTGGTGGTAGATTGGCATTGGCAAGGATGTAGCCAAGTATTGTCAGAGATGCATCATCTGGGGCCAGCATAACCCTGGCAAAACGATCAAAGTAAGGCTAACTGATCAAAGTAAGGCTATCACACCAGCTGCACTCCAATGGCTCATGGGAAAACCTACAGATAGATTTTACTGGACCCCTTCCTGATAGCAGGGGAACGAAATACTGCCTGATCATAATTGACCAGTTCTCTGGATGGGTGGAGGCTTTCCCCTTCAGGGACTGCAGCGCCACCACGCTCACAAAGATCCTCACTTTTGAAGTAGTACCAAGGTGGGGAACCCCTTTACAGATGGATTCAGATCAAGGAACGCATTTTACGGACAGTGTTAAGAAAAGGACATGTGAGCTGCTTGGGGCAAAACAGAAATTTCACCTACCTTACCATCCACAAAGCTCAGGAATGGTAGAACGTATGAACTGCACGTAGAACCATAGAACCATAGAACACTAGAGCACAGAAAACAGGCCATTCGGCTATGCGCTTGCCAGGGGACTTCGCCACCGGAAGCGAGGATATGGGACCCATCAGAAATAAAATGAAAAGCTATATTAAGCAATTGGATGGACAACTAAAGGAATTACAACAGGAAGTGAAGGACCAACGGGTTATCAGGTATTTAGCATAAAGGACAAAAGGGGTATCCCCTTCACCACTGGCCGAGGTCGGAGACATGGTGTTTGTTCAAATCGCCCCGAGCCAACCAGGTTTTGCCCCAGAATGGACTGGATCTTACGAAATTATTTTGACCAGTGATTCATGTGCCTGCGTCGATACATAGGGAAAAGGTAGGTGGAAACACTGGTTGCAACTGAAAAGGTATATTGTAAGTAAGAAAGACTGAATTATCGGGCAGCGGGGGGAAAATGGGCAACGAGCAGTCCATACTGTGTTAGCCAAGTGGTTTAGGATTCATTCCCGACCTGGAGGACTGGCCATCCGAAAGACAAAGGGGGAATCCTCAACTATGGGGAGGGTCACTGTGGACTGTGCACAAGGAGGGGTGAAAAGGAGAAAGCTGCCTCTTATATATGACCTAACCCCTGGTGATCACCAGCAGTATGCTTCATTACAGAAATAACAATAACTGGGTAACCTCCACGCCAAGATGGAAAAAAGCTGGGTGTCAATAATCATTACCAGGGCCCTGGCTATTGCAGCCACCAGCATACAGAACGTAAACTGTGAAGTAGCGGCTGGTATGGCCTTATATTACAAGAATGTCAGCGACAGATATTGCGTGAAAGGAAGTGTGAATATCACAACGGAAACGTCAATGCTCTTCAAGTGTGGCACCGGGCTTATGCAACTATCTGTTGGAATGAGCGATGGAGAGAGCCTAGGGTAGAGCTCACATATGGGAATGAAACTCTGATGGAAAAATAAGGGCCCATTATGCATCCAGATCAGCGATGATTCGGACATATCCTGGACATGTGCAAAGGGGGGGCAGGTCCAGATACAATGTGTGAGAGATTTTTTGCAATTTACCTTCACACCCTGGGACAACAACAACTGGGGTCACTGTCCCGGGAAGGAGGACTTGGGAATGACAGATACCTGGCATTGGATCTTGAGGGCAAAACACACAGAGTTGACTGCAATGGCAGACCCCGGACTGACACCACCCCGCTATCACAGGACACAACGACACCACAGAGACTACCTTGCCCAGACGTGACCCCTGGGCCACAGAACGGACTGGTACTGTATACAGATGGTGAACTATTGTATGATCAATTTTAAACATGAAATTGTACCAGTAATTGTGAACCTGGCAGGTTACAAATTACTGAGTATTGCAGTAACCAAGCGCCCCTATGAAAACTATACAAATTACTGAGTAAGGTTGTTTATTAATCAGGTGGCCGATGCCATGGGCACCACTAAATTCAGGGGACCTGCTGCTTTCCATCTCCAGAAGAGAAGGTTAGTTAACAATGTACTGACAGGGGTGAACACAGGGACTTCCCTGGTAAACTCTCTCGACATTCAAGGAATCAACTCCAAGGTCACAAATCTTAAAGGGATCATGAAGCAGCTGCTCATAAGAGCAGTGAGGGGTGGAGAAATGGCAGCGGCCCTTGGGGGGTAAGAGTGTAGCATCTCTATTGGAAAGTGTACGTGTTATAGCGACCCATGCTAAAACCACCAACCAATTAATAGAAAGGGAGGAATGACAAGAAGACAGCACCCAAAAAAGCCAGCTGTGCCATGCTTATGGCCAGGGGATGATCAGGCAATTAAGACACAATCTGGCCCCGATCCACAGGGGAGAGGTACTAGGCTGGATCAACAGTACCCGGTCGCGGGGAATGGCTGAGAACCCAGGTGTCATCGACGCCTGTACATTGAAAGGAATGACCATGGTGTATCTGGTGATTCAGAAATGCACCACAAACCAATTGTATGTGATAGGCATTGTATTGGCAATCCCCTCAGTCACAGCAGACACGGGCCCGCACCCTCAGTAACAACTTTGGGTTAATCTGAGACAATGAGTCCCTCCGGTACGACCCCATAGATGTGCATGCCATAGACAAGAATCAGGGCATACATGGGGTATCACTGAGCGGGTGCAGGAGGAAGGGTAGCCTCACAATTTGCCACCATCCAGGTCAGAAAGGGGTTGGAGGGGGGGCGGCTGGATTCATGTGGGTACAACCGAGTGGAGGGTTGTATGTTAGAAATTACCTACAGAGAAAACCATCACACCCACTCAGGATACAAGGGAAAGGAGGAATATTGTGTGATAACTACTGAGCAGTCATACACGTAGGGGAGCCTACATTGCAACATTACCTCCCCCAACTTCTGCTTTAAACCCTGGCTCCCAGTTACTATTGGACACACGCATATGGTGTACATCCAACAAAGGGGTCAGATCTCAGTCAACACCTCTGACACACTCCATGATACACTGGAACAGTATAAGGAAACTAAGCAGGCCCCAATTGCCCACCTTTCCAAAAATCTTACAAAGATTAAAGGTGACTTATGAAAGGTGATGAAACAGTATTACATGTTACAAGCAGTGTTTAAAAGGCTAATCAATGATATGGAGGAACAATTGAGAAATCCGACACGGTGGGAGCAACTGTGGGACTGGGGGCTGAATGTGGATATACACCCATGGATAAGAATAATCTCTCATAAACTCGCCGCAGTGCAGCTAGTGTTAGCTTTGGCATGGGGAATTGCAGCAGGTCATACCTGTAAGAAGAAAGCCCTTAGACATAGGACAAAAATAATGTTAAAGGAGCAACAATGGCTGCTGGGGCAGGTCACAATATTAATGTAGTAGGGCCCCAGCCTCCTATCTTGGTGGTCGTGCACCATCAGAAAGACAGGAGTCTCGGACATTAGGAAGCTTAAAAACCTGGGGAGAGGTCCAGGTGATGCCATAACCCGTAGGACTTGATCGGATTGGTACCACCGGAGCCATGACAGAACCATTGGATGCAGATTAATTGGCTAGCTTAACCTAACGGTTACGGATCCAAAAGTGGAGGACTGAGGGTGCAGAAAACTTGGATTTATTTTAAAGTGCCAGCCAAGACCAGCAGTGAGGGCACCAAAGCATACACAGACAATCACAGCCTTACATGAAAGCTAAAAATTTGTACAAAGGGCTCAGCTGTAAATTTGCAATTAGGAAATGGGAGACACACACGGGCAGGGACACGGGATGACTCGATCAAGAAATGGGGAAGGCCATTTCACACCGTCTGATAGCGTCGAACCACATCCAGTCAGCCCCTGTAAGCCTTTTGTATAGAACAAACGTGCATTCTTTGCTATCTCTCAAAAGGACCATACTCAGTCTCTGCACTGCAATTACTGTTCAAGAATACAATTATCAGCCCACCAGGAGGTCCTTGTGCTCTGACCATTGTCTAACTAATGCCATTTAGTTGTAACTGATGGTAAAAAATATATAAACTCTGCTCATTTGAACCTCGGTGGAGAAGTGCCTGGACTGCCCAGAGTTTGCTCCACGCATGCGTAATAAAGGAGCCACTTGAATATTGCATCTGGACTCCAAGTGTTGAAATTTTGTGCCAGAGTATTCCTCAGACCCTTCATGTCAAAGCATAATTTTCTGAAATATGGTTTGTTTAGGCACTAACTCATTCCCCACATGTTGTAGTGTCATTGGAAATGTCATTTCATTAAGGAAGGGAACGACTCTTATCACAGGAATTGAAGTAGTTTCTTTATTTGCACTTTCAAAAAATATAATTTCTGAAACAATTTATTCACTGTTATAGGTACTTACATACACAAAACTTATCAGGATATAAATACTGAGGACAGCAGCTCGTGGTATACAGTACATACGGACAATATTTCATCTATTGTCCCTGAAGGGCCTGTTGTTCAGGAACAGCAGCTACAGTTGTCTGAGGGATTCCCTTTACACACACAGCCATTGGCACAGTTTGTGCATCCTGCAGGACAGCAAGAGCAGCAACCTGAGAGGAGAGGACAAAGACAGAAATCAGGAACAATGAATGAATTCACTGAAACACCCCCAGAGCCTCCCATTACGGTCCTCAGCTCCTCATTCACAAACTAATCTGTGTCATATCTCCAAGTTACCAATCTGAAGAGGCTCAGCATCACAAAACTGTGTGTGAGAGAGTTTGGGTGAAGATGTAACTATCACTGTCTCTACAACAATATTTCTAGTGTGAAGTCTATAATATCAACACTTCCTGATGTAAAACTAAGACACTTCTTTAACCAGCAGGGCTCTTGTCTCCAGATTCTTGCGATTGGACATTGAATAAATCTGATGGGAAATAAATCAGGTAAAATCATGGATCTTGTACCTTTCTATCGTGTTCCTCTCTGAGGCTCCTTCACTTACAACACGGCCCAAAAAGATTTCTCAATGACAGCAATTTCCCAACATTTCCTGTGGAGTCAGCGTGAGTCTGAACGTCTGCAACACGTTTGACCTCCACAGTGTGGGGGAGTCCAGGACCGCATTCTCTGTTTGAAGGTTGAATTCCTGTTCTCACTCTGGATATTTGCTGGTTTCTCATTGTTCTGCCAGATCCTGTGTCCCAGAGAGATGTTCACTTGTTTTGATGTCTAACAATGTTTGCACTGATGTTGTGCATTCAATGGACAGCACGTTTCAAAGCCCCAGTGTTTGGAGAGATGAGAATTGATCAGTTTTGTCAGATCAGTGTGAGGAACCAGGAGTACAGGTGACCTTTGGACCGTGTGCACTGTCCTGACTGTTTAAAGGTTGAAATTCTGTACACGACAACAACCAGAACTTGTATTTGTATAACGCTTTTAGTATCATAAAAACACCCGAAGTCACTTCACTGGAACTTTATAAGGCAACAATTGTGAAAAGTAGGATGTAATTTTTAAATGAGTTGAGGGCGAGGGCAGGGGGATAAGTGAGATGTAATTTAGCCTGGTGGGCTGATGGAATGGGTTGAAGCTGCAGAGGCATCTGATGAGATAAGTCAGAGAGTTCGATGGAGGTCATTCGGTCCACTCATTCTTAGACAAAGAAGTGTTGGAGGTGAGGGTGGATTCGGCAAGGTGGAGGGGTTTAGAAATACGGTTTGCGATAGAGAACAGGTGTTCGGAGTTAACTTTACATTCCAGGGTGATCCTGCAGGAGTGAACAGTTTTAACAGACTCATTATTGTGTAATTTAATGCAGCAACATCAGGAGGTGAATGGGTAAACCAGTTACCCACCTGTCCATTCAGCTCCCTGTGCCTTCAGCTTAAAGTAACAGAGATGTGGTCCTTACCAGGTGGAATAGTTAAAGTGGGAGAGAGTCATGGATTTATTGGGACTAGGGCATCAATGGTGCTGGTGAGAGTGCAGGTGAGCAAACCAGCCCCTGAAGCATTATCATAGCGAGTGGAGGGCCAAAGGCTGGAGAGTTGGAATTTTCAAATTGCAGTTGTAAATAAATTGTTGGGTAGTTTTTTTCAGAGGCAGATACAGAAGAAAGTAAAATGGGGATGCAGACCAAGAAGTGTGAAGAGTGAGACCAAGAAGTGATGACAGATGGCCTTGGATTGTTGCGGTGGACGTAGTGAGGCCCTGTGAGATGGTGAGGTCAAGGTGGTATCTGTGAACATGGATTGGGGATTTGACATGGAGGGAGAGATTATGGGAGGATCAGAGGCCAGAGAACTGGGAGGAAAGAGAACATGATGAATCAAAATGGTGGTTGAAATCACTCTGGACCCTCGGTGAAGTGGCTGAGAGAGAAAATAGTGAATTCTACGGGCAGAATAAAGCAATGTCATAAATAATGTGTCAGATTCAAATTCTACAGTCAAAGAACAAAGAAATGTACAGCACAGGAACAGGCCCTTCGGCCCTCCAAGCCTGCGTGGATCATATTGCCTGTCAACTAAAACACACCTCAAAGAACAAAGAAAAGTACAGCACATTACTTTGCTTTTATATTCCATTCCTCTTTTTAGAAACCCAAGTAATCCACAATTTTTATTAAACCACCTTACGCTGCTGCCTTTAGGGGCTTCTGTATGTGGACACCAAGATCTCTCTGTCTATTTACATTTCTTGTGCCATTTACAATGCACTCTCTTTCCACGTTCATTCTCCCAAAGTGAATCTCTTCACATCTCGCTGCATTCAATAGATAAAAACAAAAAACTGCGGATGCTGGAAATGCAAAACAAAAACAGAAATACCTGGAAAAACTCAGCAGGTCTTGCAGCCTCAGCAGAGAAGAACAAAGTTGACGTTATGAGTCCTCATGACCCTTCAACAGAACTAAGTAAAAATAGGAGAGGGGTGAAATATAAGCTGGTTTAAGGTGGGGGTGGGCGGGGTGGCGAGGGGGGAGAAGTGTTGGGTGGGGTGGCTGTGGGGACAAGCAAGCAGTGATAGGAGCAGGTAACCAAAAGATGTCACAGACAAAAGAACAAAGAGGTGTTGAAGGTGGTGATATTATCTAAAAGAATGTGCTAATTATTCCATTCTTAATTAGCACATTCTTTTAGATAATATCACCACCTTCAACACCTCTTTGTTCTTTTGTCTGTGACATCTTTTGGTTATCTGCTCCTATCACTGCTTGCTTGTTCCTACAACCAACCCCCCCGCCGCCCCCGCTAACTTCTCCACCCACCCCACCTCCCCACCTTAAACCAGCTTATATTTCATCCCTCTGCTATTTTTTTACTTAGTTCTGTTGAAGGGTCATGAGGACTCGAAACATCAACTTTGGTCTTCTCTGCCGATGCTACCAGACCTGCTGAGTTTTTCCAGGTATTTCTGTTTTTGTCTCTGCATTCAATGCCGCCTGTCATGTTTTTGCACATTTCATCATTCTGTCTGTCACTCCAAAACCTGGAACTATCCTCACCCATGTTTACTATCATATCATCTGCTAATTTTATAATTCTGTTCCTTGAGCCAGGTGGTTTATAAAAATTGCACAGAATAATCAATAGACCCAAACTGACCCTTGTGGAGCACAACTGCAAACCACCTTCCAGTTTGAAAGACATCCCTTTGCTTCTTGAATATATTTTTACAGTTAAGGCAACATCGAACAATATTGTCAGATATACTAACCACAACAAAAGAAAACCGATAAAAAGAGTCATAGATGTACAAATTGAGATGTCCAGTTACATAATTTTTATTACACTGTCATTTGAAGAAAAGAACACTAGAGGGCAGACTGACAAAGCTGACTGACCATTTCAAATTTATGACACAGGATCAATTGGCAAAATAGATAAATTTACCTGTAGTTTACTGTATTACTTAACAGATACAATTATCAATTATTTAATGTACTTTAAATTGGCAGTATTGAAAATCACTAGTCACAGGGAAGATTAACTAATCACTGAGATATTGCAACTGGGTATAAGAAGCAGTAGCATTAATCAGTTTAAAGAAATAGTTGAAAGTGCCGATGAGTTCATTGTTTGACTTAATAACTGCAAAACCTTAGAATTTTAAGTACTTTAATGCTTGTGAGAGAGACATTGGGTGGATCTAGCACGGATGTGATACCTTCCAACACTCACTGTATATTAAGCACAGCATCAGTGTGAGACTGAAGCCATGGAATCGTGTACCAGCAAAATATGTTTGGATAGAGACAAAACGAATGAAAATTAAATTTTCAAATTCCATACCTCTTTTTTTTGACATTTTTGAACTATGGATCAGTGTACAACTGGAAGTTATTGCTGTTACACAATATGATATTGTCTCTTCCATTACAGTGATGACTTTGCACATCCCAGTCCGACCACATCCAGTCATTACTGGTTGGGGACTATTTAACAGCTAACAGGAGGATGAGGCTGCATAAATATCCAGTCCTCAAAGATTGGGGAGCCCAGCACATGACTGCAAAAGACAAGGGTGAAACAAGTTCAACCATTTTCAACCAGAGATGCTGAATGGATAATATATCTCGGCCTCCTTCTGCAGCCTCCAGTATCACAGATGCCAATTTGAAACGAATTTGATTTGGTCCACGTGGTATGAAGAAATGATTAAACGCACGGAATACAGCAAAGTCTAGGACATCACAGCAGCAGCACTAAGACTTGTGCTGCACATCTAATCACAACCCTAGCCATGCTGTTACATAAGAACATGGAGAATAGGAACATGGGAAATCAGAGCAGGAGTAGGCTATTCAGTCCATGGAGCCTGCACTGACATTCAAACAGATCCTGGATGATCATTCACCTCAACGTCATTTTTCCCACTATCTCCATCTCCCCCAGTGTCATTAGTCTCCAGAAATCTACTGATTTCTGTCTTGAACATGCTCAATGACTGAGCTTCCACAACCCCCTGGGGTAGAGAATTCCAAAGATTCACCGCACACTGAATAAAGAAATGCCTTCTCGTCTCAGTCTTTAATGGCCTGCCTCTTACTCTGAGACAGTTTCCCCTGGATCTAGAGTAACCAGCGAGTGGAAACATCCTATCCACATCATCCCTGTTACACCCAGTAAGAATTTTGTAAATTTCAATGTGATCACCTCGCAATGTTCAAAACTCTGGAGAATATAGGCCCAGTTTCCATAATCTCTCTTCATAACACAATCCTGCCATCCCAGAGATCAGTCTGGTCAACCTCCATTGCACTCTCTCTTAAGCAAGTATATCCTTCCTTAGGTAAGGAGACCAACACTGTGCAAAATACTCCAGGTGAGATCTCACCAAGGCCCTGTACAATTGCCGCAAGACATCTTTACTCCTGTACACAAATCCCCTTGCGATGCATGCTAACATATCATTTGCCATCCTAACTATTTGCTGCACCTGCATGCTAGCTTATAGTAACTCAGGAAAAAGGACACCCAGGTTTCTTTGTACATCAAATTTCCCATCCTCTCACCATTTAAGGAATCCTCTGTTACAGTACAGTTACCTTTTGTTAATGCAGAAAACTGTCCAAGAATGGCCAAAATGTTAAAAGCAGGAAAAATCCCATCCTGTCAAGCACTGTGCCAGCAGCCTGCTCTTCATTTTGAACAAAGTAATGGGAGGTGACATGGACAGCGCTATCATGGGTCACTTATTCACCAATCAGCTGCTCACCAACGCTCAGGTTGGGTTTCACTGGGCAAATCCTGGAACACCCTCCCTAACAGCACTGTGGGTGTTCCTACACCACATGGAGTGCAGATGTTCAAGAAAGCAGCTCACCAACACCTTCTCAAGGGCAATTAGAGATGGGGAACAAATGTTGGCATTGTCAGTGGTGCCACACATTTCTTGGACGAATAAGAAAGAAAATATCTTGGGGTGTTCTCCAAGATGAAGATTAGTGGGAGAAAAAAGACACCAAGGGTATTCTTGTATTCAGGGTGATTCTGGGTTGGTGAGCAGTGTTGAGGGAGCGGGGGACAAGTGGACAATGTGTAATCTGGAGCAGCCAGATGTGGTGGTGACTGGTGAAACCAGTTGTCTGTCATACCCATTGCTGAGATCAGGGTGGACCCGGGGGAATTGAGAGGACCATTTGTCCACCTTGTGGACTGAAGTCTGATTTTAGTCACTCTGGAAACATTTACAAACACAAAGGAGCCGATTGAAATTGCTGTCATTGAGAAATCTTTTTGGGCTGTGTTGTGAGTGAAGGAGCTGGGTGCAATTCAAACTTTCAGGTGCTGAAAGAGACAAGCCGAGGCACCACGAGTAGCCCAGCTGTATTGGAGGGGAGGAAGCAGAGCGGAAGGGCAGTACCAATAGGGGATTCTTTAGTTAGGGGAGCAGAGAGGTGTTTCTTGTGGAGGAGGGCAAACAGCCAGAGGTCATGGTCCACATTGGTACTAACAACATAGGTAGGAAGGGGGATGTGATCCTGCAATCGAGGGAGCTGGGTAGAAAATGCGCAAGCAGGACCTCGAAGGTAGTAATCTTCAGATTATACCCAGTGGCACGTACAAGTGAGTACAGAAAAAGGAAGACGTGCGTTCCTTGACTGTGTTCAGGAGAATTTCTTACAGCACTATGTGTCCAGCTCAACAAGTTGGAGGCACTGCTAGACCTGGTTCTTGGGAATGAGGTGGGCCAAGTAGATCAAGTAATGCAAGGGAAACATTTAGGGTACCGGGACCATTGTATCATAAGGTTTTGCATTAGGTGGAAAAGGATATTGGCCAATGCAGAGTAAGAATAATCAATTGGCAAAGTGCGGACTTCAATGGAGCAGGAATGGAGCTGGACCGGATAGACTGGAACCAAAGGTTGGTGGCAAAAACAGTAGTTGAGCAATGGCTACCTTCAAAGAGGAGATGGTTTGGGCACAGTCAAAGTATGTTCTCTCCGAAGGGAAGGATATTGCAAACAAACCCAGAGCTCCCTGGATGACAAAGGAGATAGAAATTAAGTTAAAGAAGAAAACGTGTGCTTACAAGAGGTTTCATGTAGCAAATACAATTGAGAACCAAGTTGAATACAGAAAGGATGTGAAAAAGGAAATAAAAGAAGCAAAGAGTGGTTATGAAAAAGGACTGGCAGCTAACATAAAAGGAAATCACAAAGTCTTCTATAAGCTAATCAATAGTAAAAGGGTGGTAAAAGGAGTAGGGCTGATTAAGTGCCAAAAAGAGTATTTACACTTAAAGGCAAGTAGCATGGCTGAGCTGTTAAATGAATACTTTGCATCAATCTTTACCTATGAGGTAGATGCTGCACAGGCCATGGTGACAGAGGAGGAAACTCAGTCAATAAAAGGGTTTAAAATTGATATTGGTTGAGCTGTCAATACTTAATGTTGATAAGGCACTGAGGCCGGATGAGATGCATCCAAGAATATTGATGGATTTGAGAGCGGAAATTGCAGAGACACTAGCAATAATCTTTCAATGTTCCCTGGATTCGGGGCAGGTTCCGGAGGACTGGAGAATTGCAAACATTATGCCCTTGTTGAAAAAAGGTTGTAAATATCCACCCTGCAATAACCGAACTTCGGTGGTGGGGAGACTTCCAGAAACAATTATTCGGCATAGAATTAATAGTCACATGGAAAAATTTGGGTTGATTTGGAACAGTCAGCATGGATTCATTAAAGGAAAGTCCTGTCTAACTAATTTGCTGGAATTTTTTGAAAAGGTAACAGAGATGGTTGAGGCCGTTGATTTGGTGTATATGGACTTCCAAATGGTGCCACACAACAGGCTTGTGAGGAAAGTTATTGGTCATGGAATTAGAGGGACAGTAGAAACGTGGATACAAAAAATTGCTTGAGGGATAGGAAAGAGAGAGTAATGTTCAAGAGATATTTTTTGGACTGGAAGAAGGTTTGTAGTGGAGTTTCCTCAGGGGTCGGCATTGGGACCCTTAGTCTTCCTGATATATATAAATGATCTAGCTCTTGGTGTAACTAAATCATTAAAGGTGGCAGGACAGGGATGGAGAGCTGTTTCTAAAGTATACAGTATTCTTGGCTTCATTAATAGGGGCAACGAGGGGTGTAGACAGAGTAGATAGGGAGAAACTGTCCTCGCTCGTAAATGGATCGAGAAACAGAGGGCACAGTTTTACAATGTTTTGCGAAAGAAGCATATGCGAGGTGAGAAAAAACTTTTTCACACAGTGAGTAGTTAGGGATGGAATGCACTACCTGGAAGTATGGTGGAGGTAGGTTCAGTTGAGGCATTCAGGAGGGCATTAGATGATTATTTAAATAGAAACAATGTGCAGGGTTACAGGGAAAAGACAGGAGATAAGCACTAAGCTAAAATGCTCAGAGAGCTGGTACAGACACGACGGGCTGAATGGCCTCCTTCTACCCTGTAAGAATTCTGTGATTCTGTGAAATGTCAATGTGAATATTCAGGTACGTCGACATCCAGCAGCTATGACTGTAATAGCTATCAGATCATGCATATTTATCAATATTTGTTCATCTATTTCATTACAAATGCTATGTGCATTCAGATACAGAACCTTTATTCTTTCTTTTGAAACCTCTAGCCTTCTCTGCTGGTGCACTCTTAGGTTTCTACATTCTGTCCCTTCCTGCCAAGTGCTGAGCATCATTTCCCTTCTTATTACCTTGCTTTTTGCCTTGTCTTATCCATTTTATTTATCACATCTTCCCAAATTTGCCTTGTCCCCATCATTTCATTTAAAGCCCTCTCTACTGCCCTAGTTATACCACTCACCAGAACACTTGTTTCAGCATGGTTCAGGTGAAGACCGTCCTAATGCTACAGCTCCCACTTTCCGCAGTACTGGTGCTAGTGCCCATGAATCAAAACCTATTTCTCCCACACCAAACCTTTAGCCATGATTTTCACTCCCTAATCTGATTTGCCCTATGCCAATATGCTTGTGGCTTAGATAGTAATACAGAGACTGTTACCTTTCAGGTTATGCTTTTTAATTTAGCTCCTAGCTGCTCATATTCCCTCAGCAGAAATTTTTTCCTAGCTCTCCCGATGTCACTGCTACCTACATAGACCATGACCACTGCAACCTACCCCTCTAACTGCAAGTCTCTCCCCAGCCCAGAGCAGTGGCCCAAACCCTGAAACCAGGCAGGCAATAGAGCTGCATGAGCTCCAACTCTCAGCTGCAGAGAACTCTGCCAATCCCCCTGACTATACTATCCCCAATTACCATTACATTCCCATTAACTCCTCCTGCATGAATGTCATCCTGGACCATGGTGCCATGGTCAGTTTGCTCATCCACGCTACAGCCACCACTTTCATCCATACAGGCTGCAAGAACATCGAACCTGTCGGACAATTGCAAAGATGAATCTCCTCCACTTTTACCTTTTGTGTCCCCATAGCTGCCTCATTCACACTCACACCCTCCTCTCCCTGCCGCTGAACAAATTAAAAGACCCTATTCTAAGGGTGTGACTGCTTCCTAGTACAAAGTGTCCAGGTAACTTTCTCCCTCCCAGATAAAAGATACATTTACGTTTCATGTCTGAAATATTCTGGTGCACACATCTGGGAGATTTTTCCATTTCTTCAGCCCTTGCGTGCATCATGATGACCGTTCCCCAGAATGTGGACTTTCCCCATTAAACATATCAGTGGTGAAAGAGTAGTCAAAGCAGAATGTGGGGCTGATTAGGACCTGAAAAGCTCACCTTTAGTCTGGAGGCAGAAGACATGGTTAAGGTACGAGGTGTATTTTTGCCACTTTCTTCTCTGTAGAGAAGGATGTTCTCAATG
Organism: Carcharodon carcharias; assembly: GCF_017639515.1. Lineage (NCBI taxonomy): Eukaryota > Metazoa > Chordata > Chondrichthyes > Lamniformes > Lamnidae > Carcharodon > Carcharodon carcharias. The sequence continues at coordinate 125,032,669 of NC_054473.1, read as the reverse complement.
TAGCAGTAACAGAGAAGTAAAGATTGGATAGGAGAAAATTGGATAACAAGAATTAAAGGTTTGGCATTCCTCAAGTTAGAAACCCTGAACGGTTTAGAAGGGATATAGTAATCAACAATGAGGAGGATAATTACAGGCTCAAGGAAACAGAGTGGTAAAATGAGCAGACATCTGAAAGATGAAATTTAAGGCATGGAAATGTGCTTTGCTCGATTTTAAACAAAGAATGTGGAGGTACAATGTGAAATAAATGATACAACTTTAGAGGGAGTGCAGAAACAGCAAGACCTGGGGAAGCAAGTTCAAAATCTCTGAAGGAGTCTGCATTTCTGCAAATACTTCCAAAGAATATTTGAAAATTAACCTGAGGATGCACAGTAACAGGCAGTTGTGACTGGCTTATAACCAATTTCTGGTATATTTGACAGTAGCATGCTGCCACACTCCGTGGATGAGAGGGTCAGCAGAACTGCCATTCATTCATTCACTCCAGCATTTCCAACACTGGTCTATCATCACATTGTTTAACCTCTTTGACTAGACCGTGACAGATGTTAATGTGACTTATGTTATGCCATTTGACTTAATGGTAAAGTTAGACTCACCTCATTTCCTAGATCTTGTACTGTTATTACCATTATCACATCAGTGTATGTAACAGAATAACACTTATGACTGGACTTCAAATACTGAAAATTTATTTAACTCTTGATACAAATATCAGAATTTCAACAATATTAACACACTTTTCATTTTTTATGTAAGCACACATCTCATCAGGATATAGACACCGAAGACATGCAGCTTGTGGAATACAGTACATATGGAAATATTTCATGTATTGTGCCCGAAGTGCCTGTTGTTCAGGCAAAGCAGCTACCTTTGTCAGAGGGATTCCCTTTACACACACAACCATTGGCGCAGTTTGTGCATCCTGCAGGACAGCAAGAGCAGCAACCTGAGAGGATGTACATCTTCACCCAAACTCTCTCACACATAGTGTTGTGGTGCTGAGCCTCTTCAGATGGGTAACTTGGAGATATGACACAGATTAACTTGTGAGTGAGGAGCTGAGGGCTGGGATGGGAGGCCCTGTGGGTGTTTCAGTGAATTCATTCATTGTTCCTGATTTCTGTCTTTGTCCTCTCCTCTCAGGTTGCTGCTCTTGCTGTCCTGCAGGATGCACAAACTGCGCCAATGATTAACCACTCACCATCCAGGCACACACAGGGCTTCGCGTCAGACATTTCAGGAACTTCTTCAGCTTCGAGCCGTCACCCAATCAGCGCTTCTCGATCTTGTGCCGTTTGCTGAATCGGAGCCGAGTTTTATGGGCTTGTGATCGGTGGAGAACCGGCTGCAGAAGCGGGGAAGGGGCGGATCGCTCCGGGCTGAATGCACACGGGGCACTGTAAGTGTTTCAGCGGCTGAAAGTTTGAATTGCACCCGGCTCCTTCACTCACAACACGACCCAAAAGATTTCTCAATGACAGCAATTTCAATCGGCTGCTTTGTGTTTGTAATTATTTCCAGAATAACTAAAATCACACTTCAGTCCACAAGGTGGACATAGGGTCCTCTCCATTTCCCCGTGTCCACCCTGATCTCAGCAATGGGTATGACAGACAACTGGTTTCACCACTCACCGCCACATCTGGCTGCTATAGATTTTACATTACCCGCTTCTCCACCGCTTCCTCAACACTGCTCACCATCCCAGAATCACCCTGGATTACAAGAATAACCCTTGATGTCTGTTTTCTCCCACTAACTTTCATCTTGGAGAACATCCCAAGATATTTTCTTTCTTAGTCGTCCAAGAGATGTGGGCATCGCTGACAATGCCAACAATTGTTGCTCATTTCTAATTACCCTGGAGAAAGTGGTGGTGAGCTGCCTTTTTGAACACCTGCAGTCCACGTGGTGTAGGAACACCCACAGTGAGGTTAGGGATGGGGTTGCTGGTTTTGCGCATTGAAACCCAACCTGAACCTCAGTGAGAAGCTGATTGGTGAATAAGTGACCCATGATAGCACTGAACATGTCACCTCCCATCACTTTGTTCACAATGAAGAGCAGGCTGCTGGCACAGTACTTGGCAGAATTGGATGTTTCCTGCTTTTAGCATTTTGGTCATTCCGGGGCATTTTTCTACATGACCAGCTCAATGCCAGTATTGTAGCTGTACTGCAACAGAGCAATCCTTAAATGGTGAGAGGATGGGAAATTTGGTGTCCAAAGGCCGGGTTTCCTTGCTCATGAGTTACAAAAAGATAGCATGCATGGGCAGCAAATAATTAGGAAGGCAAATGGTATGTTGGCCTTCATCACAAGGGGATTTGTGTACAGAAGATCTCTGGCTGCAATTGTACAGGGCCCTGGTGAGACCTCAGATGGTGTATTGTGCACATTGTTGGTCTCCTTATCAATGGAAGGATATACTTGCCTGAGAGAGAGTGCAATGGAGGCTCACCAGACTGAACTCTGGGATGGTAGGATTGTGTTATGAGGAGAGATTGAGGAAACTGTGTCAGTACTCTCCAGATTTTTGAAGAATGAGTGCTGATCTCATTAAAACTTACCAGGTGTAACAGGGACGATGTGGATAGGATGTTTCCCCTGCCTGGTGAATCTAGATACAGGGGACACTGTCTCAGAATAAGGGGCAGGCCATTTAACACTGAGAGGAGTAGGAATTCCTTTACTCAGAGGGTCGTGAATCTTTGGAATTCTCTATCCCAGAGGACTGTGGAAGCTCAGGCATTGAGCATGTTCAAGACAGAAATCAATACATTTCTGGAGACAAATGACATTTGGGGAGATGGACACAGTGGGAAAAATGACATTGAGGTAGATTATCATCCAGAATCTGCCAGAATTTCAGTGCAGGCTCAATGGGTTGAATAGCCTAATCCTGCTCCGATTTCCCATGTTCCCATTCCCTGTGATCCTGCATGGCTAGGGTTGTGATTGAATGTGGAGCACAATTCTTAGTGCTGCTGCTGGGATGTCATAGACTTTACTGTATTCAGTGTGTTTAACCATTTCTTCATATCACGTGGACCAAATCAAATTGTCTTCAAATTGGCATCTGTGATGCTGGGTCTGCAGGAGGAGGCCAAGATGCATTATCTACTCAGCACCTCTGTTTGAAGATGGTTGAATATGCTTCAGCCTTGTCTTTTGCAGTCATGTGTTGGGCTCCCCAATCTTTGAGAATCAGGATATTTATACAGCCTTGTCCTCCTGTTCGCTGTTATATATCCCCTGACCAGTAATGACTGGATTTGGCAGGACAGCAAAACTTGAATCTGACCCATTATTTCTGACATTGATATATTTTGTTCATAGAATTCACAAATTTTCTCTCTCTGCCACTTCACCAAGGGGGAAGGAACTGAAAGAATGGGATGGAGTCTTTACTGGAAGCGGGGTGTGAGGAGCTGTTGTTAAGGCAGCTGTGGGAATTGGTAGGCTTGTAATGGATATTGGTGGACAGTCTATCACCAGAAATTGTTCCAGTCCTACTCCGGCCCCCTCTTTCTCTGGTACATCAGTGATTATGATTACTTTGGTGCTGCTTCGTGCTCGCGTCTGGACCAGGAAAAATTTATTAATTTTGCTTCCAATTTACACCCTGCCATCATTTTCACATGGTCCATCTCTGACACTTCCCTTCCCTTTCTTGACCTCTCTGTCTCAATTTCTGGTCCTACCAATCCCCCCACCCCACCCCACCCCTTCCCCACCCCCTACCCCGCCACCCCCCCCCACCCCCCATTAAACCAGCTTATATTTCACCTCTTTTCTATTTTTCATTAGTTCTGTTGAAGAGTCACATGGGCTCAAAACGGTAACTGTGCCGCTCTCCGCAGATGCTGCCAGACCTGCTGAGTTTTTCCAAGTATTTTTCTTCTCGATCTCATGCCATTTGCTGAATCAGAGCCGAGTTTTATGGGCTTGTGATCGGTGGGGAACTGGCTGCAGAAGTGGGGAAAGGGTGGGTCGCTTTTTGTTTTTGTTTTGGATTTCCAGCATTCGCAGTTTTTTGCTTTTAACAAGATCAAGAAGCGCTGATTGGGTGATGGCTCAAAGCTGAAGAAGTTCCTGAAATGTCTGACTCGAAGCCCTTTGTGTGCCTGGATGGTGAGTGGTGACTGGTGTCAGTCCTTTCAGCACAGTGTCCCAGCTCAGTCTCACTGAGGGGCTGCAGCATTGTAGGGGATGCTGTTTCTGAAAGTCACTGGAGAGGAGAATGTGACAAACAGCCGGGCCTCCTCCACACGGGGCGCATTTCTCAGGGTTTTCTCACAACTCAGTGTCTGTGTTTTTTCTGTTTTCAGGATCCTGCTCCTGTGAAAACACTTGCAGGTGCTCCGACTGCCAATGTCCCAGCAGCAAAGCTGGACGCTGCCGGAGAAGTGAGTAACTGTGGGAGAGTTTAAAACTCCTCACATTGTGTTTATGTGACAGATAGTTCTGGACAGAATTCAGAGAGGAACACGTTAGAAAAGTACAAGATCCATGATTTTACCTGATTTATTTCCCATCAGATTTATTCAATGTCCAATCACAAGAATCTGGAGACAAGAACCCTGCTGGTTAAAGAAGCGTCTTAGTTTTACATCAGGAAGTGTTGATATTATAAACTTCACACTAGAAATAGTGTTGTAGAGACAGTGACAGTTACATCTTCACCCAAACTCTCTCACAGAGTGTTGTGATGCTGAGCCTCTTCAGATGGGTAACTTGCAGATATGACACAGATTAGGTTGTGAGGGAGGAGCTGAGGGCTGTAATGTTAGGCCCTGGGGGTGTTTCAGTGAATTCATTCATTGTTCCTGATTTCTGTCTTTGTCCTCTCCTCTCAGGTTGCTGCTCTTCCTGTCCTGCAGGATGCACGAACTGCACCAATGGCTGTGTGTGTAAAGGGAATCCCTCTGACAAATGTAGCTGCTGTTCCTGAACAACAGGCCCTTCAGGCACAATAGATGAAATATTGTCCATATGTACTGTATTCCACAAGCTGCATGTCCTCAGTGTCTATATCCTGATAAATTGTTTGTTTACATAAAGTAATGAAAAGTGTGTGAATATTGTTGAAAAATCTGATTTTTGTATCAAGAGTTAAAGAAATTTTCAGTATTTGAAGTCCAGTAATATGTGCTATTGTGTTGCTAATAACAGCATAAGATGTTAGAAATGAGTTGAGTCTAACTTTACCATTTAGACACATGGCATAACATAAGTCACATTAGCATCTGTCACAGTCTGGTCAATGAGGTTAAACAATGTGATGATGGACCACTGTCGAAAATGGTGCAGTCAATGAATCAATGGCAGTTCTGCTGACCCTTTCATCCATGAGTGTGGCAACATGCTACTGTTGAATGTACCAGAAATTGTTTGTAAGTCAGTCACATCTGTCAACTGTGCATCCTAAGGTTAATTTTAAAATATTCTTGGCAGAAATGCAGACTCCTTCAAAGATTTGTGAACTTGCTTCCCCAGGTCTTGATGTTTCTACATTGCCTCTAAAATTGTATCATTCAATTCACATTGTATCTCCACATTCTTTGATTAAAATCTATCAAATCACATTTCCATGCCTTAAATTTCATCTGTCAGATGTCTGCTCCTTTTACCACTCTGCTTCCTTGAGCCTCCTCATTGTTGACTACTACATCCCCTCTATGCCGCTTAAGGTTCCTAACTTGTGGAAGGCCAAACCTTTAATTCTTGTTATCCATTTTTCTCCTATCCAATCTTAATTTCTCTGTTACTGCTACATTGAGAACATCCTTTTCTGCAGAGAAGAAAGTGGCAAAAATACACCTCTTAACTTAACAATTTCCTCTGCCTCCAGATGAAGATTGGCTTTTAAAGTTCCTAATCAGCCCCACATTCTGCTTTGACTACTCTTTCATCACTGTTGTGTTTAATGGGGAAAATCCACATTCTGAGTGAAAGTGCAGTAAATTTGGATTTATTTTAAAGTGCCAGCTAGGACCAGCAGTGAGGGCACCAAAGCATACACAGACAATCACAGCCTTACATGAAAGCTAAAAACTTGTACAAAGGGCTCAGCTGTGAATTTGCAATTAGGAAATGGGTGGGGACACGGAATGACTCGATCAAGAAATGGGGAAGGCCATTTCACACTGTCTGATAGCATTGAACCACATCCAGTCAGCCCCTGTAAACCTTTTGTATAGAACGAACTTACATTCTTTGCTAAAAACAAAAAAACTGCGGATGTTGGAAATCCAAAACACAAACAGAATTACCTGGAAAAACTCAGCAGGTCTGGCAGCATCGGTGGAGAAGAAAAGAGTTGACGTTTTGGGTCCTCATGACCCTTCGACAGAACTTGAGTGAATCCAAGAAAGGGGTGAAATATACATTCTTTGCTATCTTCAAAAAGACAATGCCCTGCCTCTGCACTGCAATTACTGTTCACGAACACAATTATTAGCCCACCGGGAGGTCCTTGTGCTCTGGCCTTTGACTAATTAATACCATTAAGTTGTAACTGATAGTAAAAAATATATAAACTCTACTCATTTGAACCTCGGTGGAGAAGTGCCTGGACTGCCCAGCGTTTGCTCCCCACATGCGTAATAAAGGAACCACTTGAATATTGCATGCGGACGCCGAGTGTTGAAATTTTGTACCAGAATATTCATCTGACCTTTCAATTGGCGCTTCGAGCAGGGTACAAAGGACACAGGATAATGACAGGGAACCGGGACGAGGCACTGTGTGAGTACATTTTTATTCATACTAAATCCGACTCCGTCCCGACCCAGGTGCCCCGCGTATCTGAAACCTAGGCTCCAGGCAATAGTTTAAGGGGTGGTAAGGGTGGGCGAGAAACGCTTGTATTATAGATTGTTGTAATTACATCCGGTGTTAGTCGCAAGTAATGAGTTTGGTCAGAAAGGACCCAGGTAAGGACCATATTGCCGATGACAACTATACCCTGACCGTCTTACCCAGTTATGGCCAGTAGTGACAAACTTGAGTAGGGGCCAGAGGGATCCTTAACATGGCATTTAGCTGACAAAATAAGAAATTGATAGGCAAAATGATAAAGAACAATTGGAACCCATTTGACTCATCCACTGATCAGAGAAAATGGTGGGATAATCTGAAAAAAGATGATAAAGCATGGATCCTAATGTTAAGACAACATGTAGGGTTAAGTAAGAAAGTAAATAGAATGTTAGCCAACAAATCCCAAAATGAAGAGCTAGTACAGGCAAAAAAAATCTCATGTCAGTTTCGCCAGCTTTAACACAGCCACCAGTAGCTCCACAATACGCAGATAATGTAGATTGGAACGAGCTGGCGGAACAGACAGAAGGATATGAGGAACGACGGGAAGCGGGTTGGGAATCACCACCCCCATATCCCGTGGCTCCAATTAAGATAGAGTATATGCCCCCAGTGCCTGACAGCCAGGCAGACCAGACACAGCAGCAAACCGATTTCCAAGCCTTCAGAGCAGATATAGCACAAGTCTTAGGGCAAGCCCCAGCTAATTGGAATACAGTGACTGGAATAAAACAAGAAAAGGGTGAGGGTGCCCATGAATATGGCAATTGGAAGTTTGAGACATATTGTAACTACGGGGCTGTAGGTGCCGCGCCAAACCGAGATGATGTACAGTTTATGCAATTGTACAAGGATGTCCTTAGCCTGGCCCACCGGCCAATCCTAGACTCTGGGCTAGAAGACAAGGACACATATGATGAGCTAGAAAGATGGGCCACTGGGATAGGTAACCACATGGGGAAAATGTAGATAAACATATCGGCAGCGGAGTAGGGGGCCAAGTAGTAACAGCATACAAGAGGCAAACCCAGGTGTTAGAAATAAAAGGGCTGTTAATCCCAGCCTAATTCTGGGTCTGTAAGAACCTCGAAGGCACAATACTGGGGGTAGATTTTTAAACAAATTAGATGTACTAGGAATAAGCAGATAATTTGGACAGATAACTGAGGGAAGATACAGAAATCGAAGGGGAGACAGGCTCTAGCCAAAAATATAACCATCCTGGGAAGCGCCTCAGTGATAACAAGGGGTTGGTCCTGGGACGAGATATACGGACTCCTGTGCCAGGCACTATCTGAGGTATGGACGAATATCAAACTGGACTGCAGGCTAATTGATACCACACCAGTTGTGATCTCAGGGCTGCTCCTCCAGGCTCACAAACAATACCCCATAAAACCAGAGGCCATGAATGCTGTGGAGGGAATTGTGAAAGAACTCGCAGCGCACGGAATCCTGAGGCCAACCACCTCAACCACCAACTGCCCAGTATGGCCAGTCAAAAAGCCCGACGGGACATATCGATCGACGATAGATTATACAGCGCTGAACAAGGTAACACCACGTGAGCACCCAATAGTGTCAAGTCCCGTGACCATCTGTAACGGGCTGAAACCTGAACATAAGATATTTACAGTTTTAGATATAGCCAATGGATTTTGGTCAATGCCACTGGACCAGGAGTCCCAAGATAAATTCGCTTTCACACTGGGTGGGAGACAGTACACCTGGGCAAGGCTCCCACAGGGATTCCACAATAGCCCAAACACCTTCCATCAGGTCATGAGTGAGAAGCTGAGTCAGTGTGATGTAGAGCCATACATCAGTACAATTTTACAATATGTAGCTGATATCCTAATTGCATCAGAATCAGAAAGAGGCCACATCGGAGCTCTCTTGGTGGTCTTAAGGGCACTGAAAAATACTGGTTTTAAGATAAACCCCAAAAAAGGCGCAAGTAGGGCAAGCACTGGTTAGGTACTTAGGACATGAGGTAAGTCAGGGAAATAAAATCTTACCGCAGGACAGGAAAATAGCCATTGCAGACATGCCTCGCCCCGCTACAGTAAGTGGGGTCTGAAAGGTCATGGGGCTGTTCAACTACTGCCACAACATCCTACCCCAGTTTGCAGCAACGGCTGAGCTGATACAGAGCTTAGTAAAGGGAGGAAAGTCCAGGACAGAAAAGATCGAATGGGGACCAGAGAAAGAGACTGTGTATACAGAGTTGGAGGCCGGTCTCATCAGGGACTGCAGAGCCACTACGGTCGCAATAATCCTCACTTTTGAAGTGGTACCAAGGTGGGGAACCACTTTACAGATGGATTTGGATCAAGGAACGGATTTTACGGGCAGTGTTAAGAAAAGGACGTGTGAGCTGCTCGGGGTAAAACAGAAATTTCACTTACCTTACCATCCACAAAGCTCAGGAATGGTGGAACATATGAACTGCACATTAAAAAACGCTATTGGAAAGGCAATCACAGCTTCTGGTAGGGGATGGGTGGATGTGCTCCCTGCATATTGACGTGACTGAGGGCTACCCCTAACAGAACAACCGGGTTAACCCTTTATGAGTTGATGACTGGGAGGTCTATGCGCTTGCCAGGGGGCATAGCCACCGGAAGCGAGGATATGGGACCCATCAGTAATAAAATTAAAATCTATATTAAGCAATTGGATGGATAGCTAAAGTAATTACAACAGGAAGTGAAGGACTAACAAGCTATCAGGGAATTAGCAGAGGGGACAAAAGTGGGACCCCCGTCACCACTGGCCGAGGTTGGAGACATGGTGTTTGTTCAAATCACCCCGAGACAACCAGGTTTTGCCCCAAAATGGACTGGACCGTATGAAATTATTTTGACCAGCAATTCATGTTATCACAGGACACTGCAACACCACAGAGACTTTCTTGCACAGACATGACCCCTGGGCCACATAATGGACTGGTACTGTATATGGACAGTGAACTATTGTAATGATTAATGTTAAACATGAAATTGTACCAGTAATTGTGAACCTGGCGCTATACAACTGCCTGAGTATTGCAGTAACCAAGCTCCCCTACGAAAACTATACAAATTACTGAGTAAGGCCGTGATTAATCAGGTGGCCGACGCCACGGGTGCCACTAGATTCAGGGGACCTGCTGCTTTCCACCACCAGAAGAGAGGGTTAGTTAACAATGTACTGACAGGGGTGAACACAGGCACTTCCCTGGTAAACTCTCTCTACATTCAAGGAATCAACTCCAAGGTCACAAATCTTAAAGGGATCATGAGGCAGCTGCTCATAAGAGCAGCGAGGGGCGGAGAAATGGCAGCGGCCCTTGGGGGTCAAGAGTGTGGCATCTCTATTGGAAAGTGTACATGTTATAGGGACCCATGCTAAAACCACCAACCAATTAATAGAAAGGGAGGAACGCCAAGAAGACAGCACCCAAAAAAGCCAGCTGTGCCATGCTTATGGCCAGGGGATGATCGGGCAATTAAGGCACAATCTGGCCCAGATCCATAGGGGAGAGGTACTGGGCTGGGTCAACAGTTCCTGGTTGTGGGGGATGGCCAAGAATCCAGGTCATTGATGCCTGTACATTGAAAGGAATGACCATGGTGTATCTGGTGATTCAGAAGTGCACCACAAACCAAATGAATGTGATTGGCATGGTATTGGCAATCCCCTCAGTCACAGCAGACACAGGACCGCACCCTCGTTACCAAGTGGAGAACATTGGGTTGATCCAAGGCAATGAATCCCTCCAGTATTACCCCATAGACATGCATGCCATACACAAGAATGAGGGCATACTTGGGGTATCACTGAACGGGTGCAGGAGGAAAGATAGCCTCACAATTTGCCCCCATCCAGACAGAATGGGTGGGGGGTGCTGGATGAATGAGAGTACAACCGAGTGGAGGGTTGTATGTTAGAACTTACCCATGTAAACCATCACACCCGCTCAGGATACAAGGGAAAGGGGGAATACTGTGTGACAACTACTGAGCAGTCATACACGTTCGGGAGCTTACATTGCAACATCACCACCTCCAACTTCTGCTTTAAACCCAGGCTCCCAGTTACTATTGGACACACATGAATGGTGTACATCCAACAAAGGGGTCAGGTCTCAGTCAACACCTCCGACACACTCCACGATACACTGGAACAGTATAAGGAACCTTAGCAGGCCACAATTCCCCACCTTCCTGAAAATCTGACAAAGATTAAAGGTGACTTATGAAAGGTGATGAAACAGTATTACATGTTACAAGCAGTGTTTAAAAGGCTAATCAATGATACGGAAGGGCAGTTGAGAAATCTGACATGGTGGGAGCAAGAGGAACTGGGGGCTGAATGTGGATATGCAACCATGGATAAGAATAATCTCTCATAGACTCGCCACAGTGCAGCTAGTGTTAGCATTGGCGTGGGGAATTGCACCATGTCACACCTGTAAGAAGACAGCCCTTAGACATAGGACAAAAATAATGTTAAAGGAGCAACAACGGCTGCTGGGGCATGATACGCTATTAATGTAGTAGGGCCCCAGCCTCCCATCTTGGTAGTCACGCACCACCGGAAAGACAGGAGTCTCGGACATTAGGAAGCTTAAAAACTTGGGGAGAGGTCTGGGTGATGCCTTGGCCCCTAGGACTTGCTCAGATCAGCACCACCGGAGCCATGACAGAACCATTGGACGCAGATTAATTTGCTAGCTTAACCTAATGATTACACACCCAAAAAGGTGGACTGAGGGTGCAGAAAATTTGGATTTATTTTAAAGTGCCAGTCAAGGGCAGCAGCTAGATTGCCAAAGCATACGTAGACAATAACAGCCTCAAATGAAAGCTAAAAACTTGTACAAAGGGGTCAGCTGTAAAGTTGCAATTAGGGAATGGGAAACACACACGGGCGGGGACATGGGATGACTTGATCAAGAAATGAGGAAAGCCATTTAACACCGTCTGATAACCTCAAACCACATCCAGTCAGCCCCCGCTTACATTTTGTATAGAACAAACGTACATTCTTGCAGCATCGGCGGAGAAGAAAAGATTTGACGTTTCGAGTCCTCATGACCCTTCGACAGAACTTGAGTTCGAGTCCAAGAAAGAGTTGAAATATAAGCTGGTTTAAGTGTGTGTGTGGGGGGCGGAGAGAGAGAGAGAGAGGTGGAGGGGGGGTGTGGTTGTAGGGACAAACAAGCAGTGATAGGAGCAGATCATGAAAAGATGTCAACAACAATAGAACAAAAGAACACATAGGTGTTAAAGTTGGTGATATTATCTAAACGAATGTGCTAATTAAGAATGGATGGTAGGGCACTCAAGGTATAGCTCTAGTGGGGGTGGGGAGAGCGTAAAAGATTTTAAAATATTTAAAAATAATGGAAATAGGTGGGAAAAGAAAAATCTATATAATTTATTGGAAAAAAAAGGAATGGGGAAACAGAAAGGGGGTGGGGATGGGGGAGGGAGCTCACGACCTAAAGTTGTTGAATTCAATATTCAGTCCGGAAAGCTGTAAAGTGCCTAGTTGGAAGATGAGGTGTTGTTCCTCCAGTTTGCGTTGGGCTTCACTGGAACAATGCAGCAAGCCAAGGACAGACATGTGGGCAAGAGAGCAGGGTGGAGTGTTAAAATGGCAAGCGACAGGGAGGTTTGGGTCATTCTTGCGGACAGACCGCAGGTGTTCTGCAAAGCGGTCGCCCAGTTTACGTTTGGTCTCTCCAATGTAGAGGAGACCACATTGGGAGCAACGAATGCAGTAGACTAAGTTGGGGGAAATGCAAGTGAAATGCTGCTTCACTTGAAAGGAGTGTTTGGGCCCTTGGACGGTGAGGAGAGAGGAAGTGAAGGGGCAGGTGTTGCATCTTTTGCGTGGGCATGGGGTGGTGCCATAGGAGGGGGTTGAGGAGTAGGGGGTGATGGAGGAGTGGACCAGGGTGTCCCGGAGGGAGCGATCCCTACGGAATGCCGATGGGGGGGTGAAGGGAAAATGTGTTTGGTGGTGGCATCATGCTGGAGTTGGCGGAAATGGCGGAGGATGATCCTTTGAATGTGGAGGCTGGTAGGGTGATAAGTGAGGACAAGGGGGACCTTATCATGTTTCTGGGAGGGAGGAGAAGGCGTGAGGGCGGATGCGCGGGAGATGGGCCGGACACGGTTGAGGGCCCTGTCAACGATCGTGGGTGGAAAACCTCGGTTAAGGAAGAAGGAGGACATGTCAGAGGAACTGTTTTTGAAGGTAGCATCATCGGAACAGATGCGACGGAGGTGAAGGAACGGAGAGAATGGGATGAAGTCCTTACAGGAAGCGGGGTGTGAGGAGCTGTAGTCGAGGTAGCTGTGGGAGTCAGTGGGTTTGTAATGGATATTGGTGGACAGTCTATCACCAGAGATTGAGACAGAGAGGTCAAGGAAGGGAAGGGAAGTGTCAGAGATGGACCACGTGAAAATGATGGAGGGGTGGAGTTGGAAGCAAAATTAATAAATTTTTCCAAGTCCCGACGAGAGCATGAAGCGGCACCGAAGTAATCATCGATGTACCGGAGAAAGAGTTGTGGAAGGGGGCCGGAGTAGGACTGGAACAAGGAATGTTCCACATACCCCATAAAGAGACAGGCATAGCTGTCCTTGTTCCAGTCCTACTCCAGCCCCCTTCCACAACTCTTCTGCACTCTCACCAATGCGTTCATATCCTTCCTATAATGTGGTGCCCAGAACTGTAAGAAGACTCCAGCTGAGGTCTAACCAAGTGTCTTATATCAGTTTATCATAACTTCCCTGCTCTTGTACTCTATGTCCCTATTAATGAAACCTAGAATATTGTATGCTTTAGAAACAGCTCTCTCTCCTGGTCCTGCCATCTTTAATGATTTTAATGACCAAGAGCTAGGTGATTTATATAAATCAGGAAGAGCAAGGGTCCCAATGCCAACCCCTAGGGTAACTCCACTACAAACCTTCTTCCAGCCTGAAAAATACCTATTAACCATTACTCTCTGTTTCCAATCTCTCAGCCAATTTTGTATCCACATTGCTACTATCCCTCTTAACCCATGACCTACAACTTTCCTCACAAGCCTGTTGTGTGGCACCATTTCAAATGCCTTTTGGAAGTCCATATACACCAGATCAACAGCCTTGCCCTCATCAACCATCTCTGTTACTTCTTCAAAAAACTCCAGCAAATTAGTTAGACAGGAATTTCCTTTAATGAATCCATGCTGACTCTTCTGAATCTGCCAAAATATTTCCATGTGACTATTAATTCTATCCCAAATAATTATTTCTAGAAGTTTCCCCACCACTGAAGTTAAACAGACTGGTCTGTAATTGCAGGGCAGATCTTTACAACCTTTTTTGAACAAGGGCATAATGCTTGCCATTCTCCAGTCCTCTGGCACCTGCCCCGAATCCAGGGAACATTAAAAGATTATTACCAGTGTCTCTGCAATTTCCACTCTCACTTCCTTCAATATTCTTGGATGCATCTCATCCAGCCTCAGCACCTTATCAACATTAAGTACTGACAGCTTATCTGATATTTCCTCCTTATCAATTTTAAACCCTTCTATTGACTGAGTTTCCTCCTCTGTCACCATGGCCTGTGCAGCATCTACCTCATAGGTAAAGATTGATGCAAAGTATTCACTTAACACCTCAGCCATGCTACTTGCCTTTATGTGTAAATCCTCTGTTTGGCACCTAATTGGCCCTGCTCCTTTTACCACCCTTTTACTATTGATGTGCGTATAGGATACTTTGTGATTTCCTTTTATGTTAGCTGCCAGTCCTTTTTCATAACCTCTCTCTGCTTCTTGTATTTGCTTTTTCACATCCCGTCTGTATTCAGCTTGGTTCTCAATTGTATTTGCTACCTGACACCCATTGTAAGCACATATTTTCTTCTTTAACTTAATTTCTATCTCCTTTGTCATCCAGGGAGCTCTGGATTTGTTTGTCCTATCCTTCCCTTTTGAGGGAATGTACCTTGACTGTGCCCAAACCATCTCCTCTTTGAAGGTAGCCCATTGCTCAGCTACTGTTTTTCCTGCCAACATTTGGTTCCAGTCTATCAGGCCCAGCTCCATTCTTGCTCCATTGAAGTCACCTCTGTGCCAGCTGATTATTCTTACAATGGATTGGCCAATATCCTTTTCCATCTAAACTTAAACCTGATGATGCATTGTCTCTGCACCCTAAATGTTCCCCTACCATTACTTGATCTACATGGCCCACCTCATTCCCAAGAACCAGGTCTAGCAGTGCCTCCAACTTGTTGGACTGGGCACATACCGCTGTGAGAAATTCTCCTGAACACAATCTAGGAATGCTCGTCCCTCACTGCCCCTTACACTACCACTACCCCAGTCTATAAATGGGTAATTAAAGACCCCTATTATAACTACTCCACGATGTTTACACCTCTCTGTAATTTCCTTGCAGATTTGTTCCTCTGTATCCTTCCCGCTAGCTGGTGGTCTATGCATTACACCGAAAAGTGCAATTGTGCCCTTCTTATTCCTTATCTCTAGCCAAATCAATTCTGTCTTCAATCCTCTGACACATCCTCTTTCTCCAGTACTATGATACTTTCCTAAACCAAAAACATCACCCTCCTCTGTCTTTCCCTTTCCTATCTTTTTTGAATGCTTTGTAACCAGAAATATTTAGCACCCAGATCTTCCTTAAGACAGGCCTCTGTTATCGCCACAACATCATAATCCCACAAGGCAATCTGTGCCTGTAACTCCCCAATTTTATTAACTATATTCTGTGCATTCACATATATGCAGTGTAACCCTGATTTAGGCTTCTTTACTTGCTCCCTTAACTTGACTCTGCCTTTTAACTTCCTAATCTCTGTTTTAATGCTATCTGCCTCTCCCAACATTCTGTGCACCCTGGTGTTATTTTCTAATATTCTCTCCTGGTTCCCACGCCACTGCTGAATTAGTTTAAAGCCTCCACAACAGCACTAGCAAAACGACCTGCAAGGAATTCAGTCCCAGCTCTGTTCAGCTGCAGCCCATCTGGCTTGTACAGGTTCCATCTCCACCACAGCCAGTCCCAGTGTCCCAGGAACCTAAAGCCCTCCCTCCTGCACCATCTTTGCAGCCATGCATTCATCTGTCTTATCTTCCTCTTTCTGTACTCACTTGCATGTGGCACTGGGAGTAATCTGGAGATTACTACTTTAGAGGTCCTGCTTGCTAATTTTCTGCCTAGCTCCCTAAATTCCAATTGCAGGATCACATCCCCTTCTTACCTATGTTGTTCATATCAATATAGACCACGGCCTCTGACTGTTTTCCCTCCCCAACAAGAATGTCCTGCAGCCATTTTGTGACATCGTTGACCCTTGCACCAGGGAGGCAACAAACCATCCTGGATTCACTTGATGGCCGCAGAAACACCTCTCTGCTCCCCTAACTAAAGAATCCCCTATCGGTACTGCCCTTCCACTCTGCTTCCTCCCCTTCTGTACAGCTGGGCCACTCATGGTGCCACAGCTTGGCTCTTGCCACACTTCTCCAAGGATCCATCACCCTGTCCCCGATACCTAGAATGGAAAACTGGTTAGTGAGTGGGAACTCTGGGGACTGCTGCACAATCTGCCTGTTTATCTTAGGCTGCCTGGTGGTCACCCAATCCCTACCTGCCTGTTTGCACCTAACTTGCAGTGTGACTACCTCTCTGAATGTGCTACCCACATAGTTCTCTGCCTTACGGATGCACCTCAGTGACTCCATCTGCTGCTCAAGCTCTGAAACACAGAGCACAAGCTTGTTCAGCTGGCAACACTTCCTGCACATGGGCTCGTCTGGGTCACGAGAAGTGTCCACGACTCCTCACATGCCACAGGATGGGCATTCCGCTTGGCTGAGCTGTCTTGCCATGCCTTAACCTTAAACTTTTAAAATCACTGAAGCTTTTAAATCCTACTTGACAAACTATACCAAAAAGTGCAGTTCCTACTTTATTCTAAACCTTAGGAATAGAATAAACCGTAAACACTTACTAGATCCTCACCGGATATTCACCAAACAGCTAACTTCTTCTTCAACCAATCAAATTGCTCCTTTCCTGCGATGTTACAACTTGTTTTTCTTCACTCTCCTTTCGAACTCAGTGTGGGCCGGTTCCGAGCAGCGGACGGATCCGCCTATCCCACTGCTCTTCCCGCAGGTCTACCTCTCCCACCCCTCTTCCTGCAGGTCCGCCTCTCCCACTGCTCTTCCCGCAGGTCCGCCTCACCGACCTCTCTTTTCCAAGGTGAATGATGTAAGCCGCGCTCCCCGGCTTGTATTTATTCTCTCAACATTGGGACAGACATCCTATTATCTCATCTCCCATCATTTGCTGGTTTGATGCTGGAGATTTAAGTTACCTTCCCAACAGACATGAATCTTAATACTGAACAACACCATCACATCAAAAACAGAATTACCTGGAAAAACTCAGCAGGTCTGGCAGCATCGGCGGAGAAGAAAAGAGTTGACGTTTCGAGTCCTCATGACCCTTCGACAGTTCTGTCGAAGGGTCATGAGGACTCGAAACGTCAACTCTTTTCTTCTCCGCCGATGCTGCCAGACCTGCTGAGTTTTTCCAGGTAATTCTGTTTTTGTTTTGGATTTCCAGCATCCGCAGTTTTTTTGTTTTTAACACCATCACATCATTCACTTCACCATTCCCCATGCTTGTTAGGGGAAAATTAAAAATGCTAAAAGAGAACACTGTAAGAATTTACTGAAGAACACTTAAAATCCCCAGGCGGACATGGCTGCTAAGCATATTAAGAGTTGAAGATTACCAGATGAACATTGCGTAGCCTTGATGACCTGACTGGGGACACAAGCAGGACATAAATCAGATTAAGTGCACTCCCGTCTCACGTAGGGAAGGGGCAGATGGTTTTAGCTTAGATATGGGAGGACATACAAAAGACAAACAGGGGGCTTGGATGAAACAGTCTTGAGCTGTGAGAACCAAGGTCTTTGCATACGTCTTTTAATTTTGATTGGATAATATAATTATGTATACCTCCTTTAGAATAATTGGTTAGCATAATCACATGTTTATGTACTCATTGGATAGAGTTAGCATGAGACCGGTTTGTCAGTTACCTGTTGGATGTATTCAAATATACTCAAATATATTATGATAAGAAAAAGTACAAAAATAATGAAATGTAATCAATCTGGGAGTTGGGTCTTCATTCTTAGGAATGATTGCAGCTCCCTTGCATATGGTTGAAGAAAGTCGGTTAAAGGAAGCCTGAGTCTCTGTGGTCGCTGTCTGATCGGTGATTGTAACTTCTCCACTTCAACTGGCCTATGTGGTAGATTCAGTATTGCAGGAAGAACCTTCTTCAATGCTGCTCCGTCATCACTTTGTTCAACCTCTTCCACCACACTGCTCCAGATGGTAACATATGTCAAGCATAATTTTCTGCAATATGGTCTGTTTAGATACTAACTCATTCCCCACATGTTGTAGTGTCATTGGAAAAGTAATTTCATTAAGGAAGAGAATGACTCATCACAGGAACTGAACTGTTTTTATTTACACTTGTAAAAAATATCATTTTGGAAACAACTTATTCACTTTCATTGGTTCATATACACACATAACTCATCAGGATATAGACACTGAGGACATGCAGCTTGTGGAATACAGTACATATGGACAATATTTCATGTATTGTCCCTGAAGGGTCTGTTGTTCAGGAACAGCAGCTACATTTGTCAGAGGGATTCCCTTTACACACACAGCCATTGGCGCAGTTCGTGCATCCTGCAGGACAACAAGAGCAGCAACCTGAGAGGAGAGGACAAAGACAGAAATCAGGAACAATAAATGAATTCACTGAAACACCCCCAGAGCCTCCCATTACAGCCCTTAGCTCCTCCTTCACAAACAAATCTGTGTCATGTCTCCAACTTAACCATCTGAAGAGGCTCAGCATCACAACACTGTGTGCGTGAGAGTTTGGGTGAAGATGTAACGGTCACTGTCTCTACAATACTATTTCTAGTGAGATATCAATAATATCAACATTTCCTGTTGTCAAACTAAGACACTTCTTTAACCAGCAGGGTTCTTGTCTCCAGATTCTTGCGATTGGACATTGAATAAATCTGATGGGAAATAAATCAGGTAAAATCATGGATCTTGTACGTTTCAATCGTGTTCCTCTCTGAGTTCTGCCCAGAACTACCTGTCACATAAACACAGTGTGAGGAGTTTTAAACTCTCCCACAGTTATTCACTTTTCCGGCAGCGTCCAGCTTGGCTGCTGGGACATCGGCAGTCGGTGCACCTGCAGGTGTTTTCACAGGAGCAGGATCCTGAAAACAGGAAAAACACACACTGAGTTGTGAGAAAACCCTGAGAAATGCCCCCCGTGTGGAGGAGGCCCGGCTTTTTGTCACATTCTCTTCTCCAGTGACTTTCAGAAAAAGCCTCCCCTACAATGCTGCAGCCCCTCAGTGAGACTGAGCCAGGACACTGTGCTGAAAGGACTGACACCAGTCACCACTCACCATCCAGGCACACACAGGGCTTCGAGTCAGACATTTCAGAAAGTTCTTCAGCTTCCAGCCGTCACCCAATCAGCGCTTCTCGATCTTGTGCCGCTTGCTGAAAATCGGGGCCGAGTTTTATGCGCTTGTGATCGTTGGGGAACCGGCTGCAGGAGCGGGGAAGGGGCGGGTCGCTCCGGGCTGAATGCACACGGGGCATTGAAGTGTTTCAGCGGCTGAAAGTTTGAATTGCACACGTGTCCTTCACTCACAACACGGCCCAAAAAGATTTCTCAATGACAGCAATTTCAATCGGCTCCTTTGTGTCTGTAATTATTTCCAGAGTGACTAAAATCACACTTCAGTCGACAAGGTGGACATTGGATCCTCTCCATTTCCCCGTGTCCACCCTGATCTCAGCAATGGGTATGACAGACAACTGGTTTCACCACTCACCGCCACATCTGGCTGCTCCAGATTACATTCTATCCGCTTCTCCCCCGCTCCTTCAACACTGTTCGCCATCCCAGAATCACCCTGGATTACAAGAACAACCATCAGTGTCTTTTTTCTCCCACTAACCTTCATCTTGGAGAACACCCCAAGATATTTTCTTTCTTATTCGTCCAAGACATGTGGGCACCGCTGACAATGCCAACAATTGTTACCCATCTCTAATTGCCCTTGAGAAGGTGGTGGTTAGCTGCCTTCTTGAACATGTGCAGTCCATGTGCTGTAGAAACACCCACAGTGCTGTTAGGGAGCGAGTTCCAGGATTTGCCCAGTGAAACCCAACCTGAACATCAGTGAGTGGCTGATTGGTGAATAAGTGACCCATGATAGTGCTGTCCATGTCACCTCCCATCACTTTGTTCACAATGAAGAGCAGGCTGCCAGCACAGTACTTGGCAGGATTGGATTTATCCTGCTTTTAGCGTTTTGGCCATTCTTGGGTGTTTCTCTACATTAGCAGCTCGATGCCCGTATTGTAGCTGTACTGTAACAGAGCATTCCTTAAATGATGTGACGTTGGGAAATTTCATGTCCAAAGAAACCTGGGTGTCCTTGTTCAAGAGTTACTAAAAGCTAGCATGCAGGTGCAGCAAATAATTAGGAAGGCAAATGGTATGTTAGCATGCATCGCAAGGGGATTTGTGTACAGGAGTAAAGATGTCTTGCTGCAATTGTACAGGGCCTTAGTGAGACCTCACCTGGGGTATTGTGTACAGTTTTGGGCTCCTTATCTATAGAAGGATATAATTGCCTCAGATAGAGTGCAATGGAGGTTCACTAGACTGATCCCTGGGATGGCAGGAATGAGTTGAGGAGAGATTGAGGAAACTGGGCCTGTATTCTCTGGAGTTTAGACGAATGAGAGGTGATCTCATTTAAACTTACAGAATTCTTACCGGGTGTAACAGGGACAATGTGAATAGGATGTTTCCCCTGGCTGGTGAGTCTAGATCTAGGGAAAACTGTCTCAGAATAAGAGGCAGTCCATTAAAGACTGAGACAAGAAGGAATTTTGTTACTCAGTGAGTGGTGCAGCTTTGGAATCTCTACTCCAGGGGGTTGTAGAAGCTCAATGATTGAGCATGTTCAAGACAGAAATCAATACATTTCTGGAGACTAATGACTTCAGGGGAAATGGAGATAGTGGGGAAAATGACATAGAGGTAGATGATCATCCAAGATCTGATTGAATGTCAGTGCAGGCTCAATGGGCTGAATAGCCAACTCCTGCTCCAATTTCCCATGATCCTATTCCCTATGTTCCTGTGTAACAGCATGGCTAGGGTTGTGATTGGATGTGGAGCACAAGTCTTAGAACTGCTGGTGGGTGTCATAGGCTTTACTGTATTCAGTGCCTTTAACCATTTCTTCATACCACGTGGACCAAATCAAAATGTCTTCAAATTGGCATCTGTGATGCTGGGGGCTACAGGAGGAGGCCAAGATATATTATCCACTCAGCACCTCTGGTTGAAGATGGTTGCACATGGTTCAGCCTTGTCTTTTGCAGTCATATACTGGACTCCTAATCTTTGAGGTTGGGGATATTTATGCAGCCTCATCCTCCTGTTAGCTGTGTAATAGACCCCCAACAGTAATGACTGGATGTGGCAGGGCTGCAGAATTTGAATCTGACACTTTTCTTTACTCTGCCCATAGAATTCACTAATTTTCTCTCTCAGCCACTTCAACAAGGGTCTGGAGTGATTTCAACCTCCATCTTGATTCATAATGTTCTCTGTCTTCCCAGTTCACTGCCCTCTGATCATCCCATAATCTCTCCTTCCATGTCAAATCCTCAATTCATATTCACAGATACCACAAAAACAAAAAATACCTGCAAAAACTCAGCAGGCCTGACAGCATCTGCGGAGAGGAATACAGTTAACGTTTTGAGTCCGTATGACTCTTCAACAGAACTAAGGAAAAATAGAAAAGAGGTGAAATATAAGCTGGTTTAAGAGGGGGTGGGACAGGTAGAGCTGGATAGAGAGCCAGTGATAGGTGGAGATAACCAAAAGATGTCACAGACAAAAGGACAAAGAGCTGTTGGTGGTGGTGATATTAGCTAAGAAATGTGCTAATGGTGACATTAAGGTTAGAAAGCAGGATGAGCAAGGTACAGATAGCCCGAGTGGGGGTGGGCTGGGGGGAAGGGATTGAAATAGGCTAAAAGGTAGAGATAAAACAATGGACGGAAATACATTTAAAAATAATGGAAATAAGTGGGAAAAGAAAAGTATATATAAATTAATGGTAAAAGCAGAATTGGAAAGGGGGTGGGGATGGAGGAGAGAGTTCATGATCTAACATTGTTGAACTGAATATTCAGTCCAGGAGGCTGTAAAGTGCCTAGTTGGAAGATGAGGTGCTGTTCCTCCAGTTTGCGTTGAGCTTCACTGGAACATTGCAGCAGGCCAAGGACAGACATTGGAAAGGGTTAGGAATCTAATTTCAAGCACATCAGATAAAGGGACGACAATGAGAAAGGGAACGGGAAATACAGGACTGAAGGTGTTGTATCTGAATGCACACAGTATACAAAATAAGGTAAATGAGCTTGTGGCGCAGAGTGAAATTGGCAGGGATGATGTGGTGGGCATTATGGAGACATGGCAGCAAGGGGATCAGAACTGGGAGCTAAATATCCAAGGATATACATCCTATCGAAAAGATAGGCCGGTTAGCAGAAGGGTGGTTTGCTTTGTTAGTAAGAAATGAAATTAAATCGATAGCAAGAAATGATGTAGGGTCAGATGATGTAGAATCTGTGTGGGTAGAGTTGAATAACCGCAAAGGTAAAAAAACCATAATGGGACTTATGTACAGGCCTCCGAACAGTAGTCAGGATGTGGGGCACAAGATACACCAGGAGATAGAAAAGGTGTGTAAGAAAGGCAAGGTTACAGTGATCATGGGGGATTTCAATAGTCTGGGAAAATCAGGTTGTTAGTGGATCCCAAGAAAAGGAATTTGTGGAATGTCTATGAGATGGCTTTTTGGAGCAGCTTGTGGTGGAGCCCACTAGGGAACAGGCAATTCTAGAGTTAGTGATGTGTAATGAGGCAGATTTGATAAGGGAGCTTAAGGTGAAGGAACCCTTAGGAAGAAGTGACCATAATATGATAGAATTTACCCTGCAACTTAAGAGGAAAAAGCTGGAATCAGATGTAATGGTATTACAGTTGAATAAAGGCAACTATAGAGGCATGAGGGAGGAGCTGGCTGGAATTGACTGGGAGATGAGCCTAGCAGGAAAGACAGTGGAACAGCAATGGCAGGAGTTTCTGGGAGTTATCTGGGAGACACAGCAAAAATTCATCCCTAGGAAGAAGAAGCATATAAAGGGAGGACGAGGCAGCCATGGCTGACAAGGGAAGTCAGGGCCAGCATAAAAGCTAAAGAGAAAGCATACAATGCGGTGAAGAGCAGTGGGAAACCAGGGGATTGGGATGCCTATAAAGACCAACAGAGGACAACTAAAAAAGGAATAGGGAGGGAGAAGATTAAATATGAAGGTAAACTAGCCAGTAATATAAAAGAAGATTGCAAGAGTATTTTTAGACATATAAAGGGTAAGAGAGAGGCAAAAGTGGACATTGGGCTGCTGGAAAATGATGCTGGAGAAGTAGTAGTGGGGAACAAAGAAATGGCAGAGGAAATGAATAGGTACTTTGCATCAGTCTTCACAGTGGAAGACACTGGTGACATCCCCAAAGTTCAAGAGAGTTGGAGGGCAGAAGTGAGTATGGTGGCCATTACCAAGGAGAAGGTGCTAGGAAAACTGAAAGGTATGAACATGGATAAATCACCTGGACCAGATGGATTATACCCCAGAGTTCTGAAGGAGATAGCTAAGGAGATAGTGGAGGCGTAGGTGGTGATCTTTCAGGAATCACTGGAGTCTGGGAGGGTCCCAGAGGACTGGAAAATCACTAATGTAACCCCCCTGTTTAAGAAGGGAGTGAGGCAAAAGATGGGAAATTACAGGCTGATTAGCCTGACCTCAGTCGTTGGTAAGATTTTAGAGTCCATTATTAAGGATGAGATTTCAGAATACTTGGAAGTACATGGTAAAATCGGGCAAAGTCAGCATGGTTTCAAGGGGAGGTCATGCCTGACAAATCTGTTAGAATTCTTTGAGGAGGTGATGAGTAGGTTAGACAAAGGAGAGCAAATGGACTTCCAGAAGGCCTTTGACAAGGTGCCGCACAGGAGGCTGCTCAGTAAGATAAGAGCCCATGGTGTTAGAGGCAAGGTACTAGCATGGATAGAAGATTGGCTGTCTGGCAGGAGGCAGAGAGTGGGGATAAGGGGGTCCTTCTCAGGATGGTGGCTGGTGACTAGTGGAGTTCTGCAGGGGTCAGTGTAGGGACCACAACTTTTCACTTTATACATTAATGATCTAGATGAAGGAACTGAGGGCATCCTGGCTAAGTTTGCAGATTATACAAAGATAGGTGGAGGGACAGGTAGTATTGAGGAGGCAGGGAGGCTGCAGAAAGATTTGGACAGGTTAGGAGAATGGGCAAAGAAGTGGCAGATGGAATACAATGTGGGGAAGTGTGAGGTCATGCACTTTGGTAGGAAGAATAGAGGCATGAACTATTTTCTAAATGGGGAGAGAATTCAGAAATCTGGAGTGCAAAGGGACTTGGGAGTCCTAGTCCAGGATTCTCTTAAGGTTAACTTGCAGGTTGAGTTGGTAGTTAGGAAGGCAAATACAATGTTGGCATTTATTTCGAGAGGACTAATATATAAAAGCAGGGATGTGCTGCTGAGGCTTTATAAGGCTCTGGTCAGACCACATTTAGAATATTGTGAGCAATTTTGGGCCCTGTATCTCAAGAAGGATGTGTTGGCCCCGGAGAGGGTCCAGAGGAGGTTCACGAGAATGATCCCAGGATTGAAAAGGCTTAACACACGAGGAACGTTTGAGGACTCTGGGTCTATACTCAATGGAGTTTAGAAGGATGAGGAGGGATCTGACTGAAACTTACAGAATAATGAAAGGCCTGGGTAGAATGGACGTGGGGAAGATGTTTCCATTAGTAGGAGAGATTAGGACCCGAGGGCACAGCCTCAGAGTAAAGGGAAGACCTTTTAGAACAGAGATGAGGAGAAACTTCTTTAGCCAGAGAGTGGTGAATCTATGGAATTCATTGCCACAGAAGGCTGTGGTGGGCAGGTCATTGAGTGTACTTAAGACTGAGATAGATAGGTTCTTGATTGGTAAGGGGATCAAAGGTTACGGGGAGAAGGCAGGAGAATGGGGTTGAGAAACATATCAGCCATGATTGAGTGGTGGAGCAGACTCAATGGTCCGAATGGCTTAATTTCTGCTCCTATGTCTTATGGTCTTATGGACATGTGGGCATGAGAGCAGGGTGGTGTGTTGAAATGGCAAGGGACAGGGAGGTCTGGGTCATGCTTGTGGTCAGATCAAAGGTGTTGCGCAAAGCAGTCACCCAGTCTGCATTTTGTCTCTCCAATGCAGAGGAAACTGCATTGGGAGCAGCGAATGCAGAAGACTAAATTGAGGGAAATGCAAGTGAAATGCTGCTTCACTTGAAAGGAGTGTTTGGGCCCTTGGACGGTGAGGAGAGGGGAAGTAAAGCAGCAGGTGTTGCACCTTCTGCGGTTGCATGGGAAGGTGCTGTGTTCCAGTTCTACTCCGGCCCCCTCTCACAACTCTTTCTCTGGTACTTTGATGATTGCTTTGGTGCAACTTCATGCTCTCATCTGGACCTGGAAAAAATTATTAATTTTGCTTCCAATTTCCACCCCTCCATCATTTTCAAATGGTTCATCTCTGACACTTGCCTTCCCTTCCTCAACCTCTCTGTCTCAATATCTGGTGATAGACTGTTGAAGCATCATATGGACTCGAAATGTTAACTGTATCCCACTCCGCAGATGCTGTCAGGCCTGCTGAGTTTTTCCAGGTATTTTTGTTTTGTTTTGGATTTCCAGCATCCGCAGTTTTTTGTTTTCTTCACAGATACTACATTGACCTCACCATCTTACAGGGTCTCACTCCTTCCACCGCGTCAATCCAAGGCCATCTTTCATCACTTGTTGGGCCTAATCGCCACCCACGTCCCCCTTCCCTGTTGCCCATCTTTACTTTCTTCTGAATCTGGCTCTGAAACTACTCAACAATTTATTTACAGCTGCAATTTCAAAATTCCAACCCTCCAGCCTTTGGCCCTCCACTCTCCATGATAATGCTTCAGGGGCTGATTTGCTCACCTGCACTCTCACCAGCACCATTGATGCCCTATTCCCAATAAATCCATGACTCTCTCTCACTTTAACTATTCCACCTGGTAATGGCCACATCTCTGCTCCTTTAAGCTGAAGGCACAGGGAGCTGAATGGACAGATGGGTAACTGGTTGACCCATTCACCTCCTGATATTGCTGCACTAAATAACACAACGATGAGTCTGTTAAAACTGTTCGCTACTCCAGGATCACCCTGGAATGTAAAGTTAACCCCTGACACCTGTTCTGTACCACAAACCATATTTCTAAACCCCTCCACCTTGTCGACTCCACCCTCACCTCCAACAATCAGTACCAGGAGTTCACAGACTTAATTGTCTAAGAATGAGTGGGCTGAATGTCCTCCATCTACCTCTCTGAGTTATCTCATCAGATGCCTCTGCAGCTTCAACCTGTTCCATCAGCCCACCAGACTAAAATACATCTCACTTATCCCCCTGCCCTCGCCCTCAACTCACTTCATTTAAAAATCACATCCTACTTTTCACAATTGTTGCCTTATAAAATTCCGGTGAAGTGTCTTCGGATGTTTTTATGATACTAAAGGCTCTATGGAAATACAAGTTGTTGTTGCTGTATACAGAAATTCAGCCTTTAACTCGACTGGAGGGTGCACACGGTCCAAAGTCACCTGTACTTCTGATTCCTCACACTGATTAGAAAAAAACTGATCAATTCTCATCTCTCCAAACACTGGGGCTTTGAAACGCGCTGCCCACTCAATGCACACCATCAATGCAAACACTGTTAGACATCAAAACAGGTGAGACACTCTCTGGGACACGGGATCTGGCAGAACAATGAGAAACCAACAAATTTCCAGAGTGAAAACAGGGTATCAAACTCCAAACAGAGAATATAGTCCTGGACTCCCCCCACACTGTGGGGGGGAAACGTGTTGCAGACGCTCAGACTCACGCTGATTCCACAGGAAATGCTGGGAAATTGCTGTCATTGAGAAATCTTTTTGGGCCGTGTTGTGAGTGAAGGAGCCGGGTGCAATTCAAACTTTCAGCCGCTGATGCCCCGTGTGCATTCAGCCCGGAGCGACCCGCCCCATCCCCGCTACTGCAGCCGGTTCCCCAACGATCACAAGCCCATAAAACTCGGCTACGATTCAGCAAACGGCACAAGATCGAGAAGCGCTGATTGGGTGACGGCTCGAAGCTGAAGAAGTTCCTGAAATGTTTGACTCGAAGCCCTGTGTGTGCCTGGATGGTGAGTGGTGACTGGTATCAGTCCTTTCAGCACAGTGTCCCGGCTCAGACTCACTGAGGGGCTGCACCATTGTGGGGGAGGCTGTTTCTGAAAGTCACTGGAGAAGAGAATG
Organism: Carcharodon carcharias; assembly: GCF_017639515.1. Classification (NCBI taxonomy): domain Eukaryota; kingdom Metazoa; phylum Chordata; class Chondrichthyes; order Lamniformes; family Lamnidae; genus Carcharodon; species Carcharodon carcharias. The sequence goes on along the minus strand of NC_054473.1, from coordinate 125,005,170 downwards.
TGACAAAGAGCCGGGCCTCCTCCACACGGGGGTCATTTTTCAGGGTTTTCTCACAACTCAGTGTCTGTGTTTTTCCTGTTTTCAGGATCTTGCTCCTGTGAAAACACCTGCAGCTGCTCGACTGCCGATGTCCCAGCAGCAAAGCTGGACGCTGCCGGAAAAGTGAGTAACTGTGGGAGAGTTTAAAACTCCTCACATTGTGTTTATGTGACAGATAGTTCTGGGCCGAATTCAGAGAGGAACACGATAGAAAAGTACAAGATCCATGATTTCACCTGATTTATTTCCCATCAGATTTATTCCATGTCCAATCGAAAGAATCTGGAGACAAGAATCCTGCTGGTTAAAGAAGTGTCTTAGTTGGACATCAGGAAGTGTTCATATTATAGACATCGTACTAGAAATAGTCTTGCAGAGACAGTGACAGTTACATCTTCAACTAAACTCTCAGACAGTGTCGTGATGCTGAGTATCTTCAGATGGGAACTTGGAGATATGACACATTACTTTGTGGGGGAGGAGCTGAGGGCTGTAATGGGAGGCCTAGGGGGTGTTGCAGTGAATTCATTCATTGTTCCTGATTTCTGTCTTTGTCCTCTCCACTCAGGTTGCTGCTCTTGCTGTCCTGCAGGATGCACAAAGTGCGCCAATGGCTGTGTGTGTAAAGGGAATCCCTCTGACAAATGTAGTTGCTGCTCCTGAACAACAGGCCCTTCAGGGACAATACATGAAATATTGTCCATATGTACTGTATTCCACAAGCTGCATGTCCTCAGTGTCTATAACCTGATGAGATGTCTTTACATAAATTAATGAAAAGTATGTGAATATTGTTGAAATTCTGATTTTTGTATCAAGAGTTAAATAAATTTTCAGTAATTGAAGTCCAGTCATAAGTCTTATTCTGTTACTTAAAGATCTGATATTACTAATAACAGCACAAGATCCAGGAAATGAGTTGAGTCCAACTTTACCATTAAGACACATTGCATAAAATAAGTCACATTGCCATCAGTTACCTTCTGGTCAATGAGTTTAAACAATGTGAGGATGGACCACTGTCAGAAATGGTGGAGTGAATGAATGAATGGCAGTTTTGCTGACCCTCTCATCCATGAGTGTGGCAGCATGCTACTGTCAAATATACCAGAAATTGGTTGTCAGTCACATCTGCCTGTTAACTGTGCATCCTAAGGTTAATTTTAAAATATTCTTTGGAAGTATTGGCAGAAATGCAGACTCCTTCAGAGATTTGTGAACTTGCTTCCCCAGGTCTTGCTGTTTCTGCAATCCCTCTTAAGTTGTAGAATTTATTTCACATTGTATCTCCACATTCTTTGTTTAAAATCTATCAGATCATATTTCCGTGCCTTAAATTTAATCTGTCAGATGTCTACTCATTTTACCACTCTGTTTCCTTGAGCCTGTAATTCTCACTCTCATTGTTTACTTGTACTTCCCCTCTAGATCCATTGAAGTTTCTAACTTGAGGAATGCCAAACCTTTCATTCTTGTTTTCCAATTTCCTCCTAATCAATCTTAACTTCTCTGTTACGGCTACTTCGAGAACATCCTTCTCTACAGAGAAGAAACTGCCAAAAATACACCTCGTACCTTATCCGTTTCCTCTCCCTCCAGGCAAAGCTTGGCTTTTCAGTTTCAAATGAGCCACACATTCTGCTTTGACTATTTTTTCACCACTGATCGGTTTAATGGGGAAAACCTACATTCTGAGGAATTGCCATCATAATGCACCCAAGGGCTGAAAGATATGGAAACATTTCCCAGATGTGTGCATGAGAATATTTTGGACATGAAACTTTATTGTATTTTTTATTTGGAATGGACTAAGTTACCTGGACATTTTGTACCAGGAAGCAGTCAGGCCCTTAGACTAGGGTCTTCTGATTTGGTCAGTGGCAGGGAGATGAGGATGTGACTGCGAATGAGGCAGCTATGTGGACACAGGAGGTAGAAGTGGAGGAGATTCACCTTTGCAATTGTCCAACCGGTTCGATGTTCTTGCAGCCTGTATGGATGAAAGTGGTGGCTGCAGTGTGGATGAGCAAATTGACCATCGCACCATGGTACGGGAAGACATTCATGCCTGGGGAGTTAATGGGAATGTAGTAGTAATTGGGGATAGTATATTAAGAGGGATTGACCCAGTTCTCTGCAGCTGTGTAGCCTGCCTGATGTCAGGGTTTGGGCCACTGATCTGGGCTGGAGAGGAACTGGCAGTTGGAGAGGGAGGTTGCAGAGGTCATGGTCCAAGTAGGTAGCATAGGGAGAACTAGGAAAGAGATTCTGCTGAGGGAGTATGAGCAGCTGGGAGGTAAATTAAAAATCAGACCTGAAAGACAATAACCTCTGCATTACTGACTAAGCCACGAGCAAACTGGCACAGGGCAAATCAGATTAGGGAGTGAAAAGTGTGGCTAAAAGTTTGGTGTGGGAGAAAAGGGTTTTGATTCATGGGGCACAGGCACCAATACTGCGGAATGTGGGAGCTGTACCATTGGGACCATCTTCACCTGAACAATGCTGGGACAAGTCTTCTGGTGAGTTGTATTACTAGGGAAGTAGATAGGGCTTTAAACGAAATAGTGGGGGCGAGGGATCAAATTTTTGAAGATGTGATAAATTTAATGGAGAAGACAAGGCAATAGAGCAAGATGATAATAAAAGAAATGATGATCAGCACTTGGCAGGAAGGGACAGAATGTACAAACCTAAGGGTGCACCAGCTGAGAAGGCTTGAGGTTTCAAAATAAAGACCTAAAGGTTCTGTATCTGAATGTACATAGTATTTGTAATGAAACAGGTGAACAAACATGAATAAACATGCTTGATCTGATAGCCATTAAAGTGTCATAGCTGCTGGATGTCAAAGACTGGGACCTGATTATTCACAGTGACATTTAGGAAGGGCAGAAAGCTAGGAAAAGGTGGAGGGGTAGCTCTGTTAATTAAGGATGGCATTGGTCCAATAGTGATGACCTTAGTTCTGAAGATGAAGGTGTAGAATCAGTTTGTTTAGAGATGAGAAGTAGCAATGGTGAGAAGTCACATCTGGGAGTGGTTTATAGGTGCCTTAAGAGTAACAACACTCTAGACCATGTATAGGAGAAGAAATAGTGGGGCATGTGAGAAAAGTACAGCAATGATAATGGCTGTGTTAATATGCATATAGATTGGACAAATCAGATCAACAAAGCTCATCTGGATGATAAGTTCATAGACTGCTTTTTGGACAGTTTCTTAATTAACTCATAGTGAAGGCACCCCTTGGTAGCAGTGATCATAATATAATTGAATTCCACATTCACTTTGAGAGAGAGAGGAGTGGATCTAAGACTAGTGTTTTAACCGTAAATAAGGACAATTGTGAGGACATAAGGACAGAGCTGGAGAAAGAGAATTAGGAAATTAGGTTAATGGCTAGCCCAGTAGAGATGCAGTGGCAGGTATTTAAGGAGATAATCCAGAACACTCAGAAAACATCCATTTCAGTGAGAAAGAAGAATTCTAAGGGAAGGACACACCATCCGTCTCTAACCAAATAAGTTAACGATAGTATCAAATTGAAAGAAAAAGCATAGAATTCCGCAAAGATGAGTGGCAATTCAGAAGCTTGGGCATAATATAAAGAACAGCAACGAATGGCTAAGAGATAAATAAGGAGGGAGAAATTAAAGTATGAGAGAAAGCTAGCAGGAAAAACAAGAACAGATGGTAAGAACCTCAACAGGTAATTAAAAAGGAAAATATTAAATAAAGTGAGTATTGTTTCTTTAGTGAGTGAGAATGTGGAATTAATAATGGAAAATGGAAATAGTGGATGACTTGAATGGATATCTTGCATCTGTCTTCAACATAAAGGATACAAATAACATCCCAGACGTAGTTGTGAATCAGGAGCTGAAAGAGAGGCAGAATCTTGCAACAATCACCACATAAAGGCTACTGAGAAAATTATTAGAAATAAAATCTGACATGTCATCCTATGATCTGAAAAGAAGTACCTGCTGAGCTAGTAGAGGCATTGTTTTTAATTTTCCCAAATTCCCTGGATTCTGAAAATGTCCCATCAGATTGGAAAATAGTGAATATAACTCCTTTATGCTAGAAAGGAAGGAGACAGGAAGCAGGAAACTACAGGCTAGTTAACTTGACATCTGTGATACGGAAATTGCTGGAATCTACTATTCAGGAGGTAATAGCAGGGCACTTAGAAACTTCCAATGCAATCAAGCAGAGACAATGTGGTTTTGTGAAACTGAAATCATATTTGACTAATTTATTGGAGTTCTTTGAGGGAGTAACAAGCAACGTGGATAAAGGGGAACCTGTGGATGTGCTTTACTTAGATTTCCAGAATGCATTTGAAAAATTGCTAAATCAAAGGTTACTACGCTAAATAAGAGCTCATCATATAGTGGGTGATATATTAGCATGGGCAGAGGATTGGTCAGCTATCATGAAACAGAGAATAGTTTTTAACTAGACTTTTTCAGGTTGCCAGGATGTGATGAGTGGAGTGCCACAGTGATCAGTGCTGGAGTCTCAACTATTTACAATTTATATCAATGAATTGGATGAAGGGACAAAATTGATGGTTGCTAAATTTGCTGATGGCACAAAGATAAGTAGAAAAGTAAGTTGTGAAGGGGACATATCGAATTTGCAAAGGGACATAGTAGGTAGAGAAAAATTTGGCAGGAGTATAATGGTGGAAAATGTGAACTTCTCCACTTTTTCAGGAAGAATAGAATAGCAGTAAATTACTTAAATGGATGGAGACTGCAGAACTCTGAGGTACAGAGAGCTCTGGGTGTCCTGGTACATGAATCAGGAAAAGTTATTATGTGGATGCAGCAAGTGATTCGGAAGGCAAATGGAATGTTGTTTATTGCAAGGGAAATGGAATATTAAAGTAGAGATGTTTTGCTCCAGTTGTAAATGACATTGGTGAGACCACATCTGGGGTACTGTGCACAGCTTTTGTGTCCTTATTTAAGAAAGGATGTGCATGCATTAGAAACAGTTGAGAGAAGGTTCACTCCCTTGATTCCTGGGATGGTGTGTTTGTGTGTGTGTGGGTGGGGGGGGTTGGGGGTGGGGGGGGGGGGGTGGTGGTGTTGGGGTTGGGGGGGGGTGGGGTGGGGGGGATGTTATCTTACAGAGAAAGGTTGGACAGGCTGAGCCTGTATCCATTAGAGTTTAGAAGATTGAAAGCTAATCTTACTGAAACAGAAGACACTGAGGGAACTTGACAGGGTAGATGCTGCAAGGAGGGAGATGGGGACACTAGAGCTAGGGGACTCAGTTTAAAAATAAGGTGTCTCCCATTGAAGATGGAGATTAGAAGAGATTGTTTTCTGTCAGAGTGACATAAGTCTTTGAAACTTTCTCCGCCAGAGAGTGGTGGAGGCAGGGTCAATGAACATTTTAAGGCAGAGGTAAATAGATTCTCGACTAACAAGGCAGTCAAAGGTTATCAGGAGCAGGCAGAATTTGGAGGTGAAGCCACATTCAGATGAGCCATGATCTTATCAAATGGCATAGCAGGCTCAAGGGCTGAATGGCCTACTCCTGCTCTTCCTGCTTATGTTCATAAATACAACATGTAAGTGTAGTCAGGTGCCTCAGATTTGCAAGTTCTGTATCGAAGGATAAAACAATATATTGCATTTTTAAAATGCTATGTTTCAACTGTTATGTAATGTACTTTTACAAAATTTATGAATGAAGCACAGATTTTTAATAAAGGAATTGACTGACTTATTTCAATTCTCATGTTTTAGTATGACGAAGAGTTGGAATTCTGTGTTATGTTAGGATTTATTGTGTGTCAGTTGGTAGCAATCTTGCCCCTGAGTCACAAGATGCTGGGTGCAAGCCCCACTCCAGGACTTGAGCATTAAAGTCAAGACTGATACACCAGTGCAGTACTGAGAGAGTGCTGCACTGTTAGGAATGCTGTCCTATGGATGAAATGTTAAAACAAGCCCCCATCTACATCCTTGATTGGATGTTGAGGATCCCATGGCACTATTTTGAAGAAGAGCAAGAAAGTTGTTCCTGATGTCCTGGCTAATAGTTATTGCTCAATAAACATCACAAAAACAGATTATCTGTTCATTATCATATTACTGTTTGTGGACTTTAAACAAATTGGCCACCATGTTTCACACCTTCAACAGTGACTAACGTCTCATTGAAAGGACTGCACTTCATAGTGTGTGGCACTCCCTCAGTACTGCACTGGAGTGTCAGCCTTCATTTTTGTGCTCAGGCCCTGCACTGGGAGTTGCAACCAAAACCTCTTAACCCAGCAATAAGGGTACTACCAACTGACAGACATGTCAAAAATACTTCATTGACTGGACTTTGAGAGGTCCTGTGGTTATGAGAGGTGCTATATAAATGAAAAAGTCTTCAATTTTATTTCCCACTGCCCTGTGGTGTTCCTCAGGAACATGGCAGAGTGGCGAACTGGATCACAGCATGGGAACAGAGACCCTATTATCTCACCTCCCATCATTTACTGGTTTGATGTTGGAGATTTAAGTACCCTCCCAACTGACATGAATCTTATGACTGAACAACACCATCACATCATTCACTTGGCCATTTTCCATGCTGCTGCATCACTTTGTTTAACCTCTTCCACCAAAATGCTCCAGATGGTAGCATATGTCACAGCATCATTTTCTGCAATGTGGTCTGTTTAGACACTAACTCATTCCCCACATGATGTAGTGTCATTGGAAATGTCATTTCATTAAGGAAGAGAATGACTCATCACAGGAATTGAAGTAGTTTTTTTTATTTACACTTGTAAAAAATATCATTTTGGAAACAACTTATTCACTGTTATTGATTCTTATATACACACAACTCATCAGGATATAGACACTGAGGACGTGCAGCTTGTGGAATACAGTACATATGGACAATATTTCATGTATTGTCCCTGAAGGGCCTGTTGTTCAGGAACAGCAGCTACAGTTGTCAGAGGGATTCCCTCTACACACACAGCCGTTGGCGCAGTTCGTGCATCCTGCAGGACAGCAAGAGCAGCAACCTGAGAGGAGAGGACAAAGACAGAAATCAGGAACAATGAATGAATTCACTGAAATACCCCCAGGGCCCCCCATTACAACCCTCAGCTCCTCCCTCACAAACTAATCTGTGTCATATCTCTAAGTTACCCATCTGAAGAGGCTCAGCATCACAACACTGTGTGTGAGAGTTTGGGTGAAGATATAACTGTCACTGTCTCTACAACAATATTTCTGGTGAGATATCAATAATATCAACACTTCCTGATGTAAAAATAAGACACTTCTTTAACCAGCAGGGTTCTTGTCTCCAGATTCTTTCGTTTGGACATTGAATAAATCTGATGGGAAATAAATCAGGTGAAATCATGGATCTTGTACTTTTCTATCGTGTTCCTCTCTGAATTCTGCCCAGAACTATCTGTCACATAAACGCAATGTGAGGAGTTTTAAACTTTCCCACAGTTACTCACTTTTCCGGCAGCGTCCAGCTTTGCTGCTGGGACATCGACAGTCGGAGCACCTGCAGGTGTTTTCACAGGAGCAAGATCCTGAAAACAGGAAAAACACAGACACTGAGTTGTGAGAAAACCCTGAAAAATACTCCCCCCCCCCCCCCCCCACCGTGTGGAGGAGGCCCGGCTCTTTGTCACATTTTCTTCTCCAGTGACTTCCAGAAACAGCCTCCCCTACAATGCTGCAGCCCCTCAGTGAGACTGAGCCGGGACACTGTGCTGAAAGGACTGATTGATACAGTCACCACTCACCATCCAGGCACACACAGGGCTTCGAGTCAGACATTTCAGGAACTTTTTCTTCAGCTTCGAACCGTCACCCACTCAGCGCCTCTCGATCTTGTGCCATTTGCTGAATCGGAGCCGAGTTTTATGGGCTTGTGATCGTTGAGGAACCGGCTGCAGAAGCGGGGAAGGGGCGGGTCGCTCCGGGCTGAATGCACACGGGGCATCAGCGGCTGAAAGTATGAATTGCAGCCGGTTCCTTCACTCACAACACGGCCCAAAAAGATTTCTCAATGACAGCAATTTCCCAACATTTCCTGTGGAGTCAGCGTGTGTCTGAGCGTCTGCAACACGTTTGACCCCCACCGTGTGGCGGAGTCCAGGACTGCATTCTCTGTTTGAAGGTTGAATTCGTGTTCTCACTCTGGATATTTGCTTTTTTCTCATTGCTCTGCCGGATCCTGTGTCCCAAAGAGTTTCTCAACTGTTTTGATGTCTTACTGAGTTTACATTGATGCTGTGCTTTCAATGGGCAGCACGTTTCAAAGCCCCAGTGTTTGGAGAGATGAGAATTGATCAGTTTTGTCAGGTTAGTGTGAGGAACCAGGAGTACAGGTGACCTTTGAACCGTGTCCATCCTACTGTCTGTTTAAAGGCTGAATTTATGTGCACAACAACAACTTGTATTTATATAGCAACTTCAGTATCACAATAACGTCCGAAGACACATCACCGGAACTTTATAAGGCAACAATTGTGAAAACTAGGATATGACTTTTAAATGAAGTGAGTTGAAGGCGAGGACGGGGTTGGGGGAGGGGGGGGGGGGGGGGTGGATAAGTGAGATGTATTTTAGCCTGGTGGGCTAGTGGAACGGGTTGAAGCTGCAGAGGCATCTGATGAGATAAGTCAGAGAGTTCGATGGAGGCCATTCGGCCCACTCATTCTTAGACAAAGAAGTCAGTGAGCTCCTGGTAAGGATTGATGGAGGTGAGGGTGGAGTCGACAAGGTGGAGGGGTTTAGAAATATGGTTTGCGGTAGAGAACGGGTGTTAGGGGTTAACTTGACATTCCGGGGTGATCCTGGAGTAGTGAATAGTTTTAACAGACTCATCGTTGTGTTATTTAGTGCAGCAATATCAGGAGGTGAATGGGTCAACCAGTTACCCATCTGTCCATTCAGCTCCCTGTGCCTTCATCTTAAAGGAACAGAGATGTGGCCATTACCAGGTGGAATAGTTAAAGTGAGAGAGAGTCATGGATTTATTGGGAATAGGGCATCAATGGTGCTGGTGAGAGTGCAGGTGAGCAAATCAGTCCCTGAAGCATTATCATGGCGAGTGGAGGGCCAAAGGCTGGAGGGTTGGAATTTTGAAATGGTAGCTGTAAATAAATTGTTGAGTAGTTTTTTTCAGAGGCAGATACAGCAGAAAGTAAAAATGGGGATGCGGGATGTGAGTGGAGAGTGAGACCAACAAGTGATCAACGATGGCCTTGGACTCACACTGTGGAAATAGTGAGACCCGGTGAGACAGTAAGGTCAAGGTTGTTGTCTGTGAACATGGATTGGGGTCTTGACATGGCGGGAGAGTTTCTTGGAGGATCAGAGGGCAGCGACCTGAGAGGACAGAGAACATGACGAATCAAGATGGTAGCTGAAATCACTCCGGACCCTCGGTGAAGTGGCTGAGTGAGAAAATTAGTGAAATCTATGGACTGAGTAAAGCAATGTCACAAATAATGGGTAGGTTCAGGTTCTGCAGTCCTGCCACATCCAGTCATTACTGGTGGGGGAATATTTAACAACTAACAGGAGGATGAGGCTGCATAAATATCCCAATCCTCAAAGATTGTGGAGCTCAGCACCTGACTGCAAAAGACAAGGCTGAAGCATGGTCAACCATCTTCAACCAGAGGTGCTGAGTGGATAATATATCTCAGCCTCCTCCTGCAGTCCCCAGCATCACAGATGCCAATTTGAAGACAATTTGATTTGGTCCATGTGGTATGAAGAGATGGCTAATGACACTGAACACAGTAAAGTCTATGACATCCCAGCAGCAGCACTAAGACTTGTGCTCCACATTCAATCACAACCCTAGCCATGCTGTTACACAGGAACATTGGGAATAGGAGCATGGGAAATCAGAGCATGAGCATGCCATTCAGCCCATTGTGCCTGCACTGACATTCAAACAGATCCTGGATGATCATCTACTTCTACTTAATTTTACCCACTATCTCCATCTCCCCTGATGTCATTAGTCTCCAGAAATGTATTGATTTCTGTCTTGAACATGCTCAATGACTGAGCTTCCACAGCCCCCTGGGGTAGACGATTCCAAATACTCACCACACACTGAGTAAAGAAATCCCTTATTCTCTCAGTCACAAACGGCCTACCCCTGTTTCTGAGACAGAGTTCCCTGGATCTAGACTCACCAGCCAGGGCAAACATCCTATCCCCGTCATTCCTGTTATACCTGGTAAGAATTTTGTATGTTTTACTGAGATCACCTCTCATTTTTCAAAACATTAGAGAATAGTTTCCTCAATCTGTCCTCATAACACAGGCCTACCATCCCAGCAATCAATCTGGTGAACCTCCATTGCACTCTCTCTAAGGCAAATATATCCTTCCGTAGATAAGGAGACCAAAACAGTGCACAATACCCCAGGTGAGGTCTCACCAAGGCCCAGTACAATTGCAGCAAGACATCTTTACTCCTGTACATGAATCCCCTTGAGATGAAGGGCAACATACCATTTGCCTTCCTAACTATTTGCTGCACCTGCATGCTAGCTTTTAGAAACTCATGAACAAGGACACCCAGGTTTCTTTGCACACCAAATTTCCCAACCTCTCACCATTTGAGGAATGCTCTGTTACAGTACAGCTACAATAATGGCATCGAGCTGGTAATGTAGAAACTGTCCAAGAATGACCAAAACACTAAAAGCAAGAAAAATCCAATCCTGCCAAGTGCCATTCCAGCAGCCTGCTCTTCATTATGAACAAAATGATGGGAGGTGACATGGACAGTGCTATCATGGGTCACTTATTCACCAATCAGCTTCTCACTGATGTTCAGGGTAAGTTTCACTGAGCAAATCCTGGAACTCCCTCCCAAACAGCACATGGAGTGCACATGTTCAAGAAGGCAGCTCAGCATCACCTTCTCAAGGGCAATTAGAGATGGGCAACAAATGTTGGTATTGTCAGCAGTGCCAATATCTCTTGGACGAATAAGAAGGAAAATATCTTGGTGTGTTCTCCAAGATGAAGGTTAGTGGGAGAAAAAGGACACCAAGGGTTTTCTTGTATTCTAGGGTAATTCTGGGATGGTGATTAGTGCTGAGGGAGCAGAGGAGAAGCGGATAATGTGTAATCTGGAGCAGCCAGGAGTGGCGGTGGGTGCTGAGATTAGGATGGACCCGGGGGAATGGAGAGGACCCGTTGTGCACCTTGTAGACTGAAGTGTGATTTTAGTCACTCTGGAAATATTTACAGACACAAAGGAGCCGAATGAAATTGCTGTCATTGAGAAATCTTTTTGGGCCGTGTCGTGAGTGAAGGACACGGGTGCAATTCAAACTTTCAGCCGCTGAATCACTTCGATGCTCCGTGTGCATTCAGCCCGGAGCGACCCGCCCCTTCCCCGCTTCTGCAGCCGGTTCCCCAACGATCACAAGCCCATAAAACTCGGCTCCGATTCAGCAAACGGCACAAGATCGAGAAGCGCTGATTGGGTGACGGTTCGAAGCTGAAGAAAAAGTTCCTGAAATGTCTGACTCGAAGCCCTGTGTGTGCCTGGATGGTGAGTGGTGACTGGTGTCAGTCCTTTCAGCACAGTGTCCTGGCTCAGTCTCACTGAGGGGCTGCAGCATTTGTAGGGGAGGCTGTTTCTGAAAGTCACTGGAGAAGAGAATGTGACAAAGAGCCGGGCCTCCTCCACACGGGGGGACATTTCTCAGGGTTTTCTCACAACTCAGTGTCTGTGTTTTTCCTGTTTTCAGGATCCTGCTCCTGTGAAAACACCTGCAGGTGCACCGACTGCCGATGTCCCAGCAGCAAAGCTGGACGCTGCCGGAAAAGTGAGTGACTGTGGGAGAGTTTAAAGCTCCTCACATTGTGTTTATGTGACAGGGAGTTCTGGTCCGAACTCAGAGAGGAACACGATAGAAAAGTACAAGATCCATGATTTCACCCGATTTATTTCCCATCAGATTTATTCAATGTCCAATCGCAAGAATCTGGAGACAAGAATCCTGCTGATTCTTGTTGACAACAGGAAGTGTTGATGTTATTGATATCTCACTAGAAATAGTGTTGTAGAGACAGTGACAGTTACATCTTCACCCAAACTCTCTCACACAGTGGTGTGATGCTGAGCTTCTTCAGATGGGTAACTTGGAGATATGACATAGAGGGAGGAGCTGAGGGCTGTAATGTTAGGCCCTGGGGGTATTTCAGTGAATTCATTCATTGTTCCTGATTTCTGTCTTTGTCCTCTCCTCTCAGGTTGCTGCTCTTGTTGTCCTGCAGGATGCACAAACTGCGCCAATGGCTGTGTGTGTAAAGGGAATCCCTCTGACAAATGTAGTTGCTGTTCTTGAACAACAGGCCCTTCAGGCACAATACATGAAATATTATCCATATGTACTGTCCTCCACAAGCTGCGTGTATTCAGTGTCTATATCCTGATGAGATGTGTTTACATAAATTAATGAAAAGTATGTGAATATTGTTGGAATTCTGATTTTTGTATCAAGAGTTAAATAAATTTTCAGTAATTGAAGTCCAGTCATAAGTCTTATTCTGTTACTTAAAGATCTGATATTACTAATAACAGCACAAGATCTAGGAAATGGTCCAACTTTACTATTAAGACACATTGCATAACATAAGTCACATTACCATCAGTTACCTTCTGGTCAATGAGTTTAAGCAATGTGAGGATGGACCACTGTCAGAAATGGTGGAGTGAATGAATGAATGGCAGTTCTGCTGACCCTCTCATCCATGAGTGTGGCAGCATGCTACTGTCAAATATACCAGAAATTGGTTGTCAGTCACATCTGCCTGTTAACTGTGCATCCTAAGGTTAATTTTAAAATATTCTTTGGAAGTATTGGCAGAAATGCAGACTCCTTCAGAGATTTGTGAACTTGCTTCCCCAGGTCTTGCTGTTTCTGCAATCCCTCTTAAGTTGTAGAATTTATTTCACATTGTATCTCCACATTCTTTGTTTAAAATCTACCAGATCACATTTCTGTGCCTTAAATTTAATCTGTCAGATGTCTACTCATTTTACCACTCTGTTTCCTTGAGCCTGTAATTATCACCCTCATTGTTTACTTGTACTTCCCCTCTAGATCCATTGAAGTTTCTAACTTGAGGAATGCCAAACCTTTCATTCTTGTTTTCCAATTCCCTCCTAATCAATCTTAACTTCTCTGTTACGGCTACTTCGAGAACATCCTTCTCTACAGAGAAGAAACTGCCAAAAATACACCTCGTACCTTATCCGTTTCCTCTCCCTCCAGGCAAAGCTTGGCTTTTCAGTTTCAAATGAGCCACACATTCTGCTTTGACTATTTTTTCACCACTGATCGGTTTAATGGGGAAAACCTACATTCTGAGGAATTGCCATCATAATGCACCCAAGGGCTGAAAGATATGGAAACATTTCCCAGATGTGTGCATGAGAATATTTTGGACATGAAACTTTATTGTATTTTTTATTTGGAACGGACTAAGTTACCTGGACATTTTGTACCAGGAAGCAGTCAGGCCCTTAGACTAGGGTCTTCTGATTTGGTCAGTGGCAGGGAGATGAGGATGTGACTGCGAATGAGGCAGCTATGTGGACACAGGAGGTAGAAGTGGAGGAGATTCACCTTTGCAATTGTCCAACCGGTTCGATGTTCTTGCAGCCTGTATGGATGAAAGTGGTGGCTGCAGTGTGGATGAGCAAATTGACCATCGCACCATGGTACAGGAAGACATTCATGCCTGGGGAGTTAATGGGAATGTAGTAGTAATTGGGGATAGTATATTAAGGGGGATTGACCCAGTTCTCTGCAGCTGTGTAGCCTGCCTGATGTCAGGGTTTGGGCCACTGATCTGGGCTGGAGAGGAACTGGCAGTTGGAGAGGGAGGTTGCAGAGGTCATGGTCCAAGTAGGTAGCATAGGGAGAACTAGGAAAGAGATTCTGCTGAGGGAGTATGAGCAGCTGGGAGGTAAATTAAAAATCAGACCTGAAAGACAATAACCTCTGCATTACTGACTAAGCCACGAGCAAACTGGCACAGGGCAAATCAGATTAGGGAGTGAAAAGTGTGGCTAAAAGTTTGGTGTGGGAGAAAAGGGTTTTGATTCATGGGGCACAGGCACCAATACTGCGGAATGTGGGAGCTGTACCATTGGGACCATCTTCACCTGAACAATGCTGGGACAAGTCTTCTGGTGAGTTGTATTACTAGGGAAGTAGATAGGGCTTTAAACGAAATAGTGGGGGCGAGGGATCAAATTTTTGAAGATGTGATAAATTTAATGGAGAAGACAAGGCAATAGAGCAAGATGATAATAAAAGAAATGATGATCAGCACTTGGCAGGAAGGGACAGAATGTACAAACCTAAGGGTGCACCAGCTGAGAAGGCTTGAGGTTTCAAAATAAAGACCTAAAGGTTCTGTATCTGAATGTACATAGTATTTGTAATGAAACAGGTGAACAAACATGAATAAACATGCTTGATCTGATAGCCATTAAAGTGTCATAGCTGCTGGATGTCAAAGACTGGGACCTGATTATTCACAGTGACATTTAGGAAGGGCAGAAAGCTAGGAAAAGGTGGAGGGGTAGCTCTGTTAATTAAGGATGGCATTGGTCCAATAGTGATGACCTTAGTTCTGAAGATGAAGGTGTAGAATCAGTTTGTTTGGAGATGAGAAGTAGCAATGGTGAGAAGTCACATCTGGGAGTGGTTTATAGGCGCCTTAAGAGTAACAACACTCTAGACCATGTATAGGAGAAGAAATAGTGGGGCATGTGAGAAACGTACAGCAATGATAATGGCTGCGTTAATATGCATATAGATTGGACAAATCAGATCAACAAAGCTCATCTGGATGATAAGTTCATAGACTGCTTTTTGGACAGTTTCTTAATTAACTCATAGTGAAGGCACCCCTTGGTAGCAGTGATCATAATATAATTGAATTCCACATTCACTTTGAGAGAGAGAGGAGTGGATCTAAGACTAGTGTTTTAACCGTAAATAAGGACAATTGTGAGGACATAAGGACAGAGCTGGAGAAAGAGAATTAGGAAATTAGGTTAATGGCTAGCCCAGTAGAGATGCAGCGGCAGGTATTTAAGGAGATAATCCAGAACACTCAGAAAACATCCATTTCAGTGAGAAAGAAGAATTCTAAGGGAAGGACACACCATCCGTCTCTAACCAAATAAGTTAACGATAGTATCAAATTGAAAGAAAAAGCATAGAATTCCGCAAAGATGAGTGGCAATTCAGAAGCTTGGGCATAATATAAAGAACAGCAACGAATGGCTAAGAGATAAATAAGGAGGGAGAAATTAAAGTATGAGAGAAAGCTAGCAGGAAAAACAAGAACAATGGTAAGAACCTCAACAGGTAATTAAAAAGGAAAATATTAAATAAAGTGAGTATTGTTTCTTTAGTGAGTGAGAATGTGGAATTAATAATGGAAAATGGAAATAGTGGATGACTTGAATGGATATCTTGCATCTGTCTTCAACATAAAGGATACAAATAACATCCCAGACGTAGTTGTGAATCAGGAGCTGAAAGAGAGGCAGAATCTTGCAACAATCACCACATAAAGGCTACTGAGAAAATTATTAGAAATAAAATCTGACATGTCATCCTATGATCTGAAAAGAAGTACCTGCTGAGCTAGTAGAGGCATTGTTTTTAATTTTCCCAAATTCCCTGGATTCTGAAAATGTCCCATCAGATTGGAAAATAGTGAATATAACTCCTCTATGCTAGAAAGGAAGGAGACAGGAAGCAGGAAACTACAGGCTAGTTAACTTGACATCTGTGATACGGAAATTGCTGGAATCTACTATTCAGGAGGTAATAGCAGGGCACTTAGAAACTTCCAATGCAATCAAGCAGAGACAATGTGGTTTTGTGAAACTGAAATCATATTTGACTAATTTATTGGAGTTCTTTGAGGGAGTAACAAGCAACGTGGATAAAGGGGAACCTGTGGATGTGCTTTACTTAGATTTCCAGAATGCATTTGAAAAATTGCTAAATCAAAGGTTACTACGCTAAATAAGAGCTCATCATATAGTGGGTGATATATTAGCATGGGCAGAGGATTGGTCAGCTATCATGAAACAGAGAATAGTTTTTAACTAGACTTTTTCAGGTTGCCAGGATGTGATGAGTGGAGTGCCACAGTGATCAGTGCTGGAGTCTCAACTATTTACAATTTATATCAATGAATTGGATGAAGGGACAAAATTGATGGTTGCTAAATTTGCTGATGGCACAAAGATAAGTAGAAAAGTAAGTTGTGAAGGGGACATATCGAATTTGCAAAGGGACATAGTAGGTGGAGAAAAATTTGGCAGGAGTATAATGGTGGAAAATGTGAACTTCTCCACTTTTTCAGGAAGAATAGAATAGCAGTAAATTACTTAAATGGATGGAGACTGCAGAACTCTGAGGTACAGAGAGCTCTGGGTGTCCTGGTACATGAATCAGGAAAAGTTATTATGTGGATGCAGCAAGTGATTCGGAAGGCAAATGGAATGTTGTTGTTTATTGCAAGGGAAATGGAATATTAAAGTAGAGATGTTTTGCTCCAGTTGTAAATGACATTGGTGAGACCACATCTGGGGTACTGTGCACAGCTTTTGTGTCCTTATTTAAGAAAGGATGTGCATGCATTAGAAACAGTTGAGAGAAGGTTCACTCCCTTGATTCCTGGGATGGTGTGTTTTTGTCTGTGTGTGGGTGGGGGGTGTTGGGGGGAGGCGGGGGGGGGGGGGGGGGTGGTGGTGTTGGGGTTGGGGGGGGTGGGGTGGGGGGGATGTTATCTTACAGAGAAAGGTTGGACAGGCTGAGCCTGTATCCATTAGAGTTTAGAAGATTGAAAGCTAATCTTACTGAAACAGAAGACACTGAGGGAACTTGACAGGGTAGATGCTGCAAGGAGGGAGATGGGGAGACTAGAGCTAGGGGACTCAGTTTAAAAATAAGGTGTCTCCCATTGAAGATGGAGGTTAGAAGAGATTGTTTTCTGTCAGAGTGACATAAGTCTTTGAAACTTTCTCCGCCAGAGAGTGGTGGAGGCAGGGTCAATGAACATTTTAAGGCAGAGGTAAATAGATTCTCGACTAACAAGGCAGTCAAAGGTTATCAGGAGCAGGCAGAATTTGGAGGTGAAGCCACATTCAGATGAGCCATGATCTTATCAAATGGCATAGCAGGCTCAAGGGCTGAATGGCCTACTCCTGCTCTTCCTGCTTATGTTCATAAACACAACATGTAAGTGTAGTCAGGTGCCTCAGATTTGCAAGTTCTGTATCGAAGGATAAAACAATATATTGCATTTTTAAAATGCTATGTTTCAACTGTTATGTAATGTACTTTTACAAAATTTATGAATGAAGCACAGATTTTTAATAAAGGAATTGACTGACTTATTTCAATTCTCATGTTTTAGTATGACGAAGAGTTGGAATTCTGTGTTATGTTAGGATTTATTGTGTGTCAGTTGGTAGCAATCTTGCCCCTGAGTCACAAGATGCTGGGTGCAAGCCCCACTCCAGGACTTGAGCATAAAAATCAAGACTGATACACCAGTGCAGTACTGAGAGAGTGCTGCACTGTTAGGAATGCTGTCCTATGGATGAAATGTTAAAACAAGCCCCCATCTACATCCTTGATTGGATGTTGAGGATCCCATGGCACTATTTTGAAGAAGAGCAAGAAAGTTGTTCCTGATGTCCTGGCTAATAGTTATTGCTCAATAAACATCACAAAAACAGATTATCTGTTCATTATCATATTACTGTTTGTGGACTTTAAACAAATTGGCCACCATGTTTCACACCTTCAACAGTGACTAACGTCTCATTGAAAGGACTGCACTTCATAGTGTGTGGCACTCCCTCAGTACTGCACTGGAGTGTCAGCCTTCATTTTTGTGCTCAGGCCCTGCACTGGGAGTTGCAACCAAAACCTCTTAACCCAGCAATAAGGGTACTACCAACTGACAGACATGTCAAAAATACTTCATTGACTGGACTTTGAGAGGTCCTGTGGTTATGAGAGGTGCTATATAAATGAAAAAGTCTTCAATTTTATTTCCCACTGCCCTGTGGTGTTCCTCAGGAACATGGCAGAGTGGCGAACTGGATCACAACATGGGAACAGAGACCCTATTATCTCACCTCCCATCATTTACTGGTTTGATGTTGGAGATTTAAGTACCCTCCCAACTGACATGAATCTTATGACTGAACAACACCATCACATCATTCACTTGGCCATTTTCCATGCTGCTGCATCACTTTGTTTAACCTCTTCCACCAAAATGCTCCAGATGGTAGCATATGTCACAGCATCATTTTCTGCAATGTGGTCTGTTTAGACACTAACTCATTCCCCACATGATGTAGTGTCATTGGAAATGTCATTTCATTAAGGAAGAGAATGACTCATCACAGGAATTGAAGTAGTTTTTTTATTTACACTTGTAAAAAATATCATTTTGGAAACAACTTATTCACTGTTATTGATTCTTATATACACACAACTCATCAGGATATAGACACTGAGGACGTGCAGCTTGTGGAATACAGTACATATGGACAATATTTCATGTATTGTCCCTGAAGGGCCTGTTGTTCAGGAACAGCAGCTACATTTGTCAGAGGGATTCCCTTTACACACACAGCCGTTGGCGCAGTTCGTGCATCCTGCAGGACAGCAAGAGCAGCAACCTGAGAGGAGAGGACAAAGACAGAAATCAGGAACAATGAATGAATTCACTGAAATACCCCCAGGGCCCCCCCCCCCCCCCCATTACAACCCTCAGCTCCTCCCTCACAAACTAATCTGTGTCATATCTCTAAGTTACCCATCTGAAGAGGCTCAGCATCACAACACCGTGTGTGAGAGTTTGGGTGAAGATATAACTGTCACTGTCTCTACAACAATATTTCTGGTGAGATATCAATAATATCAACACTTCCTGATGTAAAAATAAGACACTTCTTTAACCAGCAGGGTTCTTGTCTCCAGATTCTTTCGTTTGGACATTGAATAAATCTGATGGGAAATAAATCAGGTGAAATCATGGATCTTGTACTTTTCTATCGTGTTCCTCTCTGAATTCTGCCCAGAACTATCTGTCACATAAACGCAATGTGAGGAGTTTTAAACTTTCCCACAGTTACTCACTTTTCCGGCAGCGTCCAGCTTTGCTGCTGGGACATCGACAGTCGGAGCACCTGCAGGTGTTTTCACAGGAGCAAGATCCTGAAAACAGGAAAAACACAGACACTGAGTTGTGAGAAAACCCTGAAAAATACTCCCCCCCCCCCCCCCCCCCCACCGTGTGGAGGAGGCCCGGCTCTTTGTCACATTTTCTTCTCCAGTGACTTCCAGAAACAGCCTCCCCTACAATGCTGCAGCCCCTCAGTGAGACTGAGCCGGGACACTGTGCTGAAAGGACTGATACCAGTCACCACTCACCATCCAGGCACACACAGGGCTTCGAGTCAGACATTTCAGGAACTTTTTCTTCAGCTTCGAACCGTCACCCACTCAGCGCCTCTCGATCTTGTGCCATTTGCTGAATCGGAGCCGAGTTTTATGGGCTTGTGATCGTTGAGGAACCGGCTGCAGAAGCGGGGAAGGGGCGGGTCGCTCCGGGCTGAATGCACACGGGGCATCAGCGGCTGAAAGTATGAATTGCAGCCGGTTCCTTCACTCACAACACGGCCCAAAAAGATTTCTCAATGACAGCAATTTCCCAACATTTCCTGTGGAGTCAGCGTGTGTCTGAGCGTCTGCAACACGTTTGACCCCCACCGTGTGGCGGAGTCCAGGACTGCATTCTCTGTTTGAAGGTTGAATTCGTGTTCTCACTCTGGATATTTGCTTTTTTCTCATTGCTCTGCCGGATCCTGTGTCCCAAAGAGTTTCTCAACTGTTTTGATGTCTTACTGAGTTTACATTGATGCTGTGCTTTCAATGGGCAAGCACGTTTCAAAGCCCCAGTGTTTGGAGAGATGAGAATTGATCAGTTTTGTCAGGTTAGTGTGAGGAACCAGGAGTACAGGTGACCTTTGAACCGTGTCCATCCTACTGTCTGTTTAAAGGCTGAATTTATGTGCACAACAACAACTTGTATTAAGATAGCAACTTCAGTATCACAAAAACGTCCGAAGACACATCACCGGAACTTTATAAGGCAACAATTGTGAAAACTAGGATATGACTTTTAAATGAAGTGAGTTGAAGGCGAGGACGGGGTGGGGTGGGGGGGGGGTGGGGGGGGATAAGTGAGATGTATTTTAGCCTGGTGGGCTAGTGGAACGGGTTGAAGCTGCAGAGGCATCTGATGAGATAAGTCAGAGAGTTCGATGGAGGCCATTCGGCCCACTCATTCTTAGACAAAGAAGTCAGTGAGCTCCTGGTAAGGATTGATGGAGGTGAGGGTGGAGTCGACAAGGTGGAGGGGTTTAGAAATATGGTTTGCAGTAGAGAACGGGTGTTAGGGGTTAACTTGACATTCCGGGGTGATCCTGGAGTAGTGAACAGTTTTAACAGACTCATCGTTGTGTTATTTAGTGCAGCAATATCAGGAGGTGAATGGGTCAACCAGTTACCCATCTGTCCATTCAGCTCCCTGTGCCTTCATCTTAAAGGAACAGAGATGTGGCCATTACCAGGTGGAATAGTTAAAGTGAGAGAGAGTCATGGATTTATTGGGAATAGGGCATCAATGGTGCTGGTGAGAGTGCAGGTGAGCAAATCAGTCCCTGAAGCATTATCATGGCGAGTGGAGGGCCAAAGGCTGGAGGGTTGGAATTTTGAAATGGTAGCTGTAAATAAATTGTTGAGTAGTTTTTTTCAGAGGCAGATACAGCAGAAAGTAAAAATGGGGATGCGGGATGTGAGTGGAGAGTGAGACCAACAAGTGATCAACGATGGCCTTGGACTCACACTGTGGAAATAGTGAGACCCGGTGAGACAGTAAGGTCAAGGTTGTTGTCTGTGAACATGGATTGGGGTCTTGACATGGCGGGAGAGTTTCTTGGAGGATCAGAGGGCAGCGACCTGAGAGGACAGAGAACATGACGAATCAAGATGGTAGCTGAAATCACTCCGGACCCTCGGTGAAGTGGCTGAGTGAGAAAATTAGTGAAATCTATGGACTGAGTAAAGCAATGTCACAAATAATGGGTAGGTTCAGGTTCTGCAGTCCTGCCACATCCAGTCATTACTGGTGGGGGACTATTTAACAACTAACAGGAGGATGAGGCTGCATAAATATCCCAATCCTCAAAGATTGTGGAGCTCAGCACCTGACTGCAAAAGACAAGGCTGAAGCATGGTCAACCATCTTCAACCAGAGGTGCTGAGTGGATAATATATCTCAGCCTCCTCCTGCAGTCCCCAGCATCACAGATGCCAATTTGAAGACAATTTGATTTGGTCCATGTGGTATGAAGAGATGGCTAATGACACTGAACACAGTAAAGTCTATGACATCCCAGCAGCAGCACTAAGACTTGTGCTCCACATTCAATCACAACCCTAGCCATGCTGTTACACAGGAACATTGGGAATAGGAGCATGGGAAATCAGAGCATGAGCATGCCATTCAGCCCATTGTGCCTGCACTGACATTCAAACAGATCCTGGATGATCATCTACTTCTACTTAATTTTACCCACTATCTCCATCTCCCCTGATGTCATTAGTCTCCAGAAATGTATTGATTTCTGTCTTGAACATGCTCAATGACTGAGCTTCCACAGCCCCCTGGGGTAGACGATTCCAAATACTCACCACACACTGAGTAAAGAAATCCCTTATTCTCTCAGTCACAAACGGCCTACCCCTGTTTCTGAGACAGAGTTCCCTGGATCTAGACTCACCAGCCAGGGCAAACATCCTATCCCCGTCATTCCTGTTATACCTGGTAAGAATTTTGTATGTTTTACTGAGATCACCTCTCATTTTTCAAAACATTAGAGAATAGTTTCCTCAATCTGTCCTCATAACACAGGCCTACCATCCCAGCAATCAATCTGGTGAACCTCCATTGCACTCTCTCTAAGGCAAATATATCCTTCCGTAGATAAGGAGACCAAAACAGTGCACAATACCCCAGGTGAGGTCTCACCAAGGCCCAGTACAATTGCAGCAAGACATCTTTACTCCTGTACATGAATCCCCTTGAGATGAAGGGCAACACACCATTTGCCTTCCTAACTATTTGCTGCACCTGCATGCTAGCTTTTAGAAACTCATGAACAAGGACACCCAGGTTTCTTTGCACACCAAATTTCCCAACCTCTCACCATTTGAGGAATGCTCTGTTACAGTACAGCTACAATAATGGCATCGAGCTGGTAATGTAGAAACTGTCCAAGAATGACCAAAACACTAAAAGCAAGAAAAATCCAATCCTGCCAAGTGCCATTCCAGCAGCCTGCTCTTCATTATGAACAAAATGATGGGAGGTGACATGGACAGTGCTATCATGGGTCACTTATTCACCAATCAGCTTCTCACTGATGTTCAGGGTAAGTTTCACTGAGCAAATCCTGGAACTCCCTCCCAAACAGCACATGGAGTGCACATGTTCAAGAAGGCAGCTCAGCATCACCTTCTCAAGGGCAATTAGAGATGGGCAACAAATGTTGGTATTGTCAGCAGTGCCAATATCTCTTGGACGAATAAGAAGGAAAATATCTTGGTGTGTTCTCCAAGATGAAGGTTAGTGGGAGAAAAAGGACACCAAGGGTTTTCTTGTATTCTAGGGTAATTCTGGGATGGTGATTAGTGCTGAGGGAGCAGAGGAGAAGCGGATAATGTGTAATCTGGAGCAGCCAGGAGTGGCGGTGGGTGCTGAGATTAGGATGGACCCGGGGGAATGGAGAGGACCCGTTGTGCACCTTGTAGACTGAAGTGTGATTTTAGTCACTCTGGAAATATTTACAGACACAAAGGAGCCGATTGAAATTGCTGTCATTGAGAAATCTTTTTGGGCCGTGTCGTGAGTGAAGGACACGGGTGCAATTCGAACTTTCAGCCGCTGAATCACTTCGATGCTCCGTGTGCATTCAGCCCGGAGCGACCCGCCCCTTCCCCGCTTCTGCAGCCGGTTCCCCAGCGATCACAAGCCCATAAAACTCGGCTCCGATTCAGCAAACGGCACAAGATCGAGAAGCGCTGATTGGGTGACGGTTCGAAGCTGAAGAAAAAGTTCCTGAAATGTCTGACTCGAAGCCCTGTGTGTGCCTGGATGGTGAGTGGTGACTGGTGTCAGTCCTTTCAGCACAGTGTCCTGGCTCAGTCTCACTGAGGGGCTGCAGCATTTGTAGGGGAGGCTGTTTCTGAAAGTCACTGGAGAAGAGAATGTGACAAAGAGCCGGGCCTCCTCCACACGGGGGACATTTCTCAGGGTTTTCTCACAACTCAGTGTCTGTGTTTTTCCTGTTTTCAGGAACCTGCTCCTGTGAAAACACCTGCAGGTGCACCGACTGCCGATGTCCCAGCAGCAAAGCTGGACGCTGCCGGAAAAGTGAGTGACTGTGGGAGAGTTTAAAGCTCCTCACATTGTGTTTATGTGACAGGGAGTTCTGGTCCGAACTCAGAGAGGAACACGATAGAAAAGTACAAGATCCATGATTTCACCCGATTTATTTCCCATCAGATTTATTCAATGTCCAATCGCAAGAATCTGGAGACAAGAATCCTGCTGATTCTTGTTGACAACAGGAAGTGTTGATGTTATTGATATCTCACTAGAAATAGTGTTGTAGAGACAGTGACAGTTACATCTTCACCCAAACTCTCTCACACAGTGGTGTGATGCTGAGCTTCTTCAGATGGGTAACTTGGAGATATGACATAGAGGGAGGAGCTGAGGGCTGTAATGTTAGGCCCTGGGGGTATTTCAGTGAATTCATTCATTGTTCCTGATTTCTGTCTTTGTCCTCTCCTCTCAGGTTGCTGCTCTTGTTGTCCTGCAGGATGCACAAACTGCGCCAATGGCTGTGTGTGTAAAGGGAATCCCTCTGACAAATGTAGTTGCTGTTCTTGAACAACAGGCCCTTCAGGCACAATACATGAAATATTATCCATATGTACTGTCCTCCACAAGCTGCGTGTATTCAGTGTCTATATCCTGATGAGATGTGTTTACATAAATTAATGAAAAGTATGTGAATATTGTTGGAATTCTGATTTTTGTATCAAGAGTTAAATAAATTTTCAGTAATTGAAGTCCAGTCATAAGTCTTATTCTGTTACTTAAAGATCTGATATTACTAATAACAGCACAAGATCTAGGAAATGGTCCAACTTTACTATTAAGACACATTGCATAACATAAGTCACATTACCATCAGTTACCTTCTGGTCAATGAGTTTAAGCAATGTGAGGATGGACCACTGTCAGAAATGGTGGAGTGAATGAATGAATGGCAGTTCTGCTGACCCTCTCATCCATGAGTGTGGCAGCATGCTACTGTCAAATATACCAGAAATTGGTTGTCAGTCACATCTGCCTGTTAACTGTGCATCCTAAGGTTAATTTTAAAATATTCTTTGGAAGTATTGGCAGAAATGCAGACTCCTTCAGAGATTTGTGAACTTGCTTCCCCAGGTCTTGCTGTTTCTGCAATCCCTCTTAAGTTGTAGAATTTATTTCACATTGTATCTCCACATTCTTTGTTTAAAATCTACCAGATCACATTTCTGTGCCTTAAATTTAATCTGTCAGATGTCTACTCATTTTACCACTCTGTTTCCTTGAGCCTGTAATTATCACCCTCATTGTTTACTTGTACTTCCCCTCTAGATCCATTGAAGTTTCTAACTTGAGGAATGCCAAACCTTTCATTCTTGTTTTCCAATTCCCTCCTAATCAATCTTAACTTCTCTGTTACGGCTACTTCGAGAACATCCTTCTCTACAGAGAAGAAACTGCCAAAAATACACCTCGTACCTTATCCGTTTCCTCTCCCTCCAGGCAAAGCTTGGCTTTTCAGTTTCAAATGAGCCACACATTCTGCTTTGACTATTTTTTCACCACTGATCGGTTTAATGGGGAAAACCTACATTCTGAGGAATTGCCATCATAATGCACCCAAGGGCTGAAAGATATGGAAACATTTCCCAGATGTGTGCATGAGAATATTTTGGACATGAAACTTTATTGTATTTTTTATTTGGAACGGACTAAGTTACCTGGACATTTTGTACCAGGAAGCAGTCAGGCCCTTAGACTAGGGTCTTCTGATTTGGTCAGTGGCAGGGAGATGAGGATGTGACTGCGAATGAGGCAGCTATGTGGACACAGGAGGTAGAAGTGGAGGAGATTCACCTTTGCAATTGTCCAACCGGTTCGATGTTCTTGCAGCCTGTATGGATGAAAGTGGTGGCTGCAGTGTGGATGAGCAAATTGACCATCGCACCATGGTACAGGAAGACATTCATGCCTGGGGAGTTAATGGGAATGTAGTAGTAATTGGGGATAGTATATTAAGGGGGATTGACCCAGTTCTCTGCAGCTGTGTAGCCTGCCTGATGTCAGGGTTTGGGCCACTGATCTGGGCTGGAGAGGAACTGGCAGTTGGAGAGGGAGGTTGCAGAGGTCATGGTCCAAGTAGGTAGCATAGGGAGAACTAGGAAAGAGATTCTGCTGAGGGAGTATGAGCAGCTGGGAGGTAAATTAAAAATCAGACCTGAAAGACAATAACCTCTGCATTACTGACTAAGCCACGAGCAAACTGGCACAGGGCAAATCAGATTAGGGAGTGAAAAGTGTGGCTAAAAGTTTGGTGTGGGAGAAAAGGGTTTTGATTCATGGGGCACAGGCACCAATACTGCGGAATGTGGGAGCTGTACCATTGGGACCATCTTCACCTGAACAATGCTGGGACAAGTCTTCTGGTGAGTTGTATTACTAGGGAAGTAGATAGGGCTTTAAACGAAATAGTGGGGGCGAGGGATCAAATTTTTGAAGATGTGATAAATTTAATGGAGAAGACAAGGCAATAGAGCAAGATGATAATAAAAGAAATGATGATCAGCACTTGGCAGGAAGGGACAGAATGTACAAACCTAAGGGTGCACCAGCTGAGAAGGCTTGAGGTTTCAAAATAAAGACCTAAAGGTTCTGTATCTGAATGTACATAGTATTTGTAATGAAACAGGTGAACAAACATGAATAAACATGCTTGATCTGATAGCCATTAAAGTGTCATAGCTGCTGGATGTCAAAGACTGGGACCTGATTATTCACAGTGACATTTAGGAAGGGCAGAAAGCTAGGAAAAGGTGGAGGGGTAGCTCTGTTAATTAAGGATGGCATTGGTCCAATAGTGATGACCTTAGTTCTGAAGATGAAGGTGTAGAATCAGTTTGTTTGGAGATGAGAAGTAGCAATGGTGAGAAGTCACATCTGGGAGTGGTTTATAGGCGCCTTAAGAGTAACAACACTCTAGACCATGTATAGGAGAAGAAATAGTGGGGCATGTGAGAAACGTACAGCAATGATAATGGCTGCGTTAATATGCATATAGATTGGACAAATCAGATCAACAAAGCTCATCTGGATGATAAGTTCATAGACTGCTTTTTGGACAGTTTCTTAATTAACTCATAGTGAAGGCACCCCTTGGTAGCAGTGATCATAATATAATTGAATTCCACATTCACTTTGAGAGAGAGAGGAGTGGATCTAAGACTAGTGTTTTAACCGTAAATAAGGACAATTGTGAGGACATAAGGACAGAGCTGGAGAAAGAGAATTAGGAAATTAGGTTAATGGCTAGCCCAGTAGAGATGCAGTGGCAGGTATTTAAGGAGATAATCCAGAACACTCAGAAAACATCCATTTCAGTGAGAAAGAAGAATTCTAAGGGAAGGACACACCATCCGTCTCTAACCAAATAAGTTAACGATAGTATCAAATTGAAAGAAAAAGCATAGAATTCCGCAAAGATGAGTGGCAATTCAGAAGCTTGGGCATAATATAAAGAACAGCAACGAATGGCTAAGAGATAAATAAGGAGGGAGAAATTAAAGTATGAGAGAAAGCTAGCAGGAAAAACAAGAACAATGGTAAGAACCTCAACAGGTAATTAAAAAGGAAAATATTAAATAAAGTGAGTATTGTTTCTTTAGTGAGTGAGAATGTGGAATTAATAATGGAAAATGGAAATAGTGGATGACTTGAATGGATATCTTGCATCTGTCTTCAACATAAAGGATACAAATAACATCCCAGACGTAGTTGTGAATCAGGAGCTGAAAGAGAGGCAGAATCTTGCAACAATCACCACATAAAGGCTACTGAGAAAATTATTAGAAATAAAATCTGACGTGTCATCCTATGATCTGAAAAGAAGTACCTGCTGAGCTAGTAGAGGCATTGTTTTTAATTTTCCCAAATTCCCTGGATTCTGAAAATGTCCCATCAGATTGGAAAATAGTGAATATAACTCCTCTATGCTAGAAAGGAAGGAGACAGGAAGCAGGAAACTACAGGCTAGTTAACTTGACATCTGTGATACGGAAATTGCTGGAATCTACTATTCAGGAGGTAATAGCAGGGCACTTAGAAACTTCCAATGCAATCAAGCAGAGACAATGTGGTTTTGTGAAACTGAAATCATATTTGACTAATTTATTGGAGTTCTTTGAGGGAGTAACAAGCAACGTGGATAAAGGGGAACCTGTGGATGTGCTTTACTTAGATTTCCAGAATGCATTTGAAAAATTGCTAAATCAAAGGTTACTACGCTAAATAAGAGCTCATCATATAGTGGGTGATATATTAGCATGGGCAGAGGATTGGTCAGCTATCATGAAACAGAGAATAGTTTTTAACTAGACTTTTTCAGGTTGCCAGGATGTGATGAGTGGAGTGCCACAGTGATCAGTGCTGGAGTCTCAACTATTTACAATTTATATCAATGAATTGGATGAAGGGACAAAATTGATGGTTGCTAAATTTGCTGATGGCACAAAGATAAGTAGAAAAGTAAGTTGTGAAGGGGACATATCGAATTTGCAAAGGGACATAGTAGGTGGAGAAAAATTTGGCAGGAGTATAATGGTGGAAAATGTGAACTTCTCCACTTTTTCAGGAAGAATAGAATAGCAGTAAATTACTTAAATGGATGGAGACTGCAGAACTCTGAGGTACAGAGAGCTCTGGGTGTCCTGGTACATGAATCAGGAAAAGTTATTATGTGGATGCAGCAAGTGATTCGGAAGGCAAATGGAATGTTGTTGTTTATTGCAAGGGAAATGGAATATTAAAGTAGAGATGTTTTGCTCCAGTTGTAAATGACATTGGTGAGACCACATCTGGGGTACTGTGCACAGCTTTTGTGTCCTTATTTAAGAAAGGATGTGCATGCATTAGAAACAGTTGAGAGAAGGTTCACTCCCTTGATTCCTGGGATGGTGTGTTTTTGTCTGTGTGTGGGTGGGGGGTGTTGGGGGGAGGCGGGGGGGGGGGGGGGGTGGTGGTGTTGGGGTTGGGGGGGGTGGGGTGGGGGGGATGTTATCTTACAGAGAAAGGTTGGACAGGCTGAGCCTGTATCCATTAGAGTTTAGAAGATTGAAAGCTAATCTTACTGAAACAGAAGACACTGAGGGAACTTGACAGGGTAGATGCTGCAAGGAGGGAGATGGGGAGACTAGAGCTAGGGGACTCAGTTTAAAAATAAGGTGTCTCCCATTGAAGATGGAGGTTAGAAGAGATTGTTTTCTGTCAGAGTGACATAAGTCTTTGAAACTTTCTCCGCCAGAGAGTGGTGGAGGCAGGGTCAATGAACATTTTAAGGCAGAGGTAAATAGATTCTCGACTAACAAGGCAGTCAAAGGTTATCAGGAGCAGGCAGAATTTGGAGGTGAAGCCACATTCAGATGAGCCATGATCTTATCAAATGGCATAGCAGGCTCAAGGGCTGAATGGCCTACTCCTGCTCTTCCTGCTTATGTTCATAAACACAACATGTAAGTGTAGTCAGGTGCCTCAGATTTGCAAGTTCTGTATCGAAGGATAAAACAATATATTGCATTTTTAAAATGCTATGTTTCAACTGTTATGTAATGTACTTTTACAAAATTTATGAATGAAGCACAGATTTTTAATAAAGGAATTGACTGACTTATTTCAATTCTCATGTTTTAGTATGACGAAGAGTTGGAATTCTGTGTTATGTTAGGATTTATTGTGTGTCAGTTGGTAGCAATCTTGCCCCTGAGTCACAAGATGCTGGGTGCAAGCCCCACTCCAGGACTTGAGCATAAAAATCAAGACTGATACACCAGTGCAGTACTGAGAGAGTGCTGCACTGTTAGGAATGCTGTCCTATGGATGAAATGTTAAAACAAGCCCCCATCTACATCCTTGATTGGATGTTGAGGATCCCATGGCACTATTTTGAAGAAGAGCAAGAAAGTTGTTCCTGATGTCCTGGCTAATAGTTATTGCTCAATAAACATCACAAAAACAGATTATCTGTTCATTATCATATTACTGTTTGTGGACTTTAAACAAATTGGCCACCATGTTTCACACCTTCAACAGTGACTAACGTCTCATTGAAAGGACTGCACTTCATAGTGTGTGGCACTCCCTCAGTACTGCACTGGAGTGTCAGCCTTCATTTTTGTGCTCAGGCCCTGCACTGGGAGTTGCAACCAAAACCTCTTAACCCAGCAATAAGGGTACTACCAACTGACAGACATGTCAAAAATACTTCATTGACTGGACTTTGAGAGGTCCTGTGGTTATGAGAGGTGCTATATAAATGAAAAAGTCTTCAATTTTATTTCCCACTGCCCTGTGGTGTTCCTCAGGAACATGGCAGAGTGGCGAACTGGATCACAACATGGGAACAGAGACCCTATTATCTCACCTCCCATCATTTACTGGTTTGATGTTGGAGATTTAAGTACCCTCCCAACTGACATGAATCTTATGACTGAACAACACCATCACATCATTCACTTGGCCATTTTCCATGCTGCTGCATCACTTTGTTTAACCTCTTCCACCAAAATGCTCCAGATGGTAGCATATGTCACAGCATCATTTTCTGCAATGTGGTCTGTTTAGACACTAACTCATTCCCCACATGATGTAGTGTCATTGGAAATGTCATTTCATTAAGGAAGAGAATGACTCATCACAGGAATTGAAGTAGTTTTTTTATTTACACTTGTAAAAAATATCATTTTGGAAACAACTTATTCACTGTTATTGATTCTTATATACACACAACTCATCAGGATATAGACACTGAGGACGTGCAGCTTGTGGAATACAGTACATATGGACAATATTTCATGTATTGTCCCTGAAGGGCCTGTTGTTCAGGAACAGCAGCTACATTTGTCAGAGGGATTCCCTTTACACACACAGCCGTTGGCGCAGTTCGTGCATCCTGCAGGACAGCAAGAGCAGCAACCTGAGAGGAGAGGACAAAGACAGAAATCAGGAACAATGAATGAATTCACTGAAATACCCCCAGGGCCCCCCCATTACAACCCTCAGCTCCTCCCTCACAAACTAATCTGTGTCATATCTCTAAGTTACCCATCTGAAGAGGCTCAGCATCACAACACCGTGTGTGAGAGTTTGGGTGAAGATATAACTGTCACTGTCTCTACAACAATATTTCTGGTGAGATATCAATAATATCAACACTTCCTGATGTAAAAATAAGACACTTCTTTAACCAGCAGGGCTCTTGTCTCCAGATTCTTTCGTTTGGACATTGAATAAATCTGATGGGAAATAAATCAGGTGAAATCATGGATCTTGTACTTTTCTATCGTGTTCCTCTCTGAATTCTGCCCAGAACTATCTGTCACATAAACACAATGTGAGGAGTTTTAAACTTTCCCACAGTTACTCACTTTTCCGGCAGCGTCCAGCTTTGCTGCTGGGACATCGACAGTCGGAGCACCTGCAGGTGTTTTCACAGGAGCAAGATCCTGAAATCAGGAAAAACACAGACACTGAGTTGTGAGAAAACCCTGAAAAATACTCCCCCCCCCCCCCCCCCTCCCCCCGTGTGGAGGAGGCCCGGCTCTTTGTCACATTTTCTTCTCCAGTGACTTTCAGAAACAGCCTCCCCTACAATGCTGCAGCCCCTCAGTGAGACTGAGCCGGGACACTGTGCTGAAAGGACTGATACCAGTCACCACTCACCATCCAGGCACACACAGGGCTTCGAGTCAGACATTTCAGGAACTTTTTCTTCAGCTTCGAACCGTCACCCACTCAGCGCCTCTCGATCTTGTGCCATTTGCTGAATCGGAGCCGAGTTTTATGGGCTTGTGATCGTTGAGGAACCGGCTGCAGAAGCGGGGAAGGGGCGGGTCGCTCCGGGCTGAATGCACACGGGGCATCAGCGGCTGAAAGTATGAATTGCAGCCGGTTCCTTCACTCACAACACGGCCCAAAAAGATTTCTCAATGACAGCAATTTCCCAACATTTCCTGTGGAGTCAGCGTGTGTCTGAGCGTCTGCAACACGTTTGACCCCCACCGTGTGGCGGAGTCCAGGACTGCATTCTCTGTTTGAAGGTTGAATTCGTGTTCTCACTCTGGATATTTGCTTTTTTCTCATTGCTCTGCCGGATCCTGTGTCCCAAAGAGTTTCTCAACTGTTTTGATGTCTTACTGAGTTTACATTGATGCTGTGCTTTCAATGGGCAGCACGTTTCAAAGCCCCAGTGTTTGGAGAGATGAGAATTGATCAGTTTTGTCAGGTTAGTGTGAGGAACCAGGAGTACAGGTGACCTTTGAACCGTGTCCATCCTACTGTCTGTTTAAAGGCTGAATTTATGTGCACAACAACAACTTGTATTTATATAGCAACTTCAGTATCACAAAAACGTCCGAAGACACATCACCGGAACTTTATAAGGCAACAATTGTGAAATCTAGGATATGACTTTTAAATGAAGTGAGTTGAAGGCGAGGACGGGGTGGGGGGGGTGGGGGGGGGATAAGTGAGATGTATTTTAGCCTGGTGGGCTAGTGGAACGGGTTGAAGCTGCAGAGGCATCTGATGAGATAAGTCAGAGAGTTCGATGGAGGCCATTCGGCCCACTCATTCTTAGACAAAGAAGTCAGTGAGCTCCTGGTAAGGATTGATGGAGGTGAGGGTGGAGTCGACAAGGTGGAGGGGTTTAGAAATATGGTTTGCAGTAGAGAACGGGTGTTAGGGGTTAACTTGACATTCCGGGGTGATCCTGGAGTAGTGAACAGTTTTAACAGACTCATCGTTGTGTTATTTAGTGCAGCAATATCAGGAGGTGAATGGGTCAACCAGTTACCCATCTGTCCATTCAGCTCCCTGTGCCTTCATCTTAAAGGAACAGAGATGTGGCCATTACCAGGTGGAATAGTTAAAGTGAGAGAGAGTCATGGATTTATTGGGAATAGGGCATCAATGGTGCTGGTGAGAGTGCAGGTGAGCAAATCAGTCCCTGAAGCATTATCATGGCGAGTGGAGGGCCAAAGGCTGGAGGGTTGGAATTTTGAAATGGTAGCTGTAAATAAATTGTTGAGTAGTTTTTTTCAGAGGCAGATACAGCAGAAAGTAAAAATGGGGATGCGGGATGTGAGTGGAGAGTGAGACCAACAAGTGATCAACGATGGCCTTGGACTCACACTGTGGAAATAGTGAGACCCGGTGAGACAGTAAGGTCAAGGTTGTTGTCTGTGAACATGGATTGGGGTCTTGACATGGCGGGAGAGTTTCTTGGAGGATCAGAGGGCAGCGACCTGAGAGGACAGAAAACATGACGAATCAAGATGGTAGCTGAAATCACTCCGGACCCTCGGTGAAGTGGCTGAGTGAGAAAATTAGTGAAATCTATGGACTGAGTAAAGCAATGTCACAAATAATGGGTAGGTTCAGGTTCTGCAGTCCTGCCACATCCAGTCATTACTGGTGGGGGACTATTTAACAACTAACAGGAGGATGAGGCTGCATAAATATCCCAATCCTCAAAGATTGTGGAGCTCAGCACCTGACTGCAAAAGACAAGGCTGAAGCATGGTCAACCATCTTCAACCAGAGGTGCTGAGTGGATAATATATCTCAGCCTCCTCCTGCAGTCCCCAGCATCACAGATGCCAATTTGAAGACAATTTGATTTGGTCCATGTGGTATGAAGAGATGGCTAATGACACTGAACACAGTAAAGTCTATGACATCCCAGCAGCAGCACTAAGACTTGTGCTCCACATTCAATCACAACCCTAGCCATGCTGTTACACAGGAACATTGGGAATAGGAGCATGGGAAATCAGAGCATGAGCATGCCATTCAGCCCATTGTGCCTGCACTGACATTCAAACAGATCCTGGATGATCATCTACTTCTACTTAATTTTACCCACTATCTCCATCTCCCCTGATGTCATTAGTCTCCAGAAATGTATTGATTTCTGTCTTGAACATGCTCAATGACTGAGCTTCCACAGCCC
Source organism: Carcharodon carcharias (assembly GCF_017639515.1). Taxonomy (NCBI): domain Eukaryota; kingdom Metazoa; phylum Chordata; class Chondrichthyes; order Lamniformes; family Lamnidae; genus Carcharodon; species Carcharodon carcharias. The sequence continues at coordinate 124,971,585 of NC_054473.1, read as the reverse complement.
CCTGGGGTAGACGATTCCAAATACTCACCACACACTGAGTAAAGAAATCCCTTATTCTCTCAGTCACAAACGGCCTACCCCTGTTTCTGAGACAGAGTTCCCTGGATCTAGACTCACCAGCCAGGGCAAACATCCTATCCCCGTCATTCCTGTTATACCTGGTAAGAATTTTGTATGTTTTACTGAGATCACCTCTCATTTTTCAAAACATTAGAGAATAGTTTCCTCAATCTGTCCTCATAACACAGGCCTACCATCCCAGCAATCAATCTGGTGAACCTCCATTGCACTCTCTCTAAGGCAAATATATCCTTCCGTAGATAAGGAGACCAAAACAGTGCACAATACCCCAGGTGAGGTCTCACCAAGGCCCAGTACAATTGCAGCAAGACATCTTTACTCCTGTACATGAATCCCCTTGAGATGAAGGGCAACACACCATTTGCCTTCCTAACTATTTGCTGCACCTGCATGCTAGCTTTTAGAAACTCATGAACAAGGACACCCAGGTTTCTTTGCACACCAAATTTCCCAACCTCTCACCATTTGAGGAATGCTCTGTTACAGTACAGCTACAATAATGGCATCGAACTGGTAATGTAGAAACTGTCCAAGAATGACCAAAACACTAAAAGCAAGAAAAATCCAATCCTGCCAAGTGCCATTCCAGCAGCCTGCTCTTCATTATGAACAAAATGATGGGAGGTGACATGGACAGTGCTATCATGGGTCACTTATTCACCAATCAGCTTCTCACTGATGTTCAGGGTAAGTTTCACTGAGCAAATCCTGGAACTCCCTCCCAAACAGCACATGGAGTGCACATGTTCAAGAAGGCAGCTCAGCATCACCTTCTCAAGGGCAATTAGAGATGGGCAACAAATGTTGGTATTGTCAGCAGTGCCAATATCTCTTGGACGAATAAGAAGGAAAATATCTTGGTGTGTTCTCCAAGATGAAGGTTAGTGGGAGAAAAAGGACACCAAGGGTTTTCTTGTATTCTAGGGTAATTCTGGGATGGTGATTAGTGCTGAGGGAGCAGAGGAGAAGCGGATAATGTGTAATCTGGAGCAGCCAGGAGTGGCGGTGGGTGCTGAGATTAGGATGGACCCGGGGGAATGGAGAGGACCCGTTGTGCACCTTGTAGACTGAAGTGTGATTTTAGTCACTCTGGAAATATTTACAGACACAAAGGAGCCGATTGAAATTGCTGTCATTGAGAAATCTTTTTGGGCCGTGTCGTGAGTGAAGGACACGGGTGCAATTCGAACTTTCAGCCGCTGAATCACTTCGATGCTCCGTGTGCATTCAGCCCGGAGCGACCCGCCCCTTCCCCGCTTCTGCAGCCGGTTCCCCAGCGATCACAAGCCCATAAAACTCGGCTCCGATTCAGCAAACGGCACAAGATCGAGAAGCGCTGATTGGGTGACGGTTCGAAGCTGAAGAAAAAGTTCCTGAAATGTCTGACTCGAAGCCCTGTGTGTGCCTGGATGGTGAGTGGTGACTGGTGTCAGTCCTTTCAGCACAGTGTCCTGGCTCAGTCTCACTGAGGGGCTGCAGCATTTGTAGGGGAGGCTGTTTCTGAAAGTCACTGGAGAAGAGAATGTGACAAAGAGCCGGGCCTCCTCCACACGGGGGACATTTCTCAGGGTTTTCTCACAACTCAGTGTCTGTGTTTTTCCTGTTTTCAGGAACCTGCTCCTGTGAAAACACCTGCAGGTGCACCGACTGCCGATGTCCCAGCAGCAAAGCTGGACGCTGCCGGAAAAGTGAGTGACTGTGGGAGAGTTTAAAGCTCCTCACATTGTGTTTATGTGACAGGGAGTTCTGGTCCGAACTCAGAGAGGAACACGATAGAAAAGTACAAGATCCATGATTTCACCCGATTTATTTCCCATCAGATTTATTCAATGTCCAATCGCAAGAATCTGGAGACAAGAATCCTGCTGATTCTTGTTGACAACAGGAAGTGTTGATGTTATTGATATCTCACTAGAAATAGTGTTGTAGAGACAGTGACAGTTACATCTTCACCCAAACTCTCTCACACAGTGGTGTGATGCTGAGCTTCTTCAGATGGGTAACTTGGAGATATGACATAGAGGGAGGAGCTGAGGGCTGTAATGTTAGGCCCTGGGGGTATTTCAGTGAATTCATTCATTGTTCCTGATTTCTGTCTTTGTCCTCTCCTCTCAGGTTGCTGCTCTTGTTGTCCTGCAGGATGCACAAACTGCGCCAATGGCTGTGTGTGTAAAGGGAATCCCTCTGACAAATGTAGTTGCTGTTCTTGAACAACAGGCCCTTCAGGCACAATACATGAAATATTATCCATATGTACTGTCCTCCACAAGCTGCGTGTATTCAGTGTCTATATCCTGATGAGATGTGTTTACATAAATTAATGAAAAGTATGTGAATATTGTTGGAATTCTGATTTTTGTATCAAGAGTTAAATAAATTTTCAGTAATTGAAGTCCAGTCATAAGTCTTATTCTGTTACTTAAAGATCTGATATTACTAATAACAGCACAAGATCTAGGAAATGGTCCAACTTTACTATTAAGACACATTGCATAACATAAGTCACATTACCATCAGTTACCTTCTGGTCAATGAGTTTAAGCAATGTGAGGATGGACCACTGTCAGAAATGGTGGAGTGAATGAATGAATGGCAGTTCTGCTGACCCTCTCATCCATGAGTGTGGCAGCATGCTACTGTCAAATATACCAGAAATTGGTTGTCAGTCACATCTGCCTGTTAACTGTGCATCCTAAGGTTAATTTTAAAATATTCTTTGGAAGTATTGGCAGAAATGCAGACTCCTTCAGAGATTTGTGAACTTGCTTCCCCAGGTCTTGCTGTTTCTGCAATCCCTCTTAAGTTGTAGAATTTATTTCACATTGTATCTCCACATTCTTTGTTTAAAATCTACCAGATCACATTTCTGTGCCTTAAATTTAATCTGTCAGATGTCTACTCATTTTACCACTCTGTTTCCTTGAGCCTGTAATTATCACCCTCATTGTTTACTTGTACTTCCCCTCTAGATCCATTGAAGTTTCTAACTTGAGGAATGCCAAACCTTTCATTCTTGTTTTCCAATTCCCTCCTAATCAATCTTAACTTCTCTGTTACGGCTACTTCGAGAACATCCTTCTCTACAGAGAAGAAACTGCCAAAAATACACCTCGTACCTTATCCGTTTCCTCTCCCTCCAGGCAAAGCTTGGCTTTTCAGTTTCAAATGAGCCACACATTCTGCTTTGACTATTTTTTCACCACTGATCGGTTTAATGGGGAAAACCTACATTCTGAGGAATTGCCATCATAATGCACCCAAGGGCTGAAAGATATGGAAACATTTCCCAGATGTGTGCATGAGAATATTTTGGACATGAAACTTTATTGTATTTTTTATTTGGAACGGACTAAGTTACCTGGACATTTTGTACCAGGAAGCAGTCAGGCCCTTAGACTAGGGTCTTCTGATTTGGTCAGTGGCAGGGAGATGAGGATGTGACTGCGAATGAGGCAGCTATGTGGACACAGGAGGTAGAAGTGGAGGAGATTCACCTTTGCAATTGTCCAACCGGTTCGATGTTCTTGCAGCCTGTATGGATGAAAGTGGTGGCTGCAGTGTGGATGAGCAAATTGACCATCGCACCATGGTACAGGAAGACATTCATGCCTGGGGAGTTAATGGGAATGTAGTAGTAATTGGGGATAGTATATTAAGGGGGATTGACCCAGTTCTCTGCAGCTGTGTAGCCTGCCTGATGTCAGGGTTTGGGCCACTGATCTGGGCTGGAGAGGAATAGGCAGTTGGAGAGGGAGGTTGCAGAGGTCATGGTCCAAGTAGGTAGCATAGGGAGAACTAGGAAAGAGATTCTGCTGAGGGAGTATGAGCAGCTGGGAGGTAAATTAAAAATCAGACCTGAAAGACAATAACCTCTGCATTACTGACTAAGCCACGAGCAAACTGGCACAGGGCAAATCAGATTAGGGAGTGAAAAGTGTGGCTAAAAGTTTGGTGTGGGAGAAAAGGGTTTTGATTCATGGGGCACAGGCACCAATACTGCGGAATGTGGGAGCTGTACCATTGGGACCATCTTCACCTGAACAATGCTGGGACAAGTCTTCTGGTGAGTTGTATTACTAGGGAAGTAGATAGGGCTTTAAACGAAATAGTGGGGGCGAGGGATCAAATTTTTGAAGATGTGATAAATTTAATGGAGAAGACAAGGCAATAGAGCAAGATGATAATAAAAGAAATGATGATCAGCACTTGGCAGGAAGGGACAGAATGTACAAACCTAAGGGTGCACCAGCTGAGAAGGCTTGAGGTTTCAAAATAAAGACCTAAAGGTTCTGTATCTGAATGTACATAGTATTTGTAATGAAACAGGTGAACAAACATGAATAAACATGCTTGATCTGATAGCCATTAAAGTGTCATAGCTGCTGGATGTCAAAGACTGGGACCTGATTATTCACAGTGACATTTAGGAAGGGCAGAAAGCTAGGAAAAGGTGGAGGGGTAGCTCTGTTAATTAAGGATGGCATTGGTCCAATAGTGATGACCTTAGTTCTGAAGATGAAGGTGTAGAATCAGTTTGTTTGGAGATGAGAAGTAGCAATGGTGAGAAGTCACATCTGGGAGTGGTTTATAGGCGCCTTAAGAGTAACAACACTCTAGACCATGTATAGGAGAAGAAATAGTGGGGCATGTGAGAAAAGTACAGCAATGATAATGGCTGTGTTAATATGCATATAGATTGGACAAATCAGATCAACAAAGCTCATCTGGATGATAAGTTCATAGACTGCTTTTTGGACAGTTTCTTAATTAACTCATAGTGAAGGCACCCCTTGGTAGCAGTGATCATAATATAATTGAATTCCACATTCACTTTGAGAGAGAGAGGAGTGGATCTAAGACTAGTGTTTTAACCGTAAATAAGGACAATTGTGAGGACATAAGGACAGAGCTGGAGAAAGAGAATTAGGAAATTAGGTTAATGGCTAGCCCAGTAGAGATGCAGTGGCAGGTATTTAAGGAGATAATCCAGAACACTCAGAAAACATCCATTTCAGTGAGAAAGAAGAATTCTAAGGGAAGGACACACCATCCGTCTCTAACCAAATAAGTTAACGATAGTATCAAATTGAAAGAAAAAGCATAGAATTCCGCAAAGATGAGTGGCAATTCAGAAGCTTGGGCATAATATAAAGAACAGCAACGAATGGCTAAGAGATAAATAAGGAGGGAGAAATTAAAGTATGAGAGAAAGCTAGCAGGAAAAACAAGAACAATGGTAAGAACCTCAACAGGTAATTAAAAAGGAAAATATTAAATAAAGTGAGTATTGTTTCTTTAGTGAGTGAGAATGTGGAATTAATAATGGAAAATGGAAATAGTGGATGACTTGAATGGATATCTTGCATCTGTCTTCAACATAAAGGATACAAATAACATCCCAGACGTAGTTGTGAATCAGGAGCTGAAAGAGAGGCAGAATCTTGCAACAATCACCACATAAAGGCTACTGAGAAAATTATTAGAAATAAAATCTGACATGTCATCCTATGATCTGAAAAGAAGTACCTGCTGAGCTAGTAGAGGCATTGTTTTTAATTTTCCCAAATTCCCTGGATTCTGAAAATGTCCCATCAGATTGGAAAATAGTGAATATAACTCCTCTATGCTAGAAAGGAAGGAGACAGGAAGCAGGAAACTACAGGCTAGTTAACTTGACATCTGTGATACGGAAATTGCTGGAATCTACTATTCAGGAGGTAGTAGCAGGGCACTTAGAAACTTCCAATGCAATCAAGCAGAGACAATGTGGTTTTGTGAAACTGAAATCATATTTGACTAATTTATTGGAGTTCTTTGAGGGAGTAACAAGCAACGTGGATAAAGGGGAACCTGTGGATGTGCTTTACTTAGATTTCCAGAATGCATTTGAAAAATTGCTAAATCAAAGGTTACTACGCTAAATAAGAGCTCATCATATAGTGGGTGATATATTAGCATGGGCAGAGGATTGGTCAGCTATCATGAAACAGAGAATAGTTTTTAACTAGACTTTTTCAGGTTGCCAGGATGTGATGAGTGGAGTGCCACAGTGATCAGTGCTGGAGTCTCAACTATTTACAATTTATATCAATGAATTGGATGAAGGGACAAAATTGATGGTTGCTAAATTTGCTGATGGCACAAAGATAAGTAGAAAAGTAAGTTGTGAAGGGGACATATCGAATTTGCAAAGGGACATAGTAGGTGGAGAAAAATTTGGCAGGAGTATAATGGTGGAAAATGTGAACTTCTCCACTTTTTCAGGAAGAATAGAATAGCAGTAAATTACTTAAATGGATGGAGACTGCAGAACTCTGAGGTACAGAGAGCTCTGGGTGTCCTGGTACATGAATCAGGAAAAGTTATTATGTGGATGCAGCAAGTGATTCGGAAGGCAAATGGAATGTTGTTGTTTATTGCAAGGGAAATGGAATATTAAAGTAGAGATGTTTTGCTCCAGTTGTAAATGACATTGGTGAGACCACATCTGGGGTACTGTGCACAGCTTTTGTGTCCTTATTTAAGAAAGGATGTGCATGCATTAGAAACAGTTGAGAGAAGGTTCACTCCCTTGATTCCTGGGATGGTGTGTTTGTGTGTGTGTGGGTGGGGGGTGTTGGGGGGAGGCGGGGGGGGGGGGGGGGGGCTGGTGTTGGGGTTGGGGGGGGTGGGGTGGGGGGGATGTTATCTTACAGAGAAAGGTTGGACAGGCTGAGCCTGTATCCATTAGAGTTTAGAAGATTGAAAGCTAATCTTACTGAAACAGAAGACACTGAGGGAACTTGACAGGGTAGATGCTGCAAGGAGGGAGATGGGGAGACTAGAGCTAGGGGACTCAGTTTAAAATTAAGGTGTCTCCCATTGAAGATGGAGGTTAGAAGAGATTGTTTTCTGTCAGAGTGACATAAGTCTTTGAAACTTTCTCCGCCAGAGAGTGGTGGAGGCAGGGTCAATGAACATTTTAAGGCAGAGGTAAATAGATTCTCGACTAACAAGGCAGTCAAAGGTTATCAGGAGCAGGCAGAATTTGGAGGTGAAGCCACATTCAGATGAGCCATGATCTTATCAAATGGCATAGCAGGCTCAAGGGCTGAATGGCCTACTCCTGCTCTTCCTGCTTATGTTCATAAACACAACATGTAAGTGTAGTCAGGTGCCTCAGATTTGCAAGTTCTGTATCGAAGGATAAAACAATATATTGCATTTTTAAAATGCTATGTTTCAACTGTTATGTAATGTACTTTTACAAAATTTATGAATGAAGCACAGATTTTTAATAAAGGAATTGACTGACTTATTTCAATTCTCATGTTTTAGTATGACGAAGAGTTGGAATTCTGTGTTATGTTAGGATTTATTGTGTGTCAGTTGGTAGCAATCTTGCCCCTGAGTCACAAGATGCTGGGTGCAAGCCCCACTCCAGGACTTGAGCATAAAAATCAAGACTGATACACCAGTGCAGTACTGAGAGAGTGCTGCACTGTTAGGAATGCTGTCCTATGGATGAAATGTTAAAACAAGCCCCCATCTACATCCTTGATTGGATGTTGAGGATCCCATGGCACTATTTTGAAGAAGAGCAAGAAAGTTGTTCCTGATGTCCTGGCTAATAGTTATTGCTCAATAAACATCACAAAAACAGATTATCTGTTCATTATCATATTACTGTTTGTGGACTTTAAACAAATTGGCCACCATGTTTCACACCTTCAACAGTGACTAACGTCTCATTGAAAGGACTGCACTTCATAGTGTGTGGCACTCGCTCAGTACTGCACTGGAGTGTCAGCCTTCATTTTTGTGCTCAGGCCCTGCACTGGGAGTTGCAACCAAAACCTCTTAACCCAGCAATAAGGGTACTACCAACTGACAGACATGTCAAAAATACTTCATTGACTGGACTTTGAGAGGTCCTGTGGTTATGAGAGGTGCTATATAAATGAAAAAGTCTTCAATTTTATTTCCCACTGCCCTGTGGTGTTCCTCAGGAACATGGCAGAGTGGCGAACTGGATCACAACATGGGAACAGAGACCCTATTATCTCACCTCCCATCATTTACTGGTTTGATGTTGGAGATTTAAGTACCCTCCCAACTGACATGAATCTTATGACTGAACAACACCATCACATCATTCACTTGGCCATTTTCCATGCTGCTGCATCACTTTGTTTAACCTCTTCCACCAAAATGCTCCAGATGGTAGCATATGTCACAGCATCATTTTCTGCAATGTGGTCTGTTTAGACACTAACTCATTCCCCACATGATGTAGTGTCATTGGAAATGTCATTTCATTAAGGAAGAGAATGACTCATCACAGGAATTGAAGTAGTTTTTTTATTTACACTTGTAAAAAATATCATTTTGGAAACAACTTATTCACTGTTATTGATTCTTATATACACACAACTCATCAGGATATAGACACTGAGGACGTGCAGCTTGTGGAATACAGTACATATGGACAATATTTCATGTATTGTCCCTGAAGGGCCTGTTGTTCAGGAACAGCAGCTACATTTGTCAGAGGGATTCCCTTTACACACACAGCCGTTGGCGCAGTTCGTGCATCCTGCAGGACAGCAAGAGCAGCAACCTGAGAGGAGAGGACAAAGACAGAAATCAGGAACAATGAATGAATTCACTGAAATACCCCCAGGGCCCCCCCATTACAACCCTCAGCTCCTCCCTCACAAACTAATCTGTGTCATATCTCTAAGTTACCCATCTGAAGAGGCTCAGCATCACAACACCGTGTGTGAGAGTTTGGGTGAAGATATAACTGTCACTGTCTCTACAACAATATTTCTGGTGAGATATCAATAATATCAACACTTCCTGATGTAAAAATAAGACACTTCTTTAACCAGCAGGGCTCTTGTCTCCAGATTCTTTCGTTTGGACATTGAATAAATCTGATGGGAAATAAATCAGGTGAAATCATGGATCTTGTACTTTTCTATCGTGTTCCTCTCTGAATTCTGCCCAGAACTATCTGTCACATTCACACAATGTGAGGAGTTTTAAACTTTCCCACAGTTACTCACTTTTCCGGCAGCGTCCAGCTTTGCTGCTGGGACATCGACAGTCGGAGCACCTGCAGGTGTTTTCACAGGAGCAAGATCCTGAAATCAGGAAAAACACAGACACTGAGTTGTGAGAAAACCCTGAAAAATACTCCCCCCCCCCCCCCCCCCCTCCCCCCGTGTGGAGGAGGCCCGGCTCTTTGTCACATTTTCTTCTCCAGTGACTTTCAGAAACAGCCTCCCCTACAATGCTGCAGCCCCTCAGTGAGACTGAGCCGGGACACTGTGCTGAAAGGACTGATACCAGTCACCACTCACCATCCAGGCACACACAGGGCTTCGAGTCAGACATTTCAGGAACTTTTTCTTCAGCTTCGAACCGTCACCCACTCAGCGCCTCTCGATCTTGTGCCATTTGCTGAATCGGAGCCGAGTTTTATGGGCTTGTGATCGTTGAGGAACCGGCTGCAGAAGCGGGGAAGGGGCGGGTCGCTCCGGGCTGAATGCACACGGGGCATCAGCGGCTGAAAGTATGAATTGCAGCCGGTTCCTTCACTCACAACACGGCCCAAAAAGATTTCTCAATGACAGCAATTTCCCAACATTTCCTGTGGAGTCAGCGTGTGTCTGAGCGTCTGCAACACGTTTGACCCCCACCGTGTGGCGGAGTCCAGGACTGCATTCTCTGTTTGAAGGTTGAATTCGTGTTCTCACTCTGGATATTTGCTTTTTTCTCATTGCTCTGCCGGATCCTGTGTCCCAAAGAGTTTCTCAACTGTTTTGATGTCTTACTGAGTTTACATTGATGCTGTGCTTTCAATGGGCAGCACGTTTCAAAGCCCCAGTGTTTGGAGAGATGAGAATTGATCAGTTTTGTCAGGTTAGTGTGAGGAACCAGGAGTACAGGTGACCTTTGAACCGTGTCCATCCTACTGTCTGTTTAAAGGCTGAATTTATGTGCACAACAACAACTTGTATTTATATAGCAACTTCAGTATCACAAAAACGTCCGAAGACACATCACCGGAACTTTATAAGGCAACAATTGTGAAAACTAGGATATGACTTTTAAATGAAGTGAGTTGAAGGCGAGGACGGGATGGGGGGGGTGGGGGGGTGGGGGGGGATAAGTGAGATGTATTTTAGCCTGGTGGGCTAGTGGAACGGGTTGAAGCTGCAGAGGCATCTGATGAGATAAGTCAGAGAGTTCGATGGAGGCCATTCGGCCCACTCATTCTTAGACAAAGAAGTCAGTGAGCTCCTGGTAAGGATTGTTGGAGGTGAGGGTGGAGTCGACAAGGTGGAGGGGTTTAGAAATATGGTTTGCGGTAGAGAACGGGTGTTAGGGGTTAACTTGACATTCCGGGGTGATCCTGGAGTAGTGATCAGTTTTAACAGACTCATCGTTGTGTTATTTAGTGCAGCAATATCAGGAGGTGAATGGGTCAACCAGTTACCCATCTGTCCATTCAGCTCCCTGTGCCTTCAGCTTAAAGGAACAGAGATGTGGCCATTACCAGGTGGAATAGTTAAAGTGAGGGAGAGTCATGGATTTATTGGGAATAGGGCATCAATGGTGCTGGTGAGAGTGCAGGTGAGCAAATCAGTCCCTGAAGCATTATCATGGCGAGTGGAGGGCCAAAGGCTGGAGGGTTGGAATTTTGAAATGGTAGCTGTAAATAAATTGTTGAGTAGTTTTTTTCAGAGGCAGATACAGCAGAAAGTAAAAATGGGGATGCGGGATGTGAGTGGAGAGTGAGACCAACAAGTGATCAACGATGGCCTTGGACTCACACTGTGGAAATAGTGAGACCCGGTGAGACAGTAAGGTCAAGGTTGTTGTCTGTGAACATGGATTGGGGTCTTGACATGGCGGGAGAGTTTCTTGGAGGATCAGAGGGCAGCGACCTGAGAGGACAGAGAACATGACGAATCAAGATGGTAGCTGAAATCACTCCGGACCCTCGGTGAAGTGGCTGAGTGAGAAAATTAGTGAAATCTATGGACTGAGTAAAGCAATGTCACAAATAATGGGTAGGTTCAGGTTCTGCAGTCCTGCCACATCCAGTCATTACTGGTGGGGGACTATTTAACAACTAACAGGAGGATGAGGCTGCATAAATATCCCAATCCTCAAAGATTGTGGAGCTCAGCACCTGACTGCAAAAGACAAGGCTGAAGCATGTTCAACCATCTTCAACCAGAGGTGCTGAGTGGATAATATATCTCAGCCTCCTCCTGCAGTCCCCAGCATCACAGATGCCAATTTGAAGACAATTTGATGTGGTCCATGTGGCATGAAGGAATGGCTAATGACACTGAATACAGTAAAGTCTATGACATCCCAGCAGCAGTACTAAGAAGTGCTCCACATTCAATCACAACCCTAGCCATGCTGTTACACAGGAACATTGGGAATAGGAGCATGGGAAATCGGAGCAGGAGCATGCCATTCAGCCCATTGTGCCTGCACTGACATTCAAACAGATCCTGGATGATCATCTACTTCTACATAATTTTACCCACTATCTCCATCTCCCCTGATGTCATTGGTCTCCAGAAATGTATTGATTTCTGTCTTGAACATGCTCAATGACTGAGCTTCCACAGCCCCCTGGGGTAGACGATTCCAAATTCTCAGCACACACTGAGTAAAGATATTCCTTATTCTCTCAGTCACAAATGGCCTACCCCTGTTTCTGAGACAGAGTCCCCTGGATCTAGACTCACCAGCCAGGGCAAACATCCTATCCCCGTCATTCCTGTTATACCTGGTAAGAATTTTGTATGTTTTACTGAGATCACCTCTCATTTTTCAAAACATTAGAGAATAGAGGCTTAGTTTCCTCAATCTGTCCTCATAACACAGGCCTACCGTCCCAGCAATCAATCTGGTGAACCTCCATTGCACTCTCTCTAAGGCAAGTATACCCTTCCATAGATAAGGAGACCAAAACAGTGCACAATACCCCAGGTGAGGTCTCACCAAGGCCCAGTACAATTGCAGCAAGATATCTTTACTCCTGTACATGAATCCCCTTGAGATGAAGGGCAACATACCATTTGCCTTCCTAACTATTTGCTGCACCTGCATACTAGCTTTTAGAAACTCATGAACAAGGACACCCAGGTCTCTTTGGACACCAAATTTCCCAACCTCTCACCATTTCAGGAATGCTCTGTTTCAGTACAGCTACAATAATGGCATCGAGCTGGTAATGTAGAAACTGTCCAAGAATGACCAAAACACTAAAAGCAGGAAAAATCCAATTCTGCCAAGTGCCATTCCAGCAGCCTGCTCTTCATTATGAACAAAATGATGGGAGGTGACATGGACAGTGCTATCATGGGTCACTTATTCACCAATCAGCTTCTCACTGATGTTCAGGTTTAGTTTCACTGGGCAAATCCTGGGACTCCCTCCCTAACAGCACATGGAGTGCACATGTTCAAGAAGGCAGCTCAGCATCACCTTCTCAAGGGCAATTAGAGATGGGCAACAAATGTTGGCATTGTCAGCAGTGCCAACATATCTTGGACGAATGAGGAAGAAAACATCTTGGTGTGTTCTCCAAGATGAAGATTAGTGAGAGAAAAAAGACACCAAGGGTTTTCTTGTATTCTAGGGTAATTCTGGGATGGTGATTAGTGCTGAGGGAGCAGTGGAGAAGCGGATAATGTGTAATCTGGAGCAGCCAGGAGTGGCGGTGGGTGCTGAGATTAGGATGGACCCGGGCAATGGGGAGGACCCGTTGTGCACCTTGTAGACTGAAGTGTGATTTTAGTCACTCTGGAAATATTTACAAACACAAAGGAGCCGATTGAAATTGCTGTCATTGAGAAATCTTTTTGGGCCGTGTTGTGAGTGAAGGAGCTGGGTGCAATTCAAACTTTCAGCCGCTGAATCACTTCGATGCTCCGTGTGCATTCAGCCCGGAGCGACCCGCACCTTCCCCGCTTCTGCAGCCGGTTCCCCAACGATCACAAGCCCATAAAACTCGGCTCCGATTCAGCAAACGGCACAAGATCGAGAAGCGCTGATTGGGTGACGGTTCGAAGCTGAAGAAAAAGTTCCTGAAATGTCTGACTCGAAGCCCTGTGTGTGCCTGGATGGTGATTGGTGACTGGTGTCAATCCTTTCAGCACAGTGTCCTGGCTCAGTCTCACTGAGGGGCTGCAGCATTGTAGGGGAGGCTGTTTCTGAAAGTCACTGGAGAAGAGAATGTGACAAAGAGCCGGGCCTCCTCCACACGGGGGACATTTCTCAGGGTTTTCTCACAACTCAGTGTCTGTTTTTCCTGTTTTCAGGATCCTGCTCCTCTGAAAACACCTGCAGGTGCACCGACTGCCGATGTCCCAGCAGCAAAGCTGTACGCTGCCTGAAACGTGAGTAACTGTGGGAGAGTTTAAACCTCCCCACATTGTGTTTATGTGACAGATTGTTCTGGCCAGAACTCAGAGAGGAACACGATAGAAAAGTACAAGATCCATGATTTCACCTGATTTTTTTCCCATCATATTTATTCAATGTACAATCGTAAGAATCTGGTGACAAGAGCCCTGCTGGTTAAAGAAGTGTCTTAGTTTGACAACAGGAAGTGTTGATGTTATTGATATCTCACTAGAAATAGTGTTGTAGAGACAGTGACAGTTACATCTTCACCCAAACTCTCTCACACAGTGTTGTGATGCTGAGCCTCTTCAGATGGGTAACTTGGAGATATGACATAGATTAGATTGCGAGGGAGGAGCCGAGGGCTGTAATGTTAGGCCCTGGGGGTGTTTCAGTGAATTCATTCATTGTTCCTGATTTCTGTCTTTGTCCTCTCCTCTCAGGTTGCTGCTCTTGTTGTCCTGCAGGATGCACGAACTGCGCCAATGGCTGTGTGTGTAAAGGGAATCACTCGGAAAAATGTAGCTGCTGTTCTTGAACAACAGGCCCTTCAGGGACAATACATGAAATATTATCCATATGTACTGTATTCCACAAGCTGCATGTCCTCAGTGTCTATATCCTGATAAGTTGTGTGTGTATCTGAGCCAATGAAAATGAATACATTATTTCCGAAATGGTATATTTTTTTGTGTAAATAAAAAAGTTTCTTCAATTCCTGTGATAAAAGTCATTCTTTTCCTTAATGAAATGACATTTCCAATGACTCTTCAACATCTGGGGAATGAGTTAGTTTCTAAACAGACCACATTGCAGAAAATGATGCTTTGACGTATATTACCATCTGGAGCAGTATGGTGGAAGAGGTTAAACAAAGTGACGATGGAGCAGCATGGGGAATGGTGAAGTGAATGATGTGATAGTTTTGTTGTTCAGTCGTAAGATTCATGTCATTGGGAGGATACTTAAATCTCCAACACCAAACCAGCAAATGATGGGAGATGAGATAATAAAGTGTCTGTCCCTATGTTGACAGAATAAATAATACCCCGGGGGCGCTGCTTACATCACTCACCTCGGTGAAGAGCAGTGGGAGAAGCGGACCTGCGGGAAGAGCAGTGGGAGAGGCGGACTTGCGGGAAGAGCAGTGGGAGAGACGGACCTGTCAGCTGCTCGGAATCGGCCCACGCCGAATTCGAAAGGAGACTGAAGAAAAACACGCTGTGACATCACAGGAAACCGGCAATTTGATTGGTTGAAGAAGAACCTAGCTGTTTGGTGAATATCTGGTGAGTATCTAATAAGTGTTTACGGTTTGGAATAAAGGAGGAATTGTCCTTTTTGGAAAGGTTTATTAAGTGGAATTTAAAAGTTTCATTGATTTTAAAAGTTTAAGGTTAAGTCATGTCAGGACAGCTCAGCCAAGCGGAATGCCCATCCTGTGGCATTTGGGGAGTCGTGGACACTTCTCGTGACTCAGACGAGCCCATGTGCAGGAAGTGTTGCCGGCTGCACAAGCTTGTGCTCTGCGTTTCAGAGCTTGAGCAGCGGCTGGAGTCATTGAGGTGCATCCATAAGGCAGAGAACTAGGTGAATAGCACATTGAGAGAGGTGGTCACACTGCAAGTTAGCTGCAATCAGGCAGATAGGGAATGGGTGACCGCCAGGCAGCCTAAGAGAGAGTGTAGGAGTCCCTAAGAGGTCCCGCTCACTAACCGGTTTTCCATTCTGGATATATAGGGGGGCGGGGTGATGGATCACTGAAGAAATGCAGCAAGAGCTAAGCCGTGGCACCATGAGTGGCCCAGCTGTACAGAAGGGGAGGAAGCAGAGTGAATGGGCAGTACCGATAGGGGATTCTTTAGTTAGGGAAGCAGATAGGTGTTTCTGTGGCCATCAAGTGAATCCAGGATGGTTTGTTGCCTCCCTGGTGCAAGGGTCAAGGATGTCACAAAATGGCTGTAGGACATTCTTGTTGGGGGGGGGGGGGGGGGGGGGAACAGTCAGAGGTCGTGGTCTATATTGATATGAACAACATAGGTAAGAAGGGGATGTGATCCTGCAATTGGAATTTAGGGAGCTAGGCAGAAAATTAGCAAGCAGGACCTCTAAAGTAGTAATCTCCAGATTATTCCCAGTGCCACATGCAAGTAAGTACAGAAATAGGAAGATAAGACAGATGAATGCATGGCTGCAAAGATGGTGCAGGAGGGAGGGCTTTAGGTTCCTGGGACACTGGGACGGGCTGTGGTGGAGATGGCAGCTGTACAAGCCAGACGGGCTGCATCTGAACAGAGCTGGGACTGAATTCCTTGCAGGTCGTTTTGCTAGTGCTGTTGGGGAGGGTTTAAACTAACTCAGCAGTGGTGTGGGAACCAGGAGAGAATATTAGAAAGTAATACGATGGCACACAGAATTTTGGGAGAGGCAGAGAGCACTTAAATAGAGAATAGTAAGTTAATAGGTGGAGTCAGAGTAAGGGAGCAATTAATGAAGTCTAAATGAGGATTACACAGCACACATGTGAATGCACAGAGACAGTTAATAAAATTGGCGAGTTACAGGCACAGATTGCCTTATGGGATTATGATGTTGTGGCGATAACAGAGGACTGGTTTAAGGACGCTCTGGGTGCAAAATATTTCTGGTTACAAAGCATTCAAAAATATAGGAAAGGGAAAGATGGTGGACGATGGTGTTTTTGGTTTAGGAGAGTATCGTAGTACTGGCGAAAGAGAATGTGTCAGAGGATTGAGGACAGAATCAATTTGGCTAGAGCTAAGGAATAAGAAGGGCGCAATTACACTGCTTGCAGTAATGGTTAGACCACCAGCTAGCGGGAAGGATATAGAGGAACAAATCTGCAAGGAAATTACAGAGAGGTGTAAACATCATTGAGTAGTCATAATGGGGGGTCTTTAATTATCCATATATAGACTGGATAGTTGTAGTGTAAGGGGCAGTGAGGGATAAGCGTTCCTAGATTGTGTTCAGGAGAATTTCCTACAGCAGTATGTGCCCAACAAGTCGGAGGCACTGCTCGACCTGGTTCTTGGAAATGAGGTGGGCCAAGTAGATCAAGTAATGGTAGGGGAACATTTAGGGTAAAGGGGCCATTGTATCATAAGGTTTAGGTTTAGGTGGAAAATGACATTGGCCAATCCAGAATAAGAATAATCAACTGGTACAGAGCGGACTTCAATGGAGCAGGAACGGAGCTGGGCCAGATAGACTGGAACCAAAGGTTGGCAGGAAAAATGGTAGCTGAACTATGGGCTACCTTCTCAGAGGAGATGGTTTGGGCACAGTCAAAGTATGTTCTCTCAAAGTGGAAGGATATGACAAACAAATCCAGAGCTCCCTGGATGACAAAGGACATAGAAATTAAGACAAAGAAGAAAATAGTGTGCTTACAACAGGTTTCAGGCAGCAATTGAGAAGCAAGCTGAATACAGAAGGGATGTGAAAAAGCAAATACAAGAAGCAAAGAGAGGTTATGAAGAAGGACTGGCAGCTAACATAAAAGGGAATTCCAAAGTATGCTATAAGCACCTCTATAGTAAAAGGGTGGTAAATGGAGTAGGGCTGATTACGTGCCAAAAAGAGGATTTGCACATAAAGGCAAGAGGCATAGCTGAGATGTTAAATTAATTCTTTGCATCTGTCTTTACCTACAAGGTAGATGCTGCACAGGCCATGGTGACCGAGGAGGAAACTCAGTCAATAGAAGGGTTTAAAATTGATAAGGAGGAAATATTGGATAAGCTGTCAATACTTAATGTTGATAAGACGCTGAGGCCAGATAAGATGCATCCAAGAATATTGAAGGAAGTGAGAGTGGAAATTGTAGAGACACTGGCAATAATCTTTCAATGTTCTCTGGATTTAGTGGAGGAGCCGGCAGACTGGAGAATTGCAAACATTATGTCTTTGTTCAAAATAGGTTGTAAAGATCCACCCTGCAATTACTGAACTTCGGTGGTGGGGTGACTTCCAGAAACAATTATTTGGGATAGAATTAATACTCACATGGAAAAATTTGGGCTGATTTGGAACAGTCAGCATGGATTCATTAAAGGAAAGTCCTGTCTAACTAATTTGCTGGAGTTTTTTGAAGAAGTAACAGAGATGGTTGGTGAGGGCAAGGCCATTGATGTGGTGTATATGGACTTCCAAAAGGCGCTCCATATGGTTCCACACAACAGACTTGTGAGGAAAGTTATTGGTCATGGAATAAGAGGGACAGTAGAAACGTGGAAACAAAAAGTTGCCTGAGGGATAGGAAAGAGAGAGTAATGGTTAATAGGTATTTTTCAGGCTGGAAGAAGGTTTGTAGTGGAGTTTCCTCAGGGGTCGGCATTGGGACCCTTAGTCTTCCTGATATATATAAATGATCTAGCTCTTGGTGTAACTAAATCATTAAAGGCGGCAGGACAGGGAAGGAGAGTTGTTTCTAAAGCATACAGTACTCTAGGCTTCAGTAATAGGGGCAGAGAGTACAAGAGCAAGGAAGTTATGATGAACTTATGTAAGACACTGATTAGATCTCAGTTGGAGTCTTGTTACAGTTTGGGGCAATATGAATGCATTGGAGAGAGTGCAGAAGAGATTTACAAGGTTTACAATGGATCAGACACTTCAGTTATGAGGAAAGATTGGAGAAGTTGGGACTGTTTTCCCTGGAGAGAAGAAGGCTGAGAGGAGACTTGGTAGAAGTTTTCAAAATAATGAAGGATGTAGACTGAGTATATAGAGAGAAACTGTTCCCGCTTGGAAACAAATTGAGAACCAGGGGGCACCGTTTTATTGTTTTGCAAAAGAAGCAAATGTGAGGGGAGAAAAACCTTTTTCACACAGTGAGTAGTTAGGGATGGAATGCACTGCCTGGATGTGTGATGGAGGCAGGTTCAATTGAGCCATTCAGGAGGGCATTAGATGATTATTTAAATATAAACAATGTGCAGGGTTACAGGGAAAAGGCAGGAGATATGCACTAAGATAAAATGCTCAGAGAGCCGGTGCAGACACGATGGGCTGAATGGCCTCCTTCTACACTGTAAGAATTCTGTGATTCTGTGAAATATCAATTTGAATATACCGGTCCCTCAACATCCAGGAGCTATGACTCTGTAATGGCTATCAGATCATGCATATTTATTAATATTTCTTCATCTGTTTCATTACAAATGCTACATGTATTCAGATACAGAACCTTTAGTTCTTTATTTTGAAACCTCAAGCCTTCTCTGCTGGTGCACTCTTCAGTTTATACATTCTGTCCCTTCCTGCCAAGTGCTCCTGCCATTATCTTGCTCTACTGCCTTGTCTTGTCTATTAAATGTATCACATCTTCCCAAATTTGATCCATTGCCCACACTACTTTGTTTAAAGCCCTCTCCACTGCCCTAGTTATACGACTCACCAGAACACTTGTCCCAGCTTGGTTCAGGTGAAAACTGTCCCAATGTTACAGCTCCCACCTTCTGCAGTACTGGTGCCAGTGCTCCATGAATCAAAACCCTTTTCTCCCACACCAAACTTTCAGCTATGCTTTTCACTCCCTAATCTGATTTGACCTATGTCAATTTGCTCGTGGCTTAGGTAGTAATACAGAGATTAGTACCTTTCAGGTTCTGCTTTTTAATTTAGCTCCTAGCTGCTCATACTCCCTCAGCAGGAACCACGACCACTGCAACCTACCCCTCTAACTGCTAGTTCCTTTCCAGCCCAGAGCAGTGGCCCAAACCCTGACACCAGGCAGGCTACACAGCTGCATGAACTCCGAGTCTGGGCTGAGGAGAATTGTGTCAAACCCCTGACTATACTATCCCCAGTTACCACTACATTCCCATTAACTCCCTTTGCATGAATGTCTTCTGTACCATGGTGCCATGGTCAGTTTGCTCATCCACACTGCAGCCACCATTTTCATCCATACAGGCTGCAAGAACACTGAACCTGTTGGACAATTGCAAAGGTGAATCTCCACCACTTTTACCTTCTGGGACCCCCATTGCTGCCTCATTCGCAGTCACACCCTCCTCTCCCTGCCACTGACCAAATCAGAAGACCCTAGGCTAACGGCCTGACTGCCTCCTGGTACGAAGTGTCCCTTTCTCCCTCCCAGAAAAAAGATACATTTACGTTTCATGTCCAAAATATTCGGGTGCACACATCTGGGAGATGTTCACATATCTTTCAGTCCTTGGGTGCATTATGATCGCAGTTCCCCAGAATGTAGATTTTCCCCATTAAACACATCAGTGATGAAAGAGTAGTCAATGCAGAATGTGGGGCTGATTAGGAACTGAAAAGCTAACCTTTTGCCTGGAGCCAGAGGACACGGTTAAGGTACAAGGTGTATTTTTGCCTCTTTGTTCTCTGTAGAGAAAGATGTTCTCAATGTAGCAGTAACAGAGAAGTTAAGATTGGATAGGAGAAAATTGGATAACAAGAATGAAAGGTTTGGCCTTCCTCAAGTTAGAAACCTTGAAGGGTGTAGAGGGGATGTAGTAGTCAACAATGAGGAGGATAATTACAGGCTCAAGGAAACAGAGTGGTAAAATGATCAGACATCTGAAAGATGAAATTTAAGGTACGGAAATGTGATTTGATAGACTTTAAACAAAGAATGTGGAGATACAATGTGAAATAAATGATTCAACTTTAGAGAGAGTGCACAAACAGCAAGCCCTGGGGGAGCAAGTTCGCAAATCTCTGAAGGAGTCTGCATTTCTGCAAATACTTCCAAAGAATATTTTAAAATTAACCTTAGGATGCACAGTCAACAGGTAGATGTGACTGGCTTACAATCAATTTCTGGTATATTTGACAGTAGCATGCTGCCACACTCGTGGATGAGAGGGTCAGCAGAACTGCCATTCATTCATTCACTCCAGCATTTCCAACACTGGTCTATCATCACATTGTTTAACCTCATTGACCAGACTGTGACAGATGTTAATGTGATTTATGTTATGCCATAGGTTTTAATGGTAGTGTTAGACTCAACACATTTCCTAGATCTTGTGCTGTTATTAGTACTATAAGATCAGTGTAAGTAACAGAATAACACTTATGACTGGACTTGAAATACTGAAAATTTATTTAACTCTTGATAGAAGATTCAGAATTTCAACAATATTCAGATATTTTTCGTTACTTTGTGTAAACAAATAATTCATCAGGATATAGACACTGAGGACATGCAGCTTGTGGAATACAGTACATATGGACAATATTTCATGTATTGTCCCTGAAGGGCCTGTTTTTCAGGAACAGCAGCTACATTTGTCAGAGGGATTCCCTTTACACACACAGCCATTGGCGCAGTTCGTGCATCCTGCAGGACAGCAAGAGCAGCAACCTGAGAGGAGAGGACAAAGACAGAAATCAGGAACAATGAATGAATTCACGGAAACACCCTCTATACCTTCCATTACAGCGCTCAGCTCATCCCTCGCAAACTAACCTGTTATCTCCAAGTTACCCATCTGAAGACGCTCAGTATCACAACACTGTATAAGAGAGTTTGGGTGAAGATGTAACTGTCACTGTCTCTACAACACTATTTCTAGTGTGATGTCGATAATATCAACACTTCCTGATGTAAAAGTAAGAAACTTGTTTAACCAGCAGTGGTCTTGTCTCCAGATTCTTGCGATTGGACATTGAATAAATCTGATGGGAATTAAATCAGGTGAAATCTTGGATCTTGTACGTTTCTATCGTGGTCCCCTCTGAATTCTGCCCAGAACTATCTGTCACATAAACACAATGTGAGGAGTTTTAAACTCTCCCACAGTTACTCACTTTTCCGGCAGCATCCAGCTTTGCTGCTGGGACATCGACAGTCGGAGCACCTGCAGGTGTTTTCACAGGAGCAGGATCCTGAAAACAGGAAAAACAAAGACACTGAGTTGTGGGAATAACCTGAAAAATGCCACCGCCAACCCCCGCACCCCGTGTGGAGGAGGTCCGGCTCTTCGTCACATTCTCTTCTCCAGTGACTTTCAGAAACAGCCTCCCCTACCTAAATAGCCAAGTGGTTATGGTACTGGGTTTGTAACCCCAAGATCAAGAGTTCAAATCTCACAATGGCAAACTATGAAACAATGTAACTTCATCTGAAACAGATGGAAACAGGTTTACTCAAAAGAGTATCAAGAGTTCAATTCTCACAATGGCAAACTATGAAACAATATAACTTCATCTGAAACAGATGGAAACAGGTTTGTACTCGAAAGAGTTACAATGCTGCAGCTCCTCAGTGAGACTGAGCCGGGACACTGTGCTGAAAGGACTGATACCAGTCACCACTCATCATCCAGGCACACACAGGGCTTCGAGTCAGACATTTCAGGAACGTCTTCAGCTTCGAACCGTCACCCAATCAGCGCTTCTCGATCTTGTGCCGTTTGCTGAATCGGAGCTGAGTTTTTAGCGGCTATCGTCAGAGAGCCGCTGCTCAGGAATCCGCCCCTCCGTCCTTTTCAGTGGTTGGCGGAGAGGAGGGCTGTGGCCGCAGGGGTGACCAGGATCGGGGACGTGCTGGGTGGCGGAGGACTGGGCTGGATGCTCCCGCAGGAGTTGGCGCGACGCGCGTCTGTGAGTGTCCAGGTCGCAGCCGATGCCATCCAAGACCTGAGAACGGTCGTGCTCGGACCCGACGTTATTTTGGGTCTTGAGGCGGCCCAGGTGCGCGGTGGTCTTCCGTCTGAGCGTTCCCCTGTTCGGACAGAATTCCACATTGGCCCCAAGCCCCGAACCCTCCCTCGGGTGCTGGTGCCCCGCAATATGAGCCGCCTCGGGGACATGCCCTCTGTGCCTTTTGGCACGGCAAAGAGGGGCTTTTTGTACGGACTGCTGCTGCACACCTTCCATTTTCTCGCCCTTGTCCGTCGCCCGGACACGCCTTGGCGTGCCTTGTTGCCGTCCGGCGGCGGAGGCCCCCGATGGGAGGCCCTCTACGGAGGTGTCCTCCCCCTTTCTATCGGGGACCTGGGTTGGAGGGTGTTGCATGCAGCAGTCCCTTATAATAAGAGGATGCATAGGTTCACGGACTCTCAGGACACGTGCCCTTTTTGCGGTCTTGTGGAGTCCGTGGACCATGTATACATAGGGTGTTGTAGGCTGCACTCCCTTTTTAGTTATTTGAAAAACCTTTTATTGATGTTTTGTTTGCACTTCAGCCCCACGCTCCTGATCTATGGGCACCCGGTGCGGAAGGGGGTCGGGAAGGAGGAGGACCTCCTCGTGAACCTGCTCCTGGGCCTGGCCAAGTTGGCCATTAACAGGTCCAGGCAGCGGGCGATCGACGGGGGAGTCCCGCCCGATTGTTTGTCCCTCTTCCGTGGCTACGTTCACTGCCGGATGTCCCTGGAGAAGGAGCACGCGGTGTCTGCTGGCACTCTCGAGGCCTTCCGTGCTCGGTGGGCACCGCGGGGACTGGGGTGTTTTGTTGACCCCTTTAATCACATTTTGATTTAAAGTTTGTAAGTTTCCTTTAAACTTTGTTCTTGGTTTTACAGCTGACCTGAATTAGGGGCTGTGCCTGATTTATCCCAATTTTGTTGATTTGGTTTTCATTTAAAAGATTATCAAGAGTTCAAATCTCACAATGGCAAACTATGAAACAATATAACTTCATCTGAAACAGATGGAAACAGGTTTGTACTCGAAAGAGTTACAATGCTGCAGCTCCTCAGTGAGACTGAGCCGGGACACTGTGCTGAAAGGACTGATACCAGTCACCACTCATCATCCAGGCACACACAGGGCTTCGAGTCAGACATTTCAGGAACGTCTTCAGCTTCGAACCGTCACCCAATCAGCGCTTCTCGATCTTGTGCCGTTTGCTGAATCAGAGCCAAGTTTTATGGGCTTGTGATCGTTGGGGAACCGGCTGCAAAATCAGGGAATGGGCGGGTCTCCTTCACTCACAACACGGCCCAAAAAGATTTCTTAGTGACACCAATTTCAATCGGGTCTTCTGTTTTTGTAAATATTTCCAGTGTGACTAAAATCAGACTTCCATCTATAAGGTGGACATATGGTCCTCTCCATTTACCCGGATCCACCCTGATCTCAGCAATGGGTATGACAGACAATTGGTTTCACCACTCACCGCCACATCTAGCTGCTCCAGATTACACATCATCCGCCTCTCCCCTGCTCCCTCAACACTGCTCACCATTCTAGAATCATCCTGAATACAAGAATAAGCCTTAGTGTATTTTTCTCCCAATAACATTCATCTTGGAGAACACACCAAGATATTTCCTTTCTTATTCATCCAAGAGATGTGGGCACCGGTGACAATGCCAACATTTGTTGCCCATCTCTAATTGCCTTGAGAAATTGGTGGTGAACTGCCTTCGTGAACATGTGCAGTCAATATGATGTAGGAACACCCACAGTGTTGTTAGGGAGGGAGTTCCAGGATTTGCCCAGTGAAACCCAACCTGAACATCAGTGAGCAGCTGATTGGTGAATAAGTGACCCATGATAGCACTGTCCATGTCACCTCCCATTACTTTGTTCATAATGAAGAACAGGCTGCTGGCACAGTGCTTAGCAGGATGGGATTTTTCCTGCTTTTAGCGTATTGGCCATTCTTGGACAGTTTTCTATGTTAACAGCTTGATGCCAGTATTGTAGCTGTACTGTAACTGAGCATTCATTATATGGTGAAAGTTTGGGAAATTTGGTGTCCAAATAAACTTGGGTGTCCTTGTTCATGACTTACTAAAAGCTAGCATCCAGGTGAAGCAAATAATTAGGAAAGCAAATGGTATGTTGGCCTTCATCTCAAGGGAATTCATGTACAGGAGTAAAGATGTCTTGCTGCAATTGTACCGGGCCTTGGTGAGACCTCACCTGGAGTATTGTGCACTGTTTTGGTCTCCTTATCTATGGAAGGATATACTTGTCTTAGAGAGAGTGCAATGGAGGTTCACCAGACTGATCCCTGGGATGGCAGGATTGTGTTATGTGGAGAGTTTGAGGAAATTGGGCCTGTATTCTTTAGAGTTTTGAAGAATGAGAGGTGATCTCATTAAAACTTACAAAATTCTTACCAGGTGTAACAGGGATGAAGTGGATAGTATGTTTCCCCTGGCTGGTGAGTCTAGATCCAGGGGACACTGTCTCAGAATAAGGGGCAGGGCAATTAACACTGAGATGAGAAGGAATTTCTTTACTCAGAGGGTGGTGAATCTTTGGAATTCTGTACCCCAGGGGACTGTGGAATCTCAATCATTGACCATTTTCAAGACAGAAATCAATAGATTTCTGGAGACAAATAACATCAGGGGAGATGGACACAGCAGGAAAAATGATGATGAGGTAGATGATCAGCCAGGATCTGTTTGAATGTCAGTGCAGGCTCGATGGATTGAATAGCCCACTCCTGCTCCAATTTCCCATGTTCCTATTCCCTGTGATCCTGTGTAATAGCATGGCTAGGGTTGTGATTGGATACAGAGCATAAGTCTTAGTGCTGCTGCTGAGATGTCATAGACTTTACTGTATGCAGTGTCTTTAACCATTTCATCATACTACGTGAACCAAATCAAATTGGCTTCAAATTGGCTTCTGTGATACTGCGGACTACAGAAGGAAGCTGAGATATATTATCTATTCAGCACCTCTGGTTGAAGATGGTTCAGCCTTGTCTTTTGCAGTAATGTGCTGGGCTCCCCAATCTTTGAGCATGGGGTCATTTATGCAGCCTCATGCTCCTGTTAGCTGTTAAATAGCCCCAGACCAGTAATGACTGGCTGTGGCAGGACTGCGGAAATTGAATCTGACCCATTATTTATGACATTGCTTTACTCTGTCCATAGAATTCACTAATTTTCTCCCTCAGCCACTTCACCGAGGGTCCTGAGTGATTTCAACCTCCATCTTGATTAATCATGTTCTCTCCTCTCAGTTCACTGACCTCTGATCCTCCCATAATCTCTCCCTCCATGTCAAATCCTCAATCCATGTTCACAGACACCGCCTTGACCTCACCATCTCAAAGGGCCTCAATACTTCCACCGCATCAATCCAAGACCATATCTGATCACTTGTTCAGCCCACTCCCCACCAATGTCCCCCTTCCCTGTTCCCCATCTTTACTTTCTGCTGTACCTGCCTCTGAAAAAATCTATCCAACAATTTCTTTAAGGCTGAAATTTCAAAATTCCAACTCTCCAGCCTTTGACCCTCCACTCGCCATGATAATGCTTCAGGGGCTGATTTGCTCACCTGCACTCTCACCTGCACCATTGATGCCTGATTCCCAAAAATTCCATGATGCACTCTCACTTTAGCTATTCCACCCAATAAGGACCTCACCTCTGTTCCTTTAAGCTCAAGGCACAGAGAGCTGAATGGGCAGGTGGGTAGCTGGTTTACCCATTCACCTCCTGATATTGCTGCAGGAAATTACACAATAATGAGTCTGTTAAAACTGTTCACTACTCCAGGGTCACCCCGGAATGTAAAGTTAACCCCTAACACCTGTTCTCTACCGCAAACCATATTTCTAAATCCCTCCACCTTGTCGACTCCACCCTCACCTCCAACAATCAGTGCCAAGAGCCCACTGACTTCTTTGTCTCAGAATGAGTGGGCCGAATGGCCTCCATCGCACTCTCTGAGTTATCTCATTAGATGCCTCTGCAGCTTCAACCCGTTCCACCAGCCCACCAGGCTAAAATACATCTCACTTATCCCCCTGCCCTCGCCCTCAACTCACATCATTTAAAAATCACATCCTACTTTTCACAATTGTTGCCTTATAAATTTCCGGTGAAGTGTCTTCGGAAATTTTTATGATACTAATAGCGCGATATAAATTGTTATTACCCAAGTTGTTGTTGTTGTCGTGTGCAGAAATTCAGCCTTTAAACTGACTGGAGGGTGCACACGGTCCAAAGATCCCCTGTACTCCTGGTTCCTCACACTGATCTGACAAAACTGATCAGTTCTCATCTCTCCAAACACTGGGGCTTTGAAACGTGCTGCCCATTGAATGCACAACATCAATGTAAACTCTATTAGACATCAAAACAGGTGAGAAACTCTCTGGGACACAGGATCTGGCAGAATAATGAGAAACCAGCATATATGCGGAGTGAATAGAGCAAATCAACCTTCAAACAGAGGGTGCAATCCTGGACTCCCCAACACTGTGGGGGTTAAACGTGTTGCAGACGCTCAGACACACGCTGATTCCACAGGAAATGTTGGGAAATTGCTGTCATTGATAAACCTTTTTGGGTCGTGTTGTGAGTAAAGGAGCCGGGTGCAATTCAAACTTTCAGCCGCTGTCTCACTTCGGTGCTCCGTGTGCATTCAGCCCGGACCGACCCGCCCCTTCCACGCTTCACTCACAACACGGTCCAGAAAGATTTCTCAATGACAGCAATTTCCACACATTTCCTGTGGAGTCAGCGTGTGTCTGAGCATCTGCCACACGTTTTACCCCCACCGTGCGGGTGAGTCCAGGACTGCACTCTGTTTGGAGTTTGATTCCCTGTTTTCACTATGGATATTTGCTGCTTTCTCATTTTCTGCCAGATCCTGTGTCCCAGAGAATTTCTCACCTGTTTTGATGTCTAACAGAGTTTACCTTGATAAAAGCAAAAAAACTGCGGATGCTGGAAATCTAAAATATACAAAAATACCTGGAAAAACTCAGAAGGTCTGGCAGCATCTGTGCAAAGGAGCACAGTTAACGTTTCGAGTCCGCATGACTCTTCAACAGAACTAAGTAAAAATAGAAAAGGGTGAAATATAAGCTGGTTTAAGCGGTGGGGGGTAGGGTGGGGGTGGGACAAGAAGAGCTGGATAGAGGGCCACTGGTAGGTGGAGATAACCAAAGATGTCACAGACAAAAGGACAAAGAGGTGTTGAAGGTGGTGATATTATCTAAAGGAATGTGCTAATTAAGGGTAGAAAGCAGGACAAGCAAGGTACAGATAGCCCTAGTGGGGGTGAGGTGGGTGAAGGAATAGAAAAAGGCTGAAATGTAGAGATAAAACAAGGGATGGAAATACATTTAAAAATAATGGAAATAGGTGTGAAAAGAAAAATCTATATAAATTATTGGAAAAAACAAAAAGGAGGGGGAAAATCGGAAAGGGGGTGGGGATGGAGGAGAGAGTTCATGATCTAAAATTGTTGAACTCATTATTAAGTCTGGAAGGCTGTAAAGTGAGGTGCTGTTCCTCCAGTTTGCGTTGAGCTTCACTGGAACAATGCAGCAAGCCAATGACGGACATGGGGGCATGAGAGCAGGATGGAGTGTTGAAATGGCAAGCGACAGGGAGGTCTGGGTAATGCTTGCAGACAGACCAAAGTTGTTCTGCAAAGTGGTCACCCAGTCTGCGTTTGGTCTCTCCAATGGAGAGGAAACTGCATTGGGACCAACAAATGCAGTAGACTAAGTTGAGGGAAGTGCAAGTGAAATGCTGCTTCACTTGAAATGAGTGTTTGGGCCTTTGGACGGTGAGGAGAGGGGAAGTGAAGGGGCAGGTGTTGCATCTTCTGCAGTTGCATGGGATGGTGCTGTGGGAGGGGGTTGAGGTGTAGAGGGTGATGGAGGAGTGGACCAGGGTGTAATGGAGGGAATGATCCCTATGGAATGCTGCCAGGGGGGTGAAGGGAAGATGAGTTTGGTGGTGGCATCATGCTGGAGTTGATGGAAATGGTAGAGGATGATCCTTTGAATGTGGAGGCTGTTGGGGTGATAAGTGAGAACAAGGGGGACCCTATCATGTTTCTGGGAGGGAGAAGAAGGTGTGAGGGCGGATGTGCCGGAGATGGGCTGGACACGGTTGAGGGCCCTGTCAATCAGTGGGTGGAAAACCACGGTTAAGGAAGAAGGAAGACATGTCAGAGGAACTGTTTTTGAAAGTGGCATCATCAGAACAGATGCGATGGAGGCAAAGTAATTGAGAGAATAGGATGGAGTCCTTACAGGAAGTGGGCTGTGAGGAGCTGTAGTTGAGGTAGCTGTGGGAGTCGGTAGGCTTGTAATAGATATTGGTGGATAGTCTATCACCAGAAATTGAGGCAGAGAGGTCAAGGAAGGGAGGGGAAGTGTCAGAGAGGGACCATGTGAAAATGATGGAGGAGTGGAAATTGGAAGCAAAATTAATAAAGCTTTCCCGGTCCAGACAAGAGCATGAAGCAGCACCAAAGTAATCATCGATGTACCGGAGAAAGAATTGTGGGAGGGGGTCGGAGTAGGACTGGAACAAGGAATGTTACACTGAACAATTGAACAATTTCCCCTTAAACTCCTCTCACTTCCTCCAGATAAAATGTGTAGCTATGGGTACCCGCATTGGCCCCGGCTATGCCTGTCTCTTTATGGGGTATGTGGAACATTCCTTGTAGATTCAGCAGCCAGGGGAAACATCCTATCCACATCGTCCCTGTTACACCTGATAACAATTTTGTAAGTTTTATTGAGATCACCTCTCTGGAGATTAATGAGATCAAAACTCTGGAGAGTACAGGCCCAGTTTCCTCAATCTCTCCACATAACACAGTCCTGCCATCCCAGGGATCAGTCTGGAGGACCTGCATTGCACTCTCTCTAAGGCAAGTAAAATCTTCATTAGATAAGGGGACCAAAACCAAAAGATGTACACAATACTCCAGGTGAGGTTTCACCAAGGCTCTGAACAATTGCAGCAAGATATCTTTCCTCCTATACACAAATCCCCTTGCAATGAAGGCCAAAGTACTATTTGCCTTCATATTTGCTGCATCTGTATGCTAGCTTTTAGTAACTCATGAACAAGGACACCCAGGTCTCTTTGGACACCAAATTTCCCAATCTCTCACCATTTAAGGAATGCTCTGTTACAGTACAGCTACAATACTGGCATCGAGCTGGTAATGTAGAAAACTCTCCAAAACGCTAAAAGCAGGAAAAATCCAATCCTGCAAAGCACTGAGCCAGCAGCCTAATCTTCATTATGAACAAAATGATGGGAAGTGACATAGGCAGTGCTATCATGGGTCACTTATTCACCAATCAGCCGCTCACTGATGTTCAGGTTTGGTTCCACTGGGCAAATCCAGGAACTCCCTCCTTACAGCACTGTGGGTGTTCCTACACCACATGGACTGCAAATGTTCAAGAAGGCAGCTCAGCATCACCTTCTCAAGGGCAATTAGAGATGGGCAACAAATGTTGGCATTGTCAATGGTGCCCACATGTCTTGGACGAATAAGAAAGAAAATATCTTGGGGTGTTCTCCAAGATGATGGTTAGTGAGAGAAAAAAGACACCAAGTGTTATTCTTGTATTCCAGGGTGATTCTGGGCTGGTGAGCAGTGTTGAGGGAGCGGGGGCGAAGCAGATAATGTGTAATCTGGAGCAGCCAGATGTGGCGGTGACTGGTGAAACCAGTTGTCTATCATACCCATTGCTGAGATCGGGGTGGACCCGGGGGAATGGAGAGGACCCTTTGTCCACCTTGTGGACTGAAGTGAGGTTTTAGTTACTCTGGAAATATTTACAAACACAAAGGAGCCGATTGAAATTGCTGTCATTGAGAAATCTTTTTGGGCCGTGTTGTGAGTGAAGGAGCTGGGTGCAATTCAAACTTTCAGCCGCTGAAACACTTACAGTGCCCCGTGTGCATTCAGCCCGGAGCGACCCGCACCTTCCCCGCTCCTGCAGCCAGTTCCCCAACGATCACAAGCCCATGAAACTCGGCTCCGATTCAGCAAACGGCACAAGATCGAGAAGCGCTGATTGGGTGACGGCTCGAAGCTGAAGAAGTTCCTGAAATGTCTGACTCGAAGCCCTGTGTGTGCCTGGATGGTGAGTGGTGACTGGTGTCAGTCCTTTCAGCACAGTGTCCTGGCTCAGTCTCACTGAGGGGCTGCAGCATTGTAGGGGAGGCTGTTTCTGAAAGTCACTGGAGAAGTGAATGTGACAAAGAGCCGGGTCCCCTCCACACGGGGGGCATTTCTCAGGGTTTTCTCACAACTCAGTGTCTTTGTTTTTCCTGTTTTCAGGATCTTGCTCCTGTGAAAACACTTGCAGGTGCTCCGACTGCCGATGTCCCAGCAGCAAAGCTGGACGCCGCCGGAAAAGTGAGTAACTGTGGGAGAGTTTAAACCTCTTCACATTGTGTTTATGTGACAGATAGTTCTGGGCAGAACTCAGACGGGAACACGATAGAAAAGTACAAGATCCATGATTTCACCTGATTTATTTCCCATCAGATTTATTCAATGTCCAATCGCAAGAATCTGGAGACAAGCATCCTGCTGGTTAAAGAAGTGTCTTAGTTTGACAACAAGAAGTGTTGATATTATAGACTTCACACTAGAAATATTGTAGAGACAGTGACAGTTAAATCTTCACCCAAACTCTCTCACACACAGTGTTGTGATGCTGAGCCTCTTCAGATGGGTAACTTGGAGATATGACACAGATTAGCTTGTGAGTAAGGAGCTGAGGGCTGTAATGTTAGGCCCTGGGGGTATTTCAGTGAATTCATTCATTGTTCCTGATTTCTGTCTTTGTCCTCTCCTCTCAGGTTGCTGCTCTTGTTGTCCTGCAGGATGCACGAACTGCGCCAATGGCTGTGTGTGTAAAGGGAATCCCTCTGACAAATGTAGCTACTGTTCTTGAACAACAGGCCCTTCAGGCACAATAGATGAAATACTGTCCGTATGTACTGTATTCCACAAGCTGCATGTCCTCAGTTTCTCTTTCGTAATGAGTTGTGTGCACTTATATGAACTAATGAAAGTTAATGAATTTTCTGTGAAATGATCATTTTTCTATGTGTAAATAAAGAAAAGTGTTCCAATTCCTGTGATAAGAGTCATTCTCTTCCTTATCAAATGACATTTCTAATGACAGTGCTGCATGTACAGAATGAATTAGACCACATTGCAGAAAATGATACCTTAACCATAATGGCCATATTACTATTGTGTGCAGTGTGGTGGTAGAACATAAACCATGTTGTGATGGATCAGTGTGGTGACCGGTGGAGTGAATGATTTGATTGTGTAATTGCTTCAGTATTAGGATTCACATTGGCCAGTTTGGTACTTCCAGTTTCAGTATTAAGCCTGCCAATGATGGGAGTTGGGAGAATAGTGCCATTCTTCCTATGTTTTGACTTGGGTGCTTCTCTGTCACATTAAGACATATCCCCACAGAAAGGGACAATAAAAAAGGAAAGTAAAGACTTGCAATTATCCAGGGCTTTTCATGATTGCTGGATATTTCAAAGCACTTTATACCTAATGAAGTACTTTTGTTGTAATGTATGAAATGCTCAGCCAATTTGTGCACAGCAAGGTCCCACAAACAACAATGTGATCATTACCAAATAATCTGTTTCGTGGTTTTGACTGAGGCATAAACATTGGCCAGGCCACAAAGCATAATTCCCCTGCTCTTAATTGAAATAGTGATCTTTTATATCCTCCCAAGTAGGCATATGAGGCCTCGGTTGAACAGCTTATCCAAAAGACATCTCCTCTGACAGTGCAATCTTCCCTCAGTATTGCACTCGAGTGTCAGCCTTGACTTTGTACTCAAGCCCTGGAGTGGGTCTTGAATACAAAATCTTGTGACTCAGAGGCTAGCGGGCTACCAACTGAACTACAATAAATGCAAACGTAACATAAATTCAAACTCTTGAATGTATTACAGCAAATAATTCAAATAACCCAGCCAATTTTTTTCAAAAAATATGTTTAATTCATAAGTCTTGTAGAAGTACATTACATAACAGTTCAAATTTGACAATACATAAAGTGCAATACAATTCAATTTCTTTCAATACAATACTTGTAATGTTGTGGTGCCACACTATACTCACAACTGCATGTTACATTTATGAGATAAATTGACATTTCATGCCAAATATTCTCTGGTGCTCACAGTTCAAGGTGCTTTTCCCTGAGTTCCAGACCCTCAGTGTATTATGGCAAGAGGCCTTAGACTGTGACCTTTCCCCATTGAGCCTTTGTGGCAGCTGCTCCAAGCTTTAGTGCATCCTTCTGCATATCATTCTAGACATTGAAATATGCTAGTCTGCAACACTCAATTGTAAACAGCTCTGTGGACTGGAAGACTGATGACTTTTGGCAGACCCTAGAGCATCTTTCATTGTGTTGATGGTTCTCCAGCAGTTGTTGATGTGCATCTCAGTGTGCATCCTAGGAACAGTGCATACAGTATGACTTGATTTTGAAATGATAATTTTTGTATCAGAAAATAAACTATTTCAATTGCTATGATAAGAGACATTCTTTTTGTTAAATAATGATATTTCTAATGAGAATTGAGATGCTGGGAATGATTAAAAGCCAAATTGCATAAAATGATGCTTAAAACCTTATAGCCATCTGGTGCAGTTTGGTGGGAGAGGTGCTTTGTGGTGCATGAACAGTGTGGGGAATGGCGGAGTGAATGATTTGATGGTGCCATTGTTTCAGCATTAGGATTAATATGGGTTGGGATAATTCATAGAGCTTCAACATCAAGCAAGAAAATAACAGAAGAGTTGGGTCCTAGTGTCTATTTTGTGATTCAGGGGAAGCTGTTCTTCCACATGATAGAGGGAGCCCCCATGGAGCAATGGACAATATATTCAAATTCTGAGACGTAGTAAAGTTCCGCAAATGTTGTAGCTCTTTCAAATTGGAGTGAGCTTTGCAGTAATAATCTTAATTACCAATGCCTGTAGAGCAGGGAAGCCAAACCCCTTTCTCTGCGGACCACTCCACTGGGGATCCTGGTTTCCTGTGAGCCGCATATCGACAAATACAATGACAAATATCAAAATTATCACAAATATCATATGCTTGTCTAAATTTTCTTTAAATGCATTGGTACTATTCAACTTGTGTGCAATGAAACATCTTCATATGTGACATAGTCCATATATAGTATGCTTATTCAATCACAGTGAAAGCTGCCAAATCTGCAAAGAAATTGACTATAAATAGCTTAATATTCAGACATAACATAGAAATTGTGTGTTAGTTTTGTGTGCATGTGTCTGTAGCGGTGTTGAGATAGTCACTACTAGCTATCGCAGTTTATATTCAACACATCACTAGTAAATACTGAGTTTTGAATATTGAGACTATCCCTCTGAGAGGGGCACACAGTTTTGATACTTGATGCAATGATGTTATTACTTTCTCTGGGCTACTCAGCTTCGCCTTGTAGCTTGTTTCTGTCTAATCATTGTTTTCCTATGGCAGTAGTCTCTTTATTCAATATTAACTAAAACTGCATGTTTGTCATTCTCTAGATCATGACTTTTTTTTTGACTCCCGCACTGAAAGACATTAGCAGTTAATAAGACCTGTGGTACATTTCACTAGTTTATTTCTGTTATGTTAATTTTCCATCTTTCAGTTTTGGCACTTTCTCTGCCTTACAGGCCTTCCTCTAAGATAATTTCATTTGCTATATTCTTATACCAATTCTCAAAACTTCCCAATTTGGGCAAGCAAAACATTACCTCTCATGTTTATTTTGGAAATCAAATTCAGCTTGGGCATACATGACTAATATTGACCAGCTGAGGTTTCAGCATGTTGATGTAGTCAGAGGCATCTCTCAAAATCACAGCAGAATCATTGAACTCATGTAAACCATCAATGGCAGGATTTAATATAAAGGGCAATATAAGTAAGATTGGCAGCTTTTGATAAATTTTGGGCCTGTATCCACTGGGAACTAAGATAAAGTTCCCTCTCCCTGCAGTTTATTTCATGTGAAACCCTTGGTTTATTGGCACTGTTACACATAGTGTAGAAGCATCTGATGCTTTGTCCTCCTTCAGCACCTCAGCACTTCAGAAGCACAGCATCAGTGGTCACAGATGCTGCAGAGATGGGGGCCAACCCCACCTTAAAGGTGCTGAGAGCACACAGAGAATATGAGAGAACTCTGCGGCACCTGCCCACTACATTCTGGCACCAATGACCAGCACTGCCGAGATTCAGGAATCAGTAATGTTTCGAGGGAGTTTGAGGCCAGACCATCACTTTGATCTAAAGGCTTCACAAAGCACAGGGAAGAGGCCCTGGACTGAGACACCTGCCTTTATCTTGTGCAGAAAGGTTTCACATCTGAGTGACAAGAACACTGCTCATCAGAACAAGGAGCCATTGGCAGGGAGATACTCTTGGGAGTTTATTGACAATAGTGAACAGTATGTACAAGTGATTAATACCAGTGCTCAGGGTGTGCAACTAATTCTTCTTAACTTTCCTAACTCTGCCGCTATGTCTTGTTGCTCCACGGACATCCACAGCAGACATGACCACGATGCCCTGTCTGTGATTACTTTGGCGGACGTCCTATGGGGGGCCGAGAATTGGAGGGCCCCAGCCTGCTTTTGGGGCAACGTTGTGCGGCAGTGGCACTCTCCTCAGCCTGTGGAGCTGGAGCTTCTGAGGTCACAGGAAGAGGGGATTCAGATGGGTTGGTTGTCACATTATAGGAAGGATGTGATTGCAC